>NC_056544.1:19475820-19802487 GCF_910596095.1 Thunnus maccoyii | reverse complement strand
AGTGTTTTCTATGTTGTGGATTTGGAACAAACAAACCTCCTGCACTCAAAAGTACATAAATATTATCAGTGGTGGACAAAGTACTCAGATCTTTTACTTAAGTAAACGTAGCAATACAACAATGAAAAAAAATATTACAAGTAAAACTCAGCAGTAACTGGCAGCTGATTCATTGTTGTGTGCATATAAGCAGCATTTTTATGTTCAAGGTAGAGCTAATTTTAACACTTTATAGGCCACTGTATAGTCTAATATACACATAACAATGCATATATAACAAACTGATCATGTTTTATGTATAAAATTTTGATCTGAAAAGTAACTAGTAACTATAGCTGTGACATAAATGTAGTGGAGTAGAAAGTACAATATTTCCCTCTGAAATGCAGTGGAGTGGAAGTATAAAGTAGCAGAAAACAGAAATACTCAAGTTAAGTACAATTACCTCATTATTACCTCAAAATTGTACTTAAGTACAGAACTTGAGTAAATGTACTTAGTATCAAAAAGTATCAAAAACATACAGTAAGTACTCATAATGTAGAATGACCCATTACAGTCTTTTTATTACAGTGGAGATATTATTGCTGATGTATTAACATGAAAGCAGCATTTTAATGTTGTGGTTGGTCAAAATTGAGCTACTGGTATTTATAGCCTACTGTTGGGTAGTTGTCATTCAGTTTCATTGTATGTTTTACAAATAAATATTCTTTAAACATATTTGAAAGCTACTATGTGCACACTACTGACTGATAGCTGTCAAAGAAGTAGTAAAGAACACAAAAAGTGAGTTGGTATTGAATCACCTACACACCGAATGGAGGAAAATGAAACCTTATGGACGATCATCTTTGTGCTCTGACATGCAAAAACATGCAAAGTCTCTTCTGGAAACCCTTTTATTTATTCATTCATGAGTTATTTATTTATTTTGGAAAAAGAGTAACACCCACACTTACTCCAAAGCCACGGTTTTAATAGACAACGTTTTGATCCAAGTCCGATATTTGTCATGATATTTGTATTTACATTCATATTTTTTATATTTTTATTTACATTTATTTGTTAGTTTTTCAATTCTTTGTTATCCTCACTTTTCTCTTTCTTGTCTAATGTGTCTTGTCTGTTGACTGATATTTACTTTTTTTCTGTGCTTTTATGTTTGTAAAATAATCTCTTGCAATAAAAAGTAATAAACTCTCCAAAGTCTCCTTGGGAAGCCAGTAGTGGAGGAAGATTCTTTACTTAAATAAAGCACTCACATTACAAACTCTTGAGTTCAAGTATTATCAGCAAAATGTAGTTTAAGTATAAAAAATAAAAACTCAATGCAGAAGAATGACCCCTGTCAGCGTTATATTGTTATATATTACTGGATTATTATTATTGACGCATTTACATTTAAGAAGCATTTTAAAGTTGTAGCTTGTCAATGTCAAGCTAATTTTACTCAAATCATCATGTACGGTTAGGTAGTTTTAACTATTAAAATGCAACACATTTTACACACTGCTCATATGTTCTATAGCTAAAATCTTAATATAAAAAAATACAATTGCAACTATAGCTGTAAATTTTTTTTTGTTGTTATTGTGTTGTGTGTGAGTAGAGTAGAAGTTGAGTTGCAGAAAAATGGAAATACTCCAATTATGTAAAAGTACATTTACAATTAAACTTATATACAATAATTTGAGCAAATGTATTTAGTTATATTCCTCTACTGCCAAAAGACCCATTTGACAAACACATTCAACTCAGAAAAAAAAGTCATCTGCTTTTATTCATTTAAAGGCCATCTGTAGAAGACGTGTTTTCCTGGAGTACATACTGTATATACTGACTCTACCCGTCACATCTAATATCGTAATTGAGCTGCAAATAGGTAATAAGGAACACATCTTGGTCCATGTTCAGTATAGGCCCATAAACAGTGCATTGGTATCTCAGGTTAATACTATATTACAAACCCATGTAAGGAGAGCCAAATGACTGAGATCCAATCACCCAAACATAGTTTCCAATGCATTTTTTAATTTAAAATGCCTTCAAATAATTGACACAATAAATAACGTTTGGTACATTAACACATCTCCATAATCATAAATAACATAAGTGGAAAATAAAAGGACAGTGTATATCTTCAAGCCCAAATCAATTAAAAAGTATTTTGTTGTCAGTGCATCAATAACATAAATGACATGTAGACATAAAAGAATGGATTTCGTTTTCCCTCCTTACAGAACAATACATTACTTTGGTCACAAACTAAAGCTTTTATGCATTAAAGGGACAGTTCCAGATTTCAAAAGCCTGTCTTTCTTAAAAACAAGCATCATCCTAACATTCACCGTTTATTGTTTGTTGCGGGTTTTGAAAAGTTGCCAGCAACCTTGGATAATCTTTTACTTATTACGCCTGTCAGTTTGGATTCAAGCACTTTCTGCTAAAACTAATTGCAATTCCAGTTAAGCATCCCACCCTTTAAATGCACAAACAAAAACAATACTATATTGATTAATGGATCCCTCAGAATTGAATAATCCCTTTCAGATTGTTAACAGGAATTGCATTTGTCTACTCATTTGGGATTCCTTGTGCAAAATGCTGATGGGAAGATTAAAACAGTACATGTTCATAACGTCCATTCAAGTATTTCATCACTTACATTTTTGTAAAAAGTTCATCTTTAACTGAAATTGTAACTGTCAACTAACAACTTATCGAGAGAAACAGGCACAAAAAAATTCTTCTGTTTGTTTCAAAACATGCACTGATGTCAGTGGAAGATTATCTTTTTGCTCTACATGCTTACCTGAAGTCAGGGTTTTTGCTAAATGATAATGAAGATGTCTAAAAGCCAGTCTATTCACAGTCAACTACTAAATAAGCTGCAGGGATAAAGCTAGGTTCTTGTGTCACTTTCTTTGGAGAAAACAACTTCCAGTATGATCCCAATGCACAAGTGCATTTTAAAACATGGAATACCTTACAGTTCAAGTTTTCATAATCAGCTGTCTGAAGTATTTCTGTTCACATCTTACAAAAATACACGTAACAGGTAGGATAGACCCGAAACAGATAAGTGGAATCTTGTAAGTCAACTAAAAACGCTCTACAGTGTTTTACCATGTGTGTGCATGTATGTATATTGTATATGTGCGTGCAATGCTAATGATATGTGGGACTACACTCATGGAACGCGGCGTCATGGTGTGGCTTCACTTGTTCTTCTCTTCCAGTCCACTCTCTGCCCTCAGGGCCTGGCTGCTGGCTGAAATGAAGCTGATCCAGTGTTTGAGGTCTTCGGGAAACTCTGGACACTCAATCTGCACACACAAAGTTAGAAGAAACATCTGAAACAATTTTGATAATCAATGAATCATGTAAAGATCCCCTCCAGACTTGTGCATGGGAGGCTTCAAGTTTCCACATCACACTTGTGGTAGTTGACTGGCTCTAAAGTAGTTGTGATGTCACAAATCCTGCTTGTAGGTACAAGCCTTAAACTCAGATTTAAGGTGGGTGCAGAGAAACTTTCCTCTTCTGTACATGAATGTAATGAAAACATTTTCCTAGTGTCAAACTAGACATACATCATTCTGCACAGTGAAGCTCAAACATGCAACTGAAAGAACAAGAAGAAAAACTTTTTTGAGTGGAAGGAGACTTTAAGTATTTTTTTAAGCAAAAACAACAAACTCAAACAAACAAAACCCAACAAACCTAAATACCAGCTTCTCAAATATGAGTATTTAATGCTTTTCTCTATCTTGTGATTGTAAACTTAAAATCCTTGGCTTTTGGATGTTTGTTCGGACAAAACAAGACATTTAAAGATGTCACTTATGGTTTTATAAACTTTTCATGGACATTTTTCAATATTTTCTGTCATTTAAATAAACAATTTTATAGATTAAACGATTAATCAATTGTAATTGGGTTGCCCTGGTGCACTAGAGGTTAAGGTGTCTACCATGAAGTGACCTTTTTTGCATGTCATTATCTCTCTTCTCTCATTTTTTTTTAATCATCCTTCTACTCTCAACTTAGTAATAAAAGGAATAAGACAAAAAAAAAACACATACATACAACACAAAAACAAAATAAATGCCATATTAGTCAGTAATGAAAATACCAGTACTTTACTCCATCTCCTGCTATCACTCACCTTCCTTTTGCAGACAAACTCGATAATCCTCTCCGGGCTGCAGCGCACCACATTCTGCCTGCAGAGCATAACCGCAGAGACAAAACCATCTTTCTTGGACACAAAGCGTTGCTCCAAGTAAAAGGCCTTCTCGTCCCATCCCACCACTTTGGTCCGAATCTCAAAAGCCTCGCCGAAGGCCAAGGAGCGTCGGTAGCGGATGGTGGAGGCCCCTACCACCATTTTGGCCCCCAGTTTGTGTGAGGCCATGAACAGCCCGTTTCGCATGTAATGGTGGAAGCGGGCAAAGTCACACTCCCTCAGGTATCGGGAGTTGTTCATGTGGCCCATGTAGTCCAAATCATGGGGAAGGACCATGCCATCAATGCTTTGCTCAGCTAGGATGTCCCATATTCGGGGTTGGAACCATGCCTGGAAGAACACCTGGGCCCCGCGCAGGAAGTACCATACATCCACACTGCAGAAGAGCAGGAGGAGGACTCCCAGCACCAGCAGCAACATCTCTCTAGAACAACAGTCCAAATATTATTAAGACAACTTTGAAGTCTAATTACACACACACATACACACACACACACACACACACACACACCTCCATGTGACTGAAACAGCTGAGTTTATATCACAGTCCACAATATTTCAATCTCAAACACATTAATTTAAAGCAGTTACTGTTTCATAAATTCATTAGCACACTCAATATTCAACTAAATGCACCTTTGACCTCATCAATGACAATGCAGATCTGTAGAGAAACATGTGAATGTTTTGTTTTCACTCGTAAAGCCGAAAATATATCAGATTAAATTAAAATACAGACGCAGCATATTGTCACAATCATCCACTTCAACCTTGAGAGGACCGGGAAGCTAACGCCGCTGCATTCAGATGAACAGGGCGCAACCTGCTGTGACAGCCAAATCTGTTAGCTTAGCTGTTAGCCACCAGCAGTTGGTGGCCTTGGCATGATAAACACACTCCAGCCGATGAAACATGCAGCCGCTATTTTCAAAGTCAACATTTAAGTAGAAAATATAAAGACCGTAGAGTGGTCTTGTTGTGACTGTAAAACTTACTGTGCGTCCAGAAGAGAGTGCTAACATTGGATGCGATTCAACTTGAGGAAACCGGTAGAATGAATGAACACGACTTCCGGGTCTGTGACGATGCGCAACGTCGTTGGTTGCCTTGTCGGCATGGTTACAAATATTCATATTCAATGATTGACGTCATCATGGTTTATGCTGTCTGTTAGTAACACAATCCGAAGATAGCAAAATATTATATGAACGTAAATAAATGTTAAATGCAATTTTAATCCGGTTTATGAAGAATTCCTGCAAATCCCTGAATTTTACATCTTCGAAATAAAAAACTATTGCTGAGATGTGTTAAAGTTTAGAAATTAATAGAGTCAGTGACTCTCTATTAACCCTTACAGACGAATATGTTACTATATTTTTCAGTTAGTATTATTTTTGTTTTATTTTTTGTCATTAATTAATTAAACTTCAATCTTCTCTTTCTTTTGCTACTTAACCACACGACACAGATCTGTAAAGTTTGTCATTAGATAAATCATTGTGGAATTACACATTTTTTAAAAGTTTGTGCTGTCAAGCTCTAAGTGACTGTTCTGGAAAAAAACAGCATGATAAAAGTGAAGTTTTATACATGTAATGTAACATAACCTAAAAGCCCAAAGTCTGTATATTCTGCCACCAGCAGTCGGTTTCAGTTGGGTGTTGACATTGTTACATCGACCATTGTGTCTGATCTGTGATCAAGCAAATACTGACAAGCATCTTTTATCTAATATGTTGCTAATGTAACATTCTTGGTCTTTCCTGTTGGGCTACTGCTACTGTTATGTTTTATTTCTCTTACAACTGTACCTATTTGTTGTTATACCACCTTTGGTTTAATTCTTATTTATTGCATTGCATCTTTTCTTATTGCTGTTTCCTTCAATAATGTGTTCATAGTTTCTTGATTGCTTCCAGTGAAAACTTTTACGGGCCAACTCAAACTTTCTTGAGCACTTAATGGAAGCATGTAAGGCTCCCTGCACAGCTGTATATGCAATAATAATAATAATAATAATAATAATAATAATAATAATAATAATAACAATAATAACAATAATAATAATAAGAGAAGGGTGCAACAAAAGGACTTCAAAACTAATTTGTTTTATTGCTGCCATAGTGCAAGACCATACACTTTATACAATCATATTACTTTTCTACCGTATAGGTAAATGAGGATCATTAACCCTGCTTTTCAGCTTCTCTAAACAACATGGTTTGCTGGTTACGCCAGTGTTTCACATGTATTGGGATCTAAGTAAAGCTTGTTTTCAGAATTGTAGGCACGAGTGTGTTTAAGTCAAGTAAATGTCATCACTGAAGAGAGACAACAGCAGAGAAAATTCTCTCTCAGGCGACTTTGATTCATGGGCAGGTTAATTGGCTGGCTAAACAAAAAGCCAGTCTTTATAACTGCCTGTGCCATGTCCAGCCTTATTTGTTCTTCTCCTCTAGTCCACTCTCTGCCCTGAGGGCCTGGCTGCTGGCAGAGATGAAGCTGACCCAGTGCTGAAGGTCCTCTGGAAACTCAGGGCACTCCACCTGCAAAGAGACAATCACAGGCTCAAAGTCCATCAATTGACAGAGGATTTTTATGACCTTCTCAATGTGCTATTTGCATTTATCACTCTCAAGCTATGATTTTGTGACTGACCATTTCTGACAACTGGCTACTTTACAACACCCTTCCTTACCTTCCGCTTACACAGGTGCTGCATGATCTTGTCCGGGCTGCTGCGTATGACGCTCTGCTTGCAGTACATGACGGCACAGACCAACCCATCTTTTGTAGACACAAATCTCTGCTCCAGGAAAAAGGCTTTGTCATCCCATGTGACGATCCGACTCCGCAGCTCGTAACCCTCACCTATACACAGAGCCCTGCGGTAACGGATGGTGGTAGCCCCGACTACCATGGAAGCTCCGAGGGCTCGCAAGGCCTTGAACACACCGTTACGCGTGTAGAGAGAGAACCGGGCAAAGTCACACTCGCGCAGGTAACGAGCGTTGTTCATGTGGCACATGTCGATGTCGTGGGGAGTGACCAGGCCTGTTAGGATCTGCTCCGCTGTGACATCCCAGACTGGAGGCTGGAACCAGGCCCGGAGGACCACCGCAGCCACCCGCAGGAAGTACCACACATCCAGACTGCAGAAGAGAGCCAGCAAGGCGGCAAGCACCCACAGCACCCACCACATCTCTCTAGGAAAAGCACAAACACACACAGAAGAAGAAGCAGGTTACTGTGATGTGTAGCTTGGATGTAGTTTAAGAAGCCAAGGTGAGGTGGATGTATGGTAGTAATTAGTGGCTTGTAAGGGTGTCCAGTGCATAAATTTAAAAATATTGTTTGCAAGATGTAAAACTGAACTAATTGCACAACTTGTACTCTAAATATTAGCTTTTCTATTAAAGCACAGTCTGCATTATTTAAGTTCTTCAGCTCCAACTTTCATTTGCCCCCAATATACTTTTTCCCTGAAACACATGTATGGTATTTAGGCTATTAATAACTGAGAATCTTCCATAGTTGTGTTAAAGTTAAGCATGCTCTGTCTGGCTCAGAAGCACACATGACAAACACAATCCCTCTTTCTACTTGAATCTTACTTGAGACATTTACAGTAAATTATAGCAGTGTTTGTTATTGTGTTTTACACTGACCAATTCCTCTCGCCCTTTTTATGCAGGCATATTTCTCATGGGTATTTCATTTGTCTGACAAAAACATAATGTTGGAGTGATTTAATGGGTTTGATCCAGGGTGTGTAGCCCCTAATGTTGACATGAAACTTGCCCCCTTTTCTGGAGGTAAGCAATCCATTATTTTTCATACCTAACAGGGACTACAAGCAACAGATCCATTGTGATTCAGTTTCACTCTGACTCAACGCGAGTTTCCCACTTTTCAGGATACCTGTGAACTGATTTCACAAAACGTGAAGGTGGAAACAGGTTCTGCAGGAAAGGCTGGCTTCCTCTCACTGAAAAAACTGCATGTCTTTAAAGCAGGTGGTTAAAACTAAATGAAAAGATTACTAAATTTAAAATGTAGGATATAAAATACCTGCCCGCGTGGACGAAATTGCCAAACCAGCATGCCTTGTAAACAGATTTTTCATTCAACAATGTTGTCCTACTTGTATATTATTATACACACTGATCAAACCCTAAAGGTAGTTACTATTGTTAGCAAGGCTATGCTAACTAACCTAGAAAAAATCATAATTAGTTAGTTAATCACGACATTGCAATCAGTGCAATTACTACAAAAGTAATGGACAATGGATCACTGCATTAAGTCTAACAGTCTAGAAGTGGTCTTGTGTCAGAAATGTCATTCACCAGAGTTGAAAATACTGCTTTAAATGTAATTTCACATTTAAGCGAGAAACTTGATATAAAACTAAGGCTAACGTTACCTGTTGAGACGGTAACTTAGTTTTCCTGATATTTAACACATAAAAAGCCAGCCAGGACAAACTGGGATAGTAGAGATACACATTAATAGCTTAAACTTTAGGGCTAAATCCAATAAACTCACCTGCTGTGTGGTTTCCTCCTGAATCTGCAGAATCGACAGCACTGGAAACAACGTGAGTAAAGTCAAACGTTTCTCCACAAACTCAAAACACGTCCGGTTACAACCTTTAACATAAAAGTCTGACTGATAAACGTGTTTCCAACGGTCAACTAACGGCGAACAAACGAAAATACACGCAGTAATCTACTTTTATGTAGTAAAGTATTACTTTCATATAGTGTATAGAGCTGCGTTTCATACATCTGTACACATTTAATAACATTTCATTTTAGGGCAGGAGCGCTTCATTTTATTTTGTCCTCGCTGTTTCCATGGATCCCGTTCGTGTGCTCCCATACGCTCCACGGGACACGTTCACGGAGAACCTGGATGTGACGTAGGAGCAGAAAGGGCTGCGATGATTGGTTCACAAGTTATGAGACTTTTTCAACCGATTTTAACTATCATTTGGTTACAATACATAATAATTATTGATAGTCCACGTAATTATTGTGTTTTGTAACTTTAACTGAGTAAATTTACTCAAGTACTGTTCTTAAGTCCAATTTTAACCCACCTGTTCTTTATACTTCAACTCCACTACATTTCAGAGGGAAATATTGTACTTTCTACTCCACTACATTTATTTGACAGCTTTAGTTACTTTTCAGATTAATATTTGCCACAATGAATGATATAACAAGCTTTTTAAAATTCAACACATTGTTAAAGATTAAACCAGTAGTTTCTAACCTTTTTGACTTTTGACATCTTACAAAAAGCAGTGTGTAGTAGGGGTCACATTTCAGATGTTTATGAGTTAACAGTTCCACCAAATAGTGATTTTTCCCTCTAATCTTCTCACGTGGTTTCATTTTAATAAATGTTCAAATGATCCAATATTTCACCAAAAATCAAAGACTAGAGAAAAAGTCCAAAAACTGAGGACAGATTTGTGTATCAGAACTGTTTCTTCTTTTTCTTTTCTCTCCCATTAATCATCTCACGACCCATCAGATTCATCTGGTGACCCTTTGGAGGGGCCCGATCCCTAGGTTGGTAACCACTGGACTAGACTAGCTAACTGTATATAAAGTAGTTCAAACTAACTCCACCTCCAGCAGCTACAACAGTAACATGCTGCTCTAACACTGATGCTTCAGTATTAATAATCTAGTGATGTCATACATAATATATCAGTCAGAGGGACGAAATGAGTAATTTTACTTTTGAATAGGTTTTGAATACTTCTTGCACCACTGCTGTAGACACAACTATCAGAAAGTTAATCATCTTAAATAGAATCACTTTGAAAATACACTAGTAAACTCAATACCTGGTAGTTTGCTAAAAGGTGAATTTGTGCAGGAAACTGGCAGCTCACATTACAGCAGAGGTTTGAGTTTTTTTGTCTTTAATATAGAATTAACAGCAATTACAAGTTATGCATGAAAATAAATCCCAGTATTGTGTATTAATAGCACATTAATATAAGTTGTTTCTCCATGTATGATTTACTGAAAAGAAAGGTTGCTGCAATATTATATAAAAAAATATGCCATATATCCCACATCCACCACTTTTCTGCCTTTTATCACTAGCAGACAAATGCAATGAACTCAAACTTTTATTACTCCAAAAAAGTAATTTAAACATTGGTTAAGTGATTAAACTGTGCATAGAGAATACATATGACAATATGTAAAACATGTATTGCACAAACAAAACTCAACAGAGAAACCAAATAACTGACTTTTCACTGTCCACACAGTGTTTTGATTATCAGGGGAAAAAAAATATTCACAACCACTCAAACTTCACTTTTATATTCAATAAGAAACATTTTCACAACCTTCATTATGTTTATCATTATGCAGTTGAGGTTTATGGACTTGTATTACCTTACAAACTGTGGAAAATATATGTTAACAATGATAAAAACTAAATATGAACAGGCTTATCAAGCACTCACTAAACAGCACTTCAGACAGTTGTATCGCTACAAAATAGTGAGGCGTACCTGACCTGGTGTAGTGCAGATTTGTGGTTTGTGTGACACAAGCACCACACCACTGACAAGCTGAGTGCAAATATCAAATCTGTCATCATTCAATGACCTTAAATACAATAAAACGTGCCTCTACCATAATTATGTGAATTAACTAACATTAGGCAATTATAAATAACAAAATTAACTTTGATAGAAAAAAATAAAGAGTATCTGGCTAGTTTCCTTTGCTCATATGACTATGTAAAATCACAGAGCTTTAACTTGCACCACAGATTCACTGAATTTGACGAGAGCGATGCTCTGTCACCATTTTCTTCATGTCTCGGTCTGCTGTTATGTCACCAACTTCAAGCTCATGTCCTGAGCCAACCAACGGATCATACTGGTGTCTGAAACAGAGCGAATAGTCAACTGTGAAAATACACGTCGATGTAGCTGATGAGATTGTTTAAAAAAAAAAAAAATTCACTTCTGCAAACGGCAACAGGGAATTATGATCAGAGCTTTACCTGCTTGAGGTTTCCTTCTTTACATGAACTTTATCAATAACCTGGTACTTTATCAGGTCAGTATAGCATTAACTAATTTTTAATCATTGTCAGCAGTATTTGAACTCACTGTTTGAGGTGTTCCTCAATGGCTTTGCGTTCATACACGCTGCCATACACTGTTTTCACAGGATCAACAAACATCTTCTTGGTGAGTGGACAGATGAGATGTTGGGGTATATATTGTGGCACAGGATCCACCATTTTCTTTAATATGGAAAAAAAAAGACAAGGACAATAAATAAAATACAGTATGTTGATGTGAAAACTGTAAGGCATCAAAAATTTAATGTTATACAATAGTTTAATCCACCAAAACTTTGTACGTAAATGCTTGCTCCTTCACCTTCTCCATGTCATCCAGTGAGCTCCCTGCTGTTTCCTCTGTGTGTTTCTTAGCTTCTTGTTCGTACGTCTCACGGCTGGTCAGGAATTCCTCAGCCAAAATGCTGCCACAGAAAAAAAAGCTTAGTAAAAAAAAGTCAAGTGCTTGAAATATTTCCTCACACTGTCAAAAATTAATGCATGCAAATGAGAAGAGAAAACATAACATTGAATCAACACCTGCGACAGTCTGAAAAGTTTTTATTTTACAAGCATCACATCAAATACTTTTGATGAGCTATTTGATTAATATTGATGCTGTTATAATGTCCAACCTTGTACAGGAAAGACAGAACTGTGTACCAGACGGGATGAAACAGGACAGCAGAAGCACCTGTCATGACCATTAAAACTCTATTTTCAAACTGTTGCATGTAGCTGTTCAGTTACTTTACTCTCCCTTTTCCCAAGTTATCAAACAATGTTAATGATAGAAAGTTCAGAGGTGTCACAACAAGCCAACAAATTTCCACCCTAGATCCCATATTAAACTTTGCAAATGGATCACAAACATCCTCAACATAAAAATACCCTGATAAAATTAGAGTGTTAAGTTTTGTTAAGTGTGATTTATTTATGTGTGTTTATATGTCACCTGTCCAGTGGATCGTCAGGCTCAGGGACGATGAGCAGTCCATACACAGCATCAAGGATGTCTCTAATGGTGATGCGAGCATTGTAGTTGCGGTCAAATATGTTGTGGCAGATTCGGCCCACACTGTTGACATTGCAGTGGTACACCTGCCATCGCGTTAAGAAAATCTCGCTACAAAAAAAAATGTACAGTTGAGGCAATATTTATGGTAACCATTATAAAATAAAAACAGTGTGTGACCACTTTCATATTTTGGCAGGATACTTGTGTGACAAAGCGGACAAGTGGAGGCTTCACTGGATAGTCAGGACCGAACTGGCAGTACAGCTCAAACACTCCTTTCTCATACGGTGTGTCAGGAGGGCCTTGCATGAGAATCCTCCAGAACGCTGAAATGTATTTATTTTTTTTAAAAAGAACATTGTTGTAACTTTTAAGGAACAACAAAACACAGCTGTACACTTTAACTTTAAATGAATAAATATATCTGAAAATAAGTTATACTGACAAGCCCTGGTGGAAGGGATACACTTTTCATGTTTGAATTATGGATTGTCCCTTTATGATTTATACCAACAGAATGTGTTATCATCTATATCCCAATAAGTAGTAAACTTTTGACTACGAATCAAATATATTTTTAAAGTAAGTAGTCATTTATTTTAACAATTTTTGTGCCTATTTCTCCACAAAAGAAGTGTAAAACACGTCATGAGAGAATCTTCCTCTTACTGAAGTCTGATTCTGATGGAAAGATGGTGAAGAAGGGATGTGGGTCACAATGCAGGCTCTTCAGCTCCTCCAGGATTCGTCTGTCCTTCTCCATGAAACGCCCATCTTTAGCCTCTCGAATCTTCTTTTTCAGAGCACTATTTAAAATATATGTATTAATGGTTTAATTACTATTAGAAATCACAGAGATCAGAGGATCCTGTTTAGTTGTTAGCCAACACAATAAAATTCAAAAATGCTGAACAGCTTTCAATCAAAGTGAAAAGAGGACAGTGATGTGATTTTGGTAACTAATGATTCACAATAGCGTCATCAGGTTTCCATTTGTAAAACATTTCACAATTTTGGCCCACAGGTTCTTAAAAGTGAGTTGTGGAAGTTTTGCCATCATTCTGCAGCACACTGCGTAATTCAAACATTTGACTCTAAGTAATCTTGCTAACATCTTGCCTCTATGCGGTGCTACAACAACATAGAATCACTGACAAATGGCTGAACCCCCAATGGGTCAAGGTTGCATGTGCACCAAATTTTGGTCAAACCATTTGAGATACAGTTTTTAGGTTTAACTGTTTTATAGTACTCAAAGTACAGATAATGGATTATGTACAGTATATGGCAGCTATTTCTTTTTATCTATGATGTTAAACTACTATTTTGTCAACTAAATCCACCTGCTACCAATACATGTCAAGCTGCCTTCACATAAAATCACATAAGGCATGAAAGTAGGCAAAAAGTGGTCATAAATAAATAGACAATGGAAATATTCTCTTTACTTGACCAGGTTTGTTATCAGTGGTTGGTTCGGTCACTCACCTCTCTGTCACTGTCACTTTGTTGTTTATCTGGTTTGGCAAAGACGTCTCTGGATATTCATCATAACCAGAAGTTGCAAAGATGCCTGTTAAAATGCTCTATAAAATGACATGGAAAAATACTTTTTTTTGTCCCAGAGAGTAAATGTACCTTTGACAATGTTCAAAGTTCACATGCTTGTTTTAAACTCTTGACAGTGTTGTGTTTAATCTTCAGAGAACATCTGTACAGGATAGTGGACACTGTAACTGACCTCACTGATGGAAGATGGGTCAAGTTTTTTCTTGGGTTTTCTGAGCTCCAAAGACAGAACTGTCTCAATCTCAAACAGCTTCAGACCGTCTTTGGTTGTCTGTGGTTTGAAACAGCAACCACCTGAAGAGATATAGATGTGTGAAGGGGAGATGCAATAATACACATTAGCTGCTGAGTGTCCAGGCTAAAATCATGATTTATCTTTGCTCAAATGGCTGAGAGTGCCGTTTCATATAGGAAGCAGTGGGTATACTCTCAATTGTATTGACTCTCAAGTCAAGTCAAGTCAAACTTTATTTGTATAGCACATTTAAAACAACCAAAGTTGACCAGAAGTGCTGAATAAGTTTAAAATACTCTCAGACCAACTCTTCTGAGACTGTTGCTCTATCGTCTCTGTTTTTTTGCCTTAAAACCAGACTTCTGGATTGGTGATTTCACTTCACAGTGACTTGTCATAAACAGGACGTTGTATAAAGCTTGTAGTGCTCAGTAAAGTACAGATCTGCTGTGTGTAATTAAGACTTCTGACCATTATTACTCATGACAGACATTTTTCTTACTTTTTGAATACAGAAAAGAAGGAAATGACAGCCAAATTATATATATGACCTCAACCTTAAGTCCAGCTGATTAAACACGGTTTATTTTGTCAAGGGACATACGGAAAAGGCCAGAAAATAATTCATCTCAACATTTTGACTGCAGTTAAGCATGTCTAAACAAGTCTATCAAAGACAACTTGCAGCATTATTACATGCTGATTTATATCATTTGGCAATGATACTTTACTAAGAAGAGGTTATACCTGTTGCATTGCTGATTCCATGTAGCATGTTGTTCTCCACATTTCCAAGAAGGATTGAATCAACAATGATGTCAGATTTTAGAAGTTTGGCTGTAACAGCGACTGGCTCTATGGAGGATCTATGGAAATATGAACACAATTCAGATTATGATGTCAACTGCCCCCCAAAGACATTTATTCACAATCTGTAGCTCACAGTTCAAGAAAAAATGTCATTAATGGACAACAAACTGAATGACCAAGACTTTCTCAAAGGATATTTTTGAGAATCAAGCATCATGGTTGCCAGCCTGACCATTTAGAGAACTGATCAGGGCAGATTATATGTAGTGAGAGATTATAGTCATCAACCATCTCAAATACACATTAGTAAACACCCATTCAACTCTCACCATAAAGGTTTTCAATGTATGCTTTGTAGGAATAGTACAAAAAAAAAAAAAAAAAAAAAAATTAAATTTACCCAGAATCATTTCCATCAGTGAGACAAATGATGCGAAGTCTGCAATCTGGGAACTTTGTCTTGACCTTTTCCAACTCACACACTCCACGTCTTAGGGCATCGTACAGCAGAGTACATCCACTTGGCTCTAGGATGCGTATGCGTTCCTAAAAAAGTAAAAAATAGATGTGATATAATTCCATCTAGTATACGCATACGCATCCTTGGCTCTAGGATGCGTATGCGTTCCTGAAAAAGTAAAAAATAGATGTGATATAATTCCATCTAGTAGGTCATGGCATTTTAAAAGAAAAACTTATTTTCTCTGGCTACTCAACTAATATAAGACACAGGTCTGATAATATGCTGTACCAGTCAAAAGTTTGGACACAACTTCCCATTCACTTTACTAAGAAAGTGTGTCCAAACTTTTGACTGGTACTGAATAGTAGATGGGGTATGCACATTTACCTTGAATTTTTCCAGATTTTCAGTGAATGTGTGCAGAGTTTTCACCATGGAGTCAAACTTCACAAGGCCAATGATGTGATGAAAGTCATAAGCAAGGCTCCTTGATGCAAAGTTGTAAAAGAGCTCTTTTACAGCGTCAATTTTCTTTAATTCTATGCTTCCATAGCACTCTTCTTCCATGGAGGAGCTTGTATCTATCAGCACCTTGCAAAAAAAAAAGTCAATAATAATTACATATTGTATGTACAGACTAGTTATGAATTTCTTTACAATAATAACTTTTCAGAAGGGCTGTTCCCCCACTAAAATTCTTATGAACTGGAATGTATGACAGGTTAACATAATATACAGTACAATGAATTGCGTACTGGTTACAACTGTTCCCTGCATATCCCACACGTTAACTGTGTTTGAACAATTCTCAATACATGGTTCTTACAGGTTTGTGTGCAGGATTTGCTGCTCTGATTTTACTGGATTTGTACTTTCCTCTTCATGTGACGACACATAAAACTACTATAGGTCACGCTGAACTGAGGACAGCTCCACTATAATTGAGAAAAAACAAAAATGCAACATTTCTCCTGCCAGAGCCATATTTTCTTTTAAAAGAAACAATGTGAGAAGGGACAAAGTGTTACCAGAATAGCCTCTTTCGGAGTCCTGGTTGTGACAAGTGACTTGTCATCTCTTTGGTCACCAGTCCTGTGTTAAATGTCAAAAATGTAATAATCAGCAAAACGACACAAAACTAAGGTGTGTGCAGTATGTAAAGCAAATACATTTTCTGGTATATCCTGGAGACTATGATAGTTAGTGTACTGCTGTTGCTATGTAATCTTATTTTTTGATTTACTTTTTTATGTGCTAATTTAAACATTTAATAATGGCCAATGACTGAATGAATGAATGAATGAATGAATGAAGGACAGGAAACACAAATACAGGATCTAGAAAACAACTGAAAATTGGACCACATGAGCACTGATAATAGCTTCACTGGAGGACCTAATTGTTTTTCACTGGCTTTGGGAAAAGCAAAAAATGTGTTCTGATTGCAATAGCCTTGATTTCATTAACCATGCAGAAAAATAAGATTTAGGTTATGAGTTTAATACAGGGAAGTGGATAGATATAAAATCTTTCAAATAAAGCAGATAAAGCCACAATGTAAAAGTGGTGTAAAGAATTGTGAGAGAAAAAACAAATAATATAACAATAATAATAATAATAATAATAATAATGAACCTCTTTTACATTGTTATTCCTTGACTCGTTTCAACACAAGATGTTGTAAACTTCAGGTACTCACCTGGCTGCCAATACATTCACATCCACCGTTTTTACCTCGCCATCCAGACAATCGTGCACTTTGATCATATCATTGGATCCTTTATCTTTATACAGATACACACCAAGGTTGTCTGACAAAGAGAAGAATACATTAAAAAAATATTTATTATTTAACAACTCCCAACAACGATACTTCACATCAGAGGTAATTTGGAAACCAATGGAAAGTTTCTTTCCCAGTGATTTAGAATCAAGTGAAGCACAAACGTCTGAAACAGGTGCAGACATTTGGCACAGAAGTTTTTAAGTAGCCACCCAATTAACATTTGGACTTTTTCTGAACTTGTCAGTAGACTAATTTTAAACATAACATAGGCGAAATAGACTTTATTACATTTCCAAAGATCCCCTAAAGAACCTTCCCCAAAATGGGCACATTTGAGACCATGGTGGTGGTAATGCCTTGTTACTATCTCTACACACATTCAACACCTGGAGACACAGTGCCTGCACAGCAGACCTCTGCAGTAGTTCCATAAATCTTGCCATCTGTTGCAGCCATCAAGAGCATGAGCCGCTTAAGGCAACAATGTCGTGTGAAACATACAAAGTGCACAGAAAGTGGTGTGTTTTACTGGGGTACCTTCACTCAGTAGAACAAGACATATGTCAGTGTGTCCTAGATCCTTCAGACGTAGAGCTGGGGTGACATTGAGACAAGGGACAGATTTCAGGCCTTCCACCATACTTCCAAAAGTCCTCTGAATATTGACCTGAAAGCTGAGTAACAAGACTTGAGTATAATCCTAAATCTAAAGTCTTGAGCAGAACTTGTTAAATTGATTACATAACATACTCAAATATCTTTTATTGCCAGACTTTCCACTGAGGTTGGCTACAAATGTTGAACACTGGATGGCACAACAGGTCAGAGAATCACCAAATTCAACAAGTTTTATCCTCTGGGAGGATGAATGTGTTTGGCAGGAGTTATAGCAATTAGCTTGTTTGCAAGTGGAGTCTTTGGTGTACAAGTGGCAGAAAAGGGTTCAAGGATCACCAAATTAAATACCCACACACAGCCAATTTAATGGAAATCTGGCCACAAGTTATCATCTGGAAAGCTGATAATTTGGCATATAGATTTTGCTAGGAGAAATGAGTTGTGTCTAAAATGATCAGAGTGTGCTGGTAATTAGCCCATTTTAAAATGTTATAACCAAGGGGAACATTTGACCTCAGAGTGACAACAGTGGAAGAAAAATATTCATTCTCTTGGAACCATTAATATGTCTATAATAAATTTAATGGCCATGCCTTGGTGAACATTAATTTAATTAGTAAATTTAATAGAAATTTGCCAGTTTGATTTGAATATTTCTTGTGCTCCCATGCCATTAAAAATCATCCTCAGGGGACTATTGATCTCCACAGCAAACTTCATCGAAATCAGGCCATCAGTTTTCATAGTTCCACATCATGCATTTAAGCGTTGGCAAAAGTAGACCAGGCGTTGTCACTACACAAAAAGTCAGGGGTCACTAAATAATTATTAATCATCTTTGTTGACACAAACATACCACAATATCAACGTCAAGGCTGCTAACTCATTCTCTAAATTCCTAACAGAAGAAATAGTTGCATTGCAGTAGTTTTATGAAAAGTAAAGAGTCTGATGACACATACTTCTGACCGGTCGTCTTGTCGTGATGAATCCACAGAGGATATGTTCTGGTGGATGGAGGTAAGCTGAGCAAGATTTTCTCAATGTCAGTGGCTCTCTGTAATGATGTTTCTCTCAAGATTTCTTCGGTGCAGTTTGGAATTTTCTCTCCATCTAAACAAAATAATAGAAAATTAAATCAAGCAGATATTTACTACTGAAACCAGTACAGTTTCGCAGTAAAAAATACTGTGCTAAATTTCCATACAGTTGGGATACCTGTGCCAGACTAAGCCATGAGCAAACTATCAGTTTGTATAAGTGCCTGTCACCTGCAGCTCTTCATCTAACCAACTCTGTGGCTGCTTCTTTAAAATTTTAAAAACTGTTCAGCTGACAAAGAGATGAAAATGTCCACATCGGTCTGTGTTGAACAAGAGCAGTTCAGTGAAAAGTACCACTGCATCCCTGTAGCTGCATGACAATTAACATCTTTCAGTTTTTGTCTGTGAAAAGCTTTCAGTGTAAAACAGCGGCATGTCCCTTTACTTTCACTTATAGAAACAGCATCGAAAAAATTGTCAATTCATCTTCTAGTTTTTAAATCGTTTCTATAAATTGTAAAGAAAAAAAAAAAAAAAAAGACATTCACAATTTCTCAGTGCCTGTTGTGATGTCTTCAATGTGCTAGTTTTTTCAGATCAACAGACCAAAACCTTTAGATTTTTAATTTACTGTCACATATGGCAGCAAATCCTCACATTTTAGAACGTGAAACCAAAGAATATTCGGCCTTTGTGCTTGAAAAATGACTGAAATGATTATTGGATTATCAAAATAGCATAGCTGACGATTAATTTTCTGTTGGCTGACTAATCGTTGCATCTCTAAGCTAAACCATGCTATACTGGACCAAGGGTAATATACTCTACATATAAAGAAACAAATACAGTACCAATACAGTTTTACTTTGTGTGTTTTGTAATTAACCTCCTGCCTTCTCAGACATCTACTATGATGCATCTTGCTAATCACATAACATTTTTTTTTGCTGTGCTTTGAATAATTTTATGACCTTTTAATATTTTCATTTTACCTTTGATTTTCTGGAGAACATCTGCTCTTTCAAAGGCACCTGGTACTCCAGGTACTCTGACTGGTTCACAGAAATGGTTTCCATCTTCTGACACCAGAGAGATCGGTTCATAGTCCTCATAGTCTGATGCCTGTTTCTGTCAATAAGGCAAGCCAGAGAAGGTAATTTCATTAAACAACAATTAACTGGGAATCTGTTTTTACAGAATATACGCATTCATAAATATATGTGCAAAATATCAACCAGTAGCTTAAATTTATCTCAACTTCCACAAAGGAAGTAAGTAATTCTGTCATTACTGGTTTTACCCTTCACAAGCTCAGCATCAGTTAAACCCCAATATCGTCATACCTTTGCTTTTGATATGAGATGTGCCCAGCAGTACAAGGAGTTCTCAAAAACATCTAGGTCCTTGATTACTTTTTCCCCTCGCTGTGTTCCAAGTTGAGGCAAAAGCTCTCTGAAGAGCATGTACAAACCTTCAACAACTGCAATCTACAACGTAATATGGGGAAACAGAAAGTAAACACACTGAGTGAATTGACTCCATTAAAGGTAATGCATATAAAGAGCTTTAAAAAGTTTGTACATTACTGTAAATATAGAGTTTATGTTGCTCTTTTCTACTATTTGTCACCTATCTGTATGTGAACTTACAGTATTTTTGTACAGGTTTTAAAATACTCTGAAAAAGTTTGTAGATTATTCTGTATTGGGAGGAAGTCTTAATGTGAAGAAATGGCAAGTTGTTGTTTTTAGCCGTTACTAGATATACCGTTAACAATAGAGTTCTGCCAACTACTTACGAATCAAAGCTATAACTGCCAACAACAAGTCGGTGAATCATCATGATGTCATTTATGTTGCCGTTTAATTTTCAAATCTTATGAAGCTGAAAAATTATTGTAAAATAATTTTATAGCACAGCAATCCTGCATAAAATTCAAACATTTAAATGGCAAAAAGTATGTTTTTGTCAATGCAATGTAGTACCTAAGAATACCTCAAAAGTACAAAACAATAAACATTAAAAAGCAAAAGCATACCATCTCATATTGTTTACCTTCTGGTTCAGAGTGATCATCTCATTCCTGCAGAGTAACTGATGCAAACTTTGGGCAAGAGGGTTACATCCAGTTAGTTTTCGTATGTAGGCAATCAGTTTGTTGTGTAGTGTTTTTGACTGGCGTTCTTTCTAGAATAAAAAAAAAAAAAAAGATTAATTTAAGGACATGGTTAAGGCCACTGGAGAAGGCAGAGTTTGATCATCCAACGGTTTAATTTACTAACTTTATTGCTAGTTTAGCCACCTTTTAAGATCAGTTTAGTGGATTAATTTCAGTAAAGGGCAAAGTAACAAATGTAAAGCTACTCTGAGTGAAAATTAGCAGAGCCAGGAAGATATAATTAAATATAAAAGCAAACAACTACAGAAG
This sequence comes from Thunnus maccoyii, assembly GCF_910596095.1. Taxonomy (NCBI): domain Eukaryota; kingdom Metazoa; phylum Chordata; class Actinopteri; order Scombriformes; family Scombridae; genus Thunnus; species Thunnus maccoyii. The sequence goes on along the minus strand of NC_056544.1, from coordinate 19,781,152 downwards.
CCAGATAGATAACACTAATAAAAAAAAACAGCCTAAATCAATAATACACAAAATCACCATTTTGACAGAATAAGTTTTACTCAAGGTCGTACATTGATCAGACATTTTACTCTTGTTGGTAATAGTGGCAGTGGTATTCCAGCCACTCAAGCTAGCTTAACCATAAAGTGCATTAAGATTATGGCCTCACTCTAATGTGTGTGTCACTGTTGGCCTCACTTTTATGTAGAATGGCAGATACTGGCTCAATTTGAATACCAAGTGTGGGGTAATAATTCTTGATTACAAAACCTGCAATATGGATGATAAAGAGAAGGGTCATAAGGTAGCAATGTTGCAAAATAATATAAACAATATATTACAAACATAGCTTACAACAGCATAAAGTGAAGACAGGAACACACTGATTCCTTTCTGGGTTTGTTGCACTGAAGGCACAACATCATCGGTGAAGAATGTCTCATCGTATGAAGTCTTATCAGAAAAGGTTGACAATGAGAAGGCAACTGTTGACCCTTCAGTGATTCGGCTTTTCAGTGCATCGCCTTCACACTGTTTACCTCTGCAAATATAATAAGCAGTGTAGAGAACAGAAGTACTGTATGAGAAGTCTGTTGTCCCTGTACCAACCAATTAAGGTCACAAGCCATTATATTAATGCTGAGTGGTACCTCTGAATTACCTGTAATGAAGGACATGTGCTGGGATTCCACTTGCATCTGCCAGCTTAAGTTTCAGACTTGTAAATGTGTCGCTTTCCAAGTTCACCTTCAGCTCGAAGTCTCCCTAAACAAAAAAAATTCAGGGTTGATTAGAGGTGGGGTTTTTTTGGACTACCTTCAGAACAGCAAAGACATCAACTGAGACACTTAAGCTGCCAGTATACTCCCTCAGCAATGCTTGTTGGATGGTCGATTAGCTTTGGAAACCCCCTCCCCTTACACTATACACACACATATATATATATATATATATATATATATATATATATATATATGTGTGTGTGTGTGTGTGTGTGTGTGTGTATATATATATATATATGTATATATACACATATACATACATATATATATATATATATATATATATATATATATATATATATTTAATAAATAAATAAATAAAATAAATTAAAAAAATAAAATAATGGGAGGTGAAATCCCCTAACTTTAAATATGAAATAATGTTAGTAAATTTTACTGTTAAATTGTGGTCATACATCACACAGCGAATTTCCCTGTATTATCCATATTACTTGTTATTAATTGTAATTCGTTGTATCATGACCATCATTATTTAAGACATTGAGCATGAAGACCTTGAGCATGATGTGACATCGGATGACAGCCTCTCCACAGGTTTTCTCAACTTCTTCCTTTGGCATCTGAGGGGCCTGTTTCAGGTTTTCCTTTGGTGTAAATATGGCATAGATTACATCTCCACTCTGAATATGTCTGTCTTTCAAAGACCCTGTACGAAGAGAGGATACACATAAAATGTTATTCCAATCTACTGAACTGTAGCTTCTTCCAATGTAGCTTCAGTATTAACACTGTTGGTGCCAATTAGAAAGAGGAATGAACTCCCCAAAGTCATCAAACAAGCTGAATGGTTGGTGCCGGGTAAACTGTCCCATGGTAGTAAACGGGTAAGCACAGTAGATGTGCAACGCATATTTAACCTTAAGGGGTAGACAAAAAAGTTATACCTGAAATTAATTGGAACCCATAACTGCAAGACAGGGTGTAAGAGTTACTTTTTGTCCATCTTGACATGCTTAATGCCAATGCCACAAGAGATTATCAATACTGAAATTGTATGTTGTTCTGCTTTTGTTTTGAGGAACTCTTTATAATTGTGGAACAACAATTCTTCATGTAGCTTATTCATTTTGAAGTATTGACACTAAATTCCTCCATCCTTGCATGACTGGAGCTTAGCAATACTTGCAAATGGAAAAGTCAAATGTCACTTTCATAATTTTTAATAAAATTCCCCACTGCAGACCTTCGTGTAAGTTGTAGTGTGACTTTTCTGTCAATTCCGGTTCTCACTATTGCCACACAATCTGCGATTACATAAGTGCAAAATAATGGGAAAATTTGATATTGGCACAAATAGAGATATAGTTTGTAGCAATTATTTTCTTATATCAGTAACTGTGACTAATACATATTGCTGTGAACCCTTAAATACCACAATATGCAATAATTCTCTACATGGGTAAAATATCTAGTCATGGCAATTACACATGTAAAGCGTATCCTTTGAGCAAACATTAACAGCTGCTGTTTTACAATTAAGCAGGTGAAGGCCAGCTGATAAACCAGAGAGAACTACAGCACTGAGATCTGATTTTTTTTTTTATATATGTAAAGATGTCTATATGCAATCATAATAGATCAATGACAGCACTGTGGTTTTACTTGTTTGATCCTAAATAAAAGAAATATGAGCACAGTACTTTACAGAAAAGTTTTTTAATATGTTAAAATTCTTTTTATCTTTGTAAAACAGACAAATACCCTTTCATCTAGCAAACTTCACTCTAAAAAGATGTTAAGATCTGCTCACATGTGTTGAAGAAGGGATCATCTGTCAAGGGCATCCCATCAACTGTGTAGAGACAGACTCCTGTAGAATTGCCAACATTTTCATAGTGACAGATCCTTAACATCAGATCTTCAATTGTGTTCCCCACTGGATCAATATCTGTAAATTTAAAATTTAAAAACATCTCATTTGTGCTAATAATATTCACAGTGGTATTTGTCAGGTCACAGTTTGGCAGCAGTATAAAGTGCTTCCCTGCTCACAATCACTTGTAGGTAAACTGTCCTTATACTTTATGATCAACAATTCAATGAAATGGCCCAAGTTGATAATTAAAAAAAGACCATAAAGCTGTGATTTTCTTACCTTTCATCTCTTTTGGTTGAGGACATTTGGGGTATGTGTACTGCAGAGAAAATGACTCCACTGATTCTTGCACAGGTGTCACAGTTTGAACCTGCCGCTTTGGAGATCTGAGTCTTTGAATGAAGTTTTTCATACTTGAAAAACGATTCTTTTCCACATGACTTAAACCTGTAGAAATGTAGGCATACAGTAACTAAAACATGTCTTTTGATTAATTAAAAGCCTCTTTGTGCCGGATCCTTTCCTGTTCTGGGACTGGTCCATAGAGTGGATAGTGGTTGTTTAATTTGAAAGACTTATATTAAATAAGTAACTGAGTTATTCTTTGAAACATACATAACAACACTGGATACATTAATAATTACTGTACTATCGATCATACAAAAGGCATATGTGAAGCACACACCACTGGCTGCTGGGATAGTTAAGACAATTTAGGAACGACCTTTGAAAAACAATCATTGCTGCGCATAACAGAGACAAAAAACAATTTGAACATATTCTAACATGTTCTCATTATCTCTCAAAATAAAAGTGTTATTCTCTATTTATTGATAAGATCATTGAAAAATAACCGTCATCTCACAGGTAGAAAAGGTTATGTTTTGAAGAACTCAGTGATTATAGAAACCATTTTGTACATACTGATGTTTATACATATTGAGAGCCACTGCATGTTTTGGCATGGCCCTTGCAAAAACTTTGAAAGGTAGCCTAACTAGATTTGAATTGATTAAGTTGATTTGTTGAAATCCAGATTTTTTTGTCTGATTGAACAAAATTCAGTTCTCAGCAATACGACAACCTCACAATATTTGAGTTGTTAAAGAATACTCATTTATGTACTGTACATGTTGAGACTCTACGTTTTGGTGGTGTTGGACTGGACAGTGTTACATTGAAAGGTGTCGACTACAACCTGCCAGACAGTTTAACACCTCTGACAGTGTGAACAGTTAAAATTTTAAACAGTTAAGACATTTCTTAAATGAATGAAATTTCTGGTAACTCAGTGTGTTGAGGGTTGTTAGTTGAATTGCCAGTTAAATTACTAATAATACATCAGAGAAGAAGAAGAAGAAGAAGAAGAAGAAGAAGAAAAAACACTAGTTGCAGTTTTATTATATATTTTACAGTCTATGGTTTTAAGAGGCAGTTTACACAGATTCAAAATTTTCCTCACTCCCACATAAATATATCATTCATTAATTTGTGTTTTTTATGGTCTACAAAATTTCATTTTTTCAAGTAATTAACACTCTTACCTATGTTGTTTAGATCTTCATCTGTTACACCATCCAGGAAATCTCTTTCATCTTTTACCCCCAACTGGAGAAACTGGTTGTAGTATGACTCCAGTCTGTGCTGCTGAAGTAGGTTGAATATTGCTTCCATCTAAACAAAAGACATCAGGAGATTTTATTTGTCATCTCTCCCTTGCATTTGTCACAGATGGCCATTGGACAATACAAGAAAAACATACACTAGTAAATGGAAAAAAACATAGAATAACTCACGGTAACTCAGTTAAAACAAGCTGTCTTATATGTACTTTTGTGAATACTAACTTATCTTGGAGTATGCTAACACAGCAGATTGCATCTGCAACAGAAAATCTATTTTCTCAAGACATTATGGTCACTTGGAACAAATGCAGAAACTCTATTATTTTTCCAGTCTACAATACAGAGGGTTATGCAGTATGGGATCACAACTTGGCACAACTGTCTGTTATGATGTAAGACTGTCTCAACTGCAGGGCTGGGTACTGAACTTTTGTGGCGCAGACCGAATTGCTTCGATACTATCAAGTATCAAAAAAAAGTCTTGTCATTCGGTACCAAATTGCCATTGTTGTTTATGTTAGAAGCTACAGCCAGATGTTCAAGACAGCTCCACTCCTGCTAGGTATCGCAGAGGCAGCAACAGCATCTGCAACGGCTTCATCAGTAACAGGAGGTTGGACCAAAACACGTAACCTGCAGGTAATACAAGATGAAGCTGTATTCAAATATCGAAGATGATGATACTGTCTATTGTTTGACATCAAAACAGCGGTGGTTCAGCGTCTTGTGAGGCTTGGCTAACGTTAGCTGTGGATTCCTGTGTTCAGTGTTATGGTCACACAGCGACTGCTTTGCTATGTTAGCAGCTGTTCGCCAGCTGCCGAACCACTGCTGTTTTGATGTCAAGTGATAGGCAATATCATCATATTTGATATTTTAATACAGCTTCATCTTATCTTACCTGCAGGTTAGCCTAGATGTTTTGGTTCAACCTCCTGTTACTGATGAAGCCTCTGTAGACGCCGCTGCTTCTGCCTCCACTTACTATGTTTTGAGCTATTAACCCATCTAGCATTAACAGACAATACAGTACACAAAACTGTCACAAAGCAAAGTGATAAAACCATTTACGCTAATGTTAGCTAGCTGTACGGAGACACTCAAGACACTTTCTCTTTAAAACTAACCAAAGTTAGAACCAGCGTGTTTTGCTGGTTGGTGACTTTGAATGTCATTACAGTCACAGCACATTCTGGGTGCCACATCCAGACTTCATTAGCTAACATTATGGGTTGAATTGTTCGTCGTGCTAAGATAAGCTTGATGGTGTGAAACAGTGTGAAAAGGATTGTAGTAAATAGGTTTACATTTTTTATGTTATGAAACTGCTTTGAGTGTGTAAAAATGCCAAGAAGCCAAAAAAATAAAACTAAAAATTTGTACTGTAATGTAATTTTCTTTTTGTTAAAATGGATTTTATATAATTGGTATCGTTCAGGAACTGGTATCTAAGTCAAGGTATCAGTACCAGTATCAAAATTTTTTGAATGATACCCAGCCCCATTCAACTGAAAAATATCTTAATATAAAAATGAGATATCAAAATATTAGGGGTGGGGGGGAAATGGTTTCCAAGTTGCATCATGATGCGAAGCTGGGCGATTCCGCATTGATTCACAAATGTCAAAAATTGATTTTCTAAATGTCAGTGATGTCAATGGAACAAAAAGGCCAAATTCAACTGCGAGGCAGCAGCGTCCGGACAGTCTACAGCGCACGCACGCTAGGGTTCATCTTCACAAAAGGCAGCGGTTTCAAGTATTTTTTTGATTTAATGATTATAATAATTACCTTTGCGAGATGAATGTGAAGTATATTGAGAACTTTATATGCTGTCACTCAGAAACTAACGTTAGCGGAGCAGAGCAGCGAACTCCAGCAGTAACAAATGAGACTGGCTGACCAACACACAATGCAGCACCAACAACTTAAACCAACTCTGAGGTGAAGAAAATAACTCAGTGCTCAGTCTGTTTCACCTCAAAAACCCTGCACCACTCAGCATCTTGTACAACGATGTCATTCCCCAGAGCTAACAGTGCAGCAGAGAGGCTGCTCTCCACTGCTAGATTTATGACATTAATACACAGCAGAGCACTCTGCCTCCCCCTCATTTTGTTATTCTCATACAGCAATAGACTGTAAGATGCTTTCACCTTATTTAATTAATTAGTTAGTTAATGCACTTAACTTTTTAAAATAAAAAGGCTGTGGACCATTTATCTTATCTGCCAGTTATATTTCATATCGTATTTCAGTGGACTAAGGACGCCATTGAATGGTTCAGCACACAGTATATCGGAGCAAGAGACTGAAAATAGTGTTACCTTTTCTACTCATTCAATCGAGAATCGATTCTGAATCGAACACAACACCAAAGAATTGGAACTGAATCAAATCGTGAGATTCCCAAAGATTCCCACCCCTACAAAATATTACGAGCCAGATGTCTGACTCAGGATTTCAAGCTGCTTATAAAACAATAATCCTGACTCCAGCTGGTAGCATTAATTCAGATCACTCATGTTTTATTTGGAAAATATTGTCTTTTGAATCTTTGATATGTTGCTCTGCACTTCTGCAGTATGAGAAGCAGAGTATGCTTGTGACACACGACACATTTCAGAGAAATCTAACAATACAATCCAATGTAATCTATTCTAATCATTTGGTGATAGATAAAAAATAAAGAGCACAATCATACCTTAATGTGCGTCCGAAGGTCCGCCACAATAGTTGTGCATGTATCAGTTTGTTTTCTAGGTCTTGGTGTTGGGTGTGGCTTAGTTTCAGGAAAACGAAACCAATGGAAATGAAGCCTAGCGGCAAGCCAAAGAGCAAATTAGCAGAAAGCAGACGTCAAATTCTGGCAACGTGTCTAAACAAAAGAGCTATGATAAAAATAAAAAAATAAAAAAACAGGAAGCAAGATGTTAGACTCGTGGATGATGATCATATTACATCCTAGAGGAGCAGAAATGTCTCTCTCCCTCTCTCAGACCAACATCTTCATCCATAACTCATCAGCACCCTTTAAGTTACTTGAGGGACGTTTTGCGGCAGTAATTAATGGTAACGTCATTGTTTTGGAGTACATTGGAGTCCACCCCACTAAAAGACTGATACAATATGACAAGTTACATGATAAACTGATAGTTCATATAATTATTCATACAACTTTCCTTATTTAATTTTTAAAACAGAGATTCATTATGGTGGAGAAGTATGAAACCGTCCTTTTCCGTGACATTAACCGTCACAGCATCCTGTCACTAACGGTAACATTAGCTTAACCGTTAGCTAAGTCTTAATGGCTGTCTGATAAAGATTAACTGGGTTTATGTGGGTTGTACCATAAACTAGCTAAAATTGAATCAAGACGTTGTTGACCTTCATGGCCTAAAAAGTTATCATGGTAGTCCACATATCAAAGTCTGTCAGGAAGTTTTTATGGCCAACGGTAGCTTAACCTTGTTCTAAAATATGGCAAATAAAAAGTTCACTAAAGCTAGAGTAGCCAGTTTAGACACAAAAAAGTCCTTTTTCGTTAATGACAGGCTTGCAGCAGTTACACATTTATTTTTTTTTTTTTTTAAGGTTGACAAATTCACCTTGTGGTGTTTCAAACATCGACTACAAGCTAGCTGAAGCCTGGAGAACATTAGCTACAACAGCCAATCACACTTGACGTCAACATGGCGGACAGTTAGCTGGTAATTAGAGTGCAGGTGCAGGAAGGCTGTCAGGGTGACGTCTCCTCCTTGGTGGACCCCTCTTTACTTTGATGGGAAACAGAAATAAACTAGGAGTTTGCCAAGTTAATTCTGCACTTAAAACTAGTGGGGGTTTTTGTTTTGTTTTTTAAAAATGTTCCTGTAATCTTTGTTTTTTCTTGTAAATGAATGGATAATTTTACATCTTCAGCAAAAGTATTAACATAAAACAAGGGAAAAAATTGTCACAACTGGTAGACATATGAGTGGACATTCTTCTTTTCATGGGGTCACAAGCAAAAAAGGTTGGGAAACGCTTGCCAACACTATCAATAAGGTAGACCTTCTTCGCAGCACATTATGACATGTCATAATGTCTTGCGTGGAGAAAAGCCTATTGAAAATAAGAACCTCAGAGAGAGATACTGTCATTGCCAAAAACAGGCAATGACAATGAGGGACCCTCAGTAATTGAAACACTTTTACTTGATTGTTTGTAGAGGCATAGTAGTTATTTGTCATTTTTAACGACACATTTATTTCAATCAAATATTTAGACACTGCAAAATTACTTAACATAGGTCACTGTCCTTGTCTGTAGATAACTGAGAGTTCAAGTTAATTTTAATTCACGCTTTATGGACAGGAAAGGACTAGAAAGCTGTAAATTATTCCATCTATTTTTGTCCATATACTCTGAATTTATGCAACTGTCAATTCATCATGCTCCCAAATATAATCAAGCTTCTATGATTCCTCATCACAACGTAGAAAGCGGTAAAAATCTTTATTAGAAATGTCTATAAATGTCCCTTCCTTTTTTTCCCCACCACAGCCCTCCCAGTTATCTCCTTTATTTAACCCCAGCTGTCTGGTCAGTGGCTGACTTCAAGTTGGCACTCTTGCAGGAGGAACTGGCTGAAAAAACCTGTTGAGAAACTCCTGCTCTTTCTGTGCTTCTTGGACTCTTTTTGGCTGACTTGTGGTGCCCTCAAGTGGTCTTTTTGGGGAAGTGGAGAATTGTCCATTTATTTGTATAGGCTTTGGATGGGTACCACTACTTTCTGGATGACATGAGGAGCGGTTTGTCAAGCAGTGGCTACTTAGCCTCTGCTGGTGGCTGACATCCTCCCTAAGATGACCATTTTTATTTCTGTAAATTCCATTGTTTCTCTTCATGGTGCAATTTTGTGCAGGAGGGCGCCCAGTTTCAGACAAGACTGAATGTTTCTGTGTAACATAAGAATGAAAACTCTCAGTAGTACTTTTCCTGTCATTATGTGTCTGCACTGTTGTTGACACTGAACTACCTCCACGGGTGCTATTCTGTGGCCCATTTTGTGTCGTTGATTTTCCTGTTGTTGACACAGAATGGTCAGCACTATTGCTGCTGTAACTGCCTGCATCACAGAGAGGGCTGAGAGCAGGAACAGCTGAAGGGATAATATTGATGTTTCTTGAACTCGGGGCAAGGCTGCTGTTTCTCGCCGTCTGTGGTGATAAATCACACTCCCTGCCCGGGCTGTGGATAGCACGATGAGATGATAGATGGGCTGCTTGGACGGGTGAATTTCTTTGAGTTTTTATTTGAAAACTAGAACTAGAAGTTGGGGTCCTGCGATGGAGACCAGCACTATCTCGCTCTGGATTGCAGTGGTCTAAATGTTTAACCATTTTCTTGTCAGTGCCACACGTGGTAAGATAAGCATTCCTGTGCCCAGAAGTGACGATCCTGTTGGAGATAGTTGTTTGTGTTTTACTTGATCCAGCGGAGGCTGATGTGCTTCTATGCTGACCATGAGTTCTAGACAGCGAAGAAGTATTAATTGAGTTCTGAATGAGAGGAGGTCCAACTGGTGGAATGGGGTTCACATGGCGCAGAGCAGGAGGTGGATGTGGTCTTAAGACTGATGTAGTGGTTAAAGCTTGCAAAGTCTTATCACAAGCCCTTTGTCCTGCTGACAGTCTGGAGGAGAGGAGTGAGAATGAGAAACATTTTCTTCATTTTCTTGCAACAAAAAGACTTGCAGTACAAATGTGCTGAATGTATTTATTGAGATGGTGTAAAATAAATGAAGACCAACAATACATTTACATTTAGAGAGCTTGAGTACAATAAGAAGGCAAAAATCACAAACAAAAGTGAAACATCTATTTTAGGTATCAACTGTGCAGTGTGAGCGACAACAAAACATACTGACCTGAATCTGTTTTTCAATGCTTTCACAGGGAGAGGGGAGGAAGTCAAGTATGACGAGGCGAAAGAAGAGGGGTACAGCTCTAAGTCTGTTTGTATAGCTCCTCTAAGCTCTCTCAACTCTACAGATAAACAAACACAGATTTTTAAGCATGTTAAAATGTTGAGGTATGATTGAAACACACTGTCAGACACTTAAGAACAGAAAACCATCAAAAGATAACAATCAGCTAGAGGATAAGAAAAAAAAGCAAGTATTCATTTTTGAGTACTGAAAATGTGCTCAATTAGTTTCTATGCCATTTATCCCACAGTGGATAGATTAGACTCGAGCCTTCAATCTCTCCTTTTTCATTCCTAAATATGTTTGACGATGACAAAGCTTCACCAGCTAATAGAGGGTGGGTAAAACTATTATTCACAGTTTATCAGTAAATGTATTCACTGTGCTAAAGATTAAATGACACGATAAAGAGATGAAGAGGAGAATTGTCCTCACACACCATGTGATGAACAACAATGTGCCACCAGATGGCAGCAGTTGCCAAAATGTTCTTATATGGACTCACCTGCAAGTGTAGGTTCTGTTTTATCCAATTCACACTTTTGTCTAATATTTCCCTGCAAGAAACACAAATCACAGAACAGTGAAGGACAGGGCTTATGTAACTGTGCATATCATATTATCAGAGCACTATGGCACAGACAGGGACAAACTAAGCCAAATGAGGGTAGGTGGAAAAAAGGAGGCAAATGTATTAAACATGTTCAAGGAAGCCTTTGGAAATAGCAAAGGAACAAGGAAAAAGGATAAAAATAACAAGGGGAGAAAGAGGAAAGGAATGTGTGTGTGTGTGTCTCTTTCTCTCTCTTTCCCTCTGTGTGTGTGTGTTTATGTGTGTGTGTGAGGGAGAGACCACTAAACGATTGAGCAGCAGTGTTCCATAATAATATGGCCTCAAACATTTATATCCAGAGTAAATGAAAACCATAGTGCTCTGTGTGTGTGTGTGCGTGCATGTCAGTAGCTTGCAAAACCGAAAACCTGATTGAAAAGTGTGTCTTTATGTGTGTGTGTGTGTGTGTGTGTGCGTGTGTGGTCCAGGTATTCGTCACATTGTGGGGACGTAAATCTTTTTGCACAGTCAGTATGTGGGGACTTGCCTCCCTTATGGGGACAAAAAGCAAGTCCCCTTAACGTAAATCATTAATTTCAGGGTGAAGATTTGGTTTAAAGTTAAGGTTAGGGTTAGGCGTGTGGTGGTTATGGTTAAGGTTAGGATAAGTCTGCAGGAAATTAATGTAAGTCAATGTAATGTCCTCTCAAGTGATGGAAACACAACTCTGTGTGTGTGTGTATGTGTGTATGTATGTGTGTGTGTGAGTTGAGTAACTGGCAGCCTCCTTTGCTCATTTTACACCAGCTCAACCGCTAATGGAGAATCTTTATAGCAACCACAGACTATATAGTCCATTACACAAACAAACACACACACATGTACACACACACATACACACACACACAGAAAGATATCCACAGGCTAGGAAACTGACAGTTAAAACATATATTTTTGGACTATTTTCCCAGTGGGATTCAGACCCAAACCTCCTCATGTCGTCTTTCGGAGCTGAAGTATGTGTGCCGTCTCTGACAGTAAAGTGACTGAAATCCTAAACTCTAAAGCACACACGTCCTGAAAATAGGCTTTGTGGTCCATGTGGGGTTTGAACCCATATAGCCATGGCGCTGATTTGCTGATATTTTAGGAAGGCCTGTATGCTACTGTCATTATTCTTAAACATGAGTCTCTACAACCAAAATCCACTTGTGTCCGCCAGGCTCCTACACAGCATCTCCCTCAGTTGATGGAAAACTTGAAACATGAGGACAAGGATCACCACTCAAAAGCCAGCTGAAACAAGTTTATGATGGCTGCTTTTTTTTTTATCATCTTATGTGATGGTTTTGCTGGTTCCACCTGTAAAAACGTTCAACATCCTCATGAAAAAACATTGTATTTCATCAGCTGGTCACACGAACTGCAGCAGTGTGACCAGATTTTGATAGTTTAGATTTTTTATTCAGTAGTGTCAGCTTATACCGGTCATGCTCTGATTATTGATACTTATCTAGTGAGTGGTTTAGGATCTATTTTGACCAAACGCTCATCTTGTCTAACATGTCACCTTTAGAGATCCCATTTAAGATTGTGCCAACATCAAACCATTTCTGCCCAGCTAAGGCAAGCAAAAGACCATAAAAGCAACATTATTGTTGATTTCAGTGGCAAGTTCCTTAGCCACAGGAAAGTTTTGGCACTGCTAAGGCACTCATTATATTATTATCGACTGGGGAAAATCCACCTTCTGTCCTTTGCACAAAGTGTCTATGGCTGTGACTGATTATAAAAGCACACAGGGATCTTTTTACAGCCAAACTTGTGGACTGACATCATCCACAAAAGCATCAGAAGAGGCAACTTTAACCAATTTAAATAGAACACCAACGCATTCAGACAGAAAAGCATCAGTGCATTCATATAAACCAGCCCCAGGCTTTTATGTGGATATTGGAAGTAACCTTACCAGAGTAACTTTAAGTGGAGAGCATTGATTGGAGAAACTCCAGAACCACATTTAATTATATAATTATTCTTAAGATAGCATTCAGTATATAAGATCGCATTCACCAACAGAGATGAGAGCCTTTATGGCTGTAACCCACCCATTCGTGTTCACTCAACTGGTTTGGAAAATACTCAGTTATGGTAATTTATATAGTAAGTTGTAGTAAATGAATGTGTTAAGCTGAAGTGAAAATGCAGCCTGTATTTTGGAACGCAGGATATTTGAGAGACTATTTCTGGCCTTTATTGCCTTTGGTCATGCTTCAGCATGCTGAAAACTGATGGCATTCAGCTTCAGAGAACTGAAGGGGAATTTTTGCGCAATTTCAAAAATGAACTTGATCCATTTACAATGATGATATTATGATGATGGTATTAACAGAAGCCCACTCAGGCCACAATGTTACTATGGCGACGGATCAGGCACAAAACTTGCATAAAGTAATTTTTATCCGAAATGGCAACACATAAACTACAGTTTTTACATAGAATAGAGAAAACTCTAGGCTCTCGACGGCTATCTAGCTCTTATTGGTCGTTGATATCGTTGAGAGAAAATAGTTGTTACAGTAAATGAAAAGGAGTTTTTTTTCCGTTTTTCAATGCAGTTATTCAAGTTAAAGTATACAAATTCAAATGATGTAATTCAAATACAGTTTTTTAATGCAATTATACAAGTTAAGCAATTCAAATATAAATTATTAAAACTCTAGTAACACACAATCTCAGAACCCATCGGTTATCTGTCTGACGATGATTTAGCCTTTGGGAGCGACAACCAATATTTCAGGGCTTCCGGTGTAGCCAGTGAATATCCGGATAATCATCGTCTGATGATAGCCAGTGGTCTCTGAGATTGCATTTCGGCCAATGTGTTCCACCTCTTTTGCTCTCCACATGGACTGTTTACCTGCATGCAACCAAAGCCCGCTCAAACGTGATCGGTCAATACTACTTGGACTACAAACGGAAACCAGAAGGCTTCAGGTACCCAAATCTTGTCCCGTTGCCTACAGATTCTGCATTCGTATGCAGATATCTGTGAATAGAGATTATGTGACAAATATTTCTGCCCATAGATGACATTATACAGGTTTCTTAATGGACTGACCTTACCTTCTATACACACTTTAAACAACTGAGCCGGAGTTGGTACAGTAGGTGTGTAGGAGTTACTCTAGTACTTGGCTAGTGCTGAGCCAAGTCCTTTTGTGAACCTCACTCCTGCTAAGCGAAAATGGGTCATTACGGTTGTGGTAGGACCCATTTATGAACAACTGCTTCATGCTGCACAACAAAGGCAGTTAGATTGCAGTGTATCAACTAAATGCCTGATTTGGCTCCATTTAAAGGCTGTCACCAGCTATACATTTTAAGCACATAGAATAACACGGAATCAATAGTAATCTCAGCTGTGTCAAACATGATGGTGGTGGATGAGACAGACCTCAGGCAGAACACTTACTGTAACTGTTTACCTGGACTTCAAACATATTTTCACACACACAGTATGTTACTCCTATTTTCCAGCACCAGCACAGACAACAAAAACTGCAAAAGACAGTTAATACTGACATGCCTTGAAAACACAAAACAGATGTTAAGAATCACAATCTAAAATATGTGATTTTGGTTGGAAAGTTCAAACATTTTCCTGCTTAGCACAGATGTCACTCTGTGTTAAGTCTTCCAATTTGGATGAAAATCCAAATTCCTTTTCTCTTCCAAGCACATTTACACAAATTTTAACCAGTGAAGAGGTGATTAAAGGCACATTGTTGACATTTTTCATTATTGCTGTATATAAAACTAGAAGTATGCACATTAAGTGTATATTTGCTTCATTTAAGTTTCATTTTTCAATCATTTTCTTAACTTTGGGATCTGATTAGATACTATGTAAAACTAAGAATCTACACTCATGTTAGCAGCTCTGTGAGGTCGCACTTAGACACTCACAGTAGACAGGTGTTATGTTTATCATGGTCAGTGTCATTTAGCATGTTAGCTTGCTAACATTTGCTAGTTAGTCATAATTCCAGCATGGCTAAATACTACGAGTTTTCTATGTTACAGGCAAAGAAAAGGTGAAGCACTGCTTAGCAGGTAGAAAATGGTAAGAACTGAAAAGCATGGCTGTAGGTTCACTTGCTCTTTTGTCCCCTCCTCTAAATTACAGTATCCCTGTGGGTACATGAATTCTGATTGTAGAATCCTCTAACAGCTGCAATACAGTAAATCAATACTTTGGTACTAACCTGGTTTCCCATAAATAATTTTTGGATTTTGATCACTGTTGCACTGACAGACAGAAAATCAAAGAGGATTAAAGATTAATTCAGTACTTGGTGATTTTCCATCCTGTTCTTCTTACCTGTAAATGTTTTACTTGTTTCTTCAACGCTTTACATTCCTCTGTTAGCACAGACCTAGAAAGAGAAAGACAGCAGGATAAACATTAATAAAAAAGAACAAAATCAGTCTTGAAGTTTATCATCGGTCCAGTTGTTTTTCATTAAAAAAGATTATCGAGCCAAACACTAAAATCTAGGTCAAAGTGGAAACTATGTGTTTGACAGTCACAACATGCAAACACAACCAAACACCTTGGTTACAAGCATCAGGCTTCTTCTTATAAATGGCTGTGGTTTTCTGTCTTAAATGTAAATTGACAATTGTATGAGTATCATCAGTTTGAACAGTGACAATGTGAAATTTGATAAAAGTTATAGGTATTTGATATAAGTTATAGGTCCATGATGTGATTAAACTCTATATCATACAGTATGGATTTCAAAATGCTGTAAAGGTACAGTGGCAGATGGATTAGCAAAAGCTGTAGCACAACCCACTAACACAATTGAGGCTGTTACTTTAGGTGCACTTGGTGTCTGCTCAGAGTTTATCCTCTGTAGCTTTCCTGAAGTACTGAGGAAACACTGTCCTATTTTTCTCTTCCCTCTCTCTCCCCCATACATTTTCTCCTTCTCTGGTTACATAACCATAGTAGACTTTATTCACTTCTTTCAAATGAAAAAGAATCTTCTGCTGACTCTGGCCCAGTCTGGGATCCATTTTCTGACAATGGAGCCTTTTGTTCTGGTCAAGTCAGGAAATGGGAGAGAGAGAGAGGGGGAGAAAGAGAGAGAGACAGGGGGGGGGGGCTCCCTTCCAAGGTAGCCCCAGTGACTGCATTGCCCTGTGGGCCTCAAAGCAAGGGATGAAGGAAGGAAAAGAAGGATGGAGTGTGAATGAGGGCAGCGACAGAAGCCACAGAGGATAGCTGAGGGGAACTAAAGGAAGAAAATGGGGGTAAAGGGTGAAAGGACTCCAAAACAACTCGAACCAACTCACAGAGCACATATGAATTATGCCATTTACAACAAATGAAGGTACATACCACAAAGAACAAACACAAAAGCTCAGTAAGCATGATGTGTCTCTGTTACTTAGAATTACAGGTCTACACCAATCCAGACAGGTGTTCTTTCATGTTACTTTTGATGTAAGTATTGTACCATTGTGACATAGGTTGATCTATGCCAGTGGTTCCCAACCTGGGGGTCAGGAGCCCCCATAGGGCTCCGAAGAAAGAATCTAATGGGTCACAGGGCAATTAATCGAATAAGAAAGAGATAATATATTTCACGTGTATAATGTTATGTTTACTTTTTTCTGACTCTTATTTTTGTTTTGTTTTGATGAAATACTGGATACTTAAAGTGGCTATAATCTGTGTTTTTTACAAGAACAATGTATCAAATGACAATGTGTAATGTCAGTAGTGATAAACCTACAGAGATTTATCACCTGACTCTGCAGCTCCTCTCAGCCTTGAGGAGCTTCATAGTGAGTTTCAGCTCATTGTTAAGCTGTCCCGCCTGCAACTTTACTATTTTGGTTCGCTCTCACCGCTGTCATAATGTCATTTTCGGATGCTGTAGGCAGCTGTTTTCAGAGAAAAATCTCTTAAAACAGACTCAGCGCCAAACAGCTAACAGACACAGTTGGATTGTTGACTAACTGGTGAACATAGTGGAGCATTTATCCACTAAAGAGTCAGGTATTTCCCTCAGGAGTTGGTAGAGATCAAAAACAGAGCTAAAGGAGAGTGAATATTGGACATTCATCAGGTGGACATAAACATGACTCCAATGCTTACAATGATTAAAATGATAATGTAACTGCTAGATAAATAAGTAACAGTTTGCTAACAAGTTCACTATATCAATTTAAAAGGCTATCATATCAGTGTTGTGTTCACAACTTGCGTCCGTTGCCAAAAAAAAATCCATTATTGAAGGTTTAAGGCCTCTAAAATCCTTCAAACTGAATAACTTGTGAAGAAAATCACTCTTTGGTTGAACTGCTCACAACTTATTGGGTTGGGAACCACTGCTCTACGCAACTTACTTGAGGTGGTCCACCACTTTGTCTATGTCAGCGACATTCAGTTTGTCTTTCACTGTGTCAATCTCATCTTCAGCATTGGACTGGACTGAACAGTTAGAGCTGGGTCTGGAGGAGAGGAGAGTAAAAAAAGTAAGAAAAGGAAAAAGAATACATTTTCCCACATTATGAGAGGTGCTGTATCAATTCAGCAAAATATTCAAATTCTTTTTCACCCATGTTACAAACCTGCTTTCATTATCATTGTCTCCAAGGTCAGTACAGCTGTCAAGGTGACCCAGGGCGTAGTTTACAGTCTCGGGTTTGTACCGAAACAAGAACTCCTCATCATCTCTATAGCAACAAGACACAAAGAAAGATCAACTTTTTATATGAGTTTGTTTATCTCAAACTCTTTTCAGTATTTATCTGAATGACTTGGATGAATATGTATGTCTGGCCGGAAAAAAGTGAGTCATGCATTCTTGCTGTATGCAAGAGTTTCTGGTGGTGATTTCTGATGGTGATTATATTTTCTGAATGATCTCCAGGGGAAAAAAAAGAAACAAGCAACTGTTGTAGGCAGCTGCAGGCGGGGTGACTGCCTGGTCAGTTCTGCTTAATTTTATAGTCCCTGCATGACAAAAAATGTGTCTTTTCCAGCCACCAGCAAATCACACAGACAATGACATGGAGGTGTGTGTGAAGGTCGGTAGATGACTCGGGCATCAGGACCACACAGGAGGAGGCCAATAAGATAAATCAGCTGACTTTTACAAGGGTACACACCCACCCACGCCCTCATACAAATGGTTCAAATCACAATAAAAATCTGTTATGGGGATGAGAACTATTTTTACCCCCCTTGGCTGCCTTTGATGTGGCATCTTGTTCTGTTAGGCCTTTGCTACAAATATAGGAGAACATTCTTGGCTAACATTTTTGGTAAATTAGGTTAAAATAGAGCGCACACACACATACATACACACACACACAAAATAATTTCCGGCTGGGAATATAAAAGAGAGAGATGCTGGTCTCTATCTTGATGCTTTGGCAATATTTCTCAATTTCCATGCCAACAAAGCATATTAAATTGAACTAAATTGACAAACAGAGAGTTCTGGAGCCTTATTAAGTGTAAGTGTTATTACGGGGAAGTGTGTTCAGTTCATTCCTGAAAGCTATTCAGCTGATATACACTTGGGACTTGGCCTAACTGAACAATCAAAGACCTGAAACACACACACACACACACAAACACAGCACCATGCATCAAGGTCAACAAGTGTACTGAAGCCAACTTCAAAGAGAAAAGGCAATTTGTGCTGGCACAGCCTGTGTGGCACCAATACTTTTTTTGGCAGCGTTCCTACACAGCCGATAACAATAGGCTACATTTCTCCCGCTGAATGGGACTTTTTGTAATCCATTTACATCCTGGCCGAAGCACTTTACAAGAGTAAGTTATGATGTGCGAGCAAGTAAGGCTTCAGTTCGTGTCCCGCTCGGTGACACTTTAATAAGACATAGTGAGTGCTATTGTGGGCATTGGATCTGTGGCCTTATGATATTGGATTGTCAGCCGAAACATCAGGTCTGGTTGACTTGAAAGAAACCACTCTAAGTTTACTTCAAACTAAAATCCCTGTCAACTGAGCTGTCATAACAAGCACCAATCGTACATAATAAATTTCATATTTCTTTTGATGCTCGAGCCATTTTAGATTCTGCAAGGGACCACACTGTGGGAAGTCTTTAATTTTAAATTGAAGCGAAAACACACAACAATACTGCATCTGTTAGTGCCAGTGGTAATGGAACATTTTTTTGTTTTATGATGTGGATGGAAAGGGTAACAAGGAATGTAGGCATGTAGGCATTGTAAAAACTAACAGTGGTACAATGTTACTAAGCACATTTATTCAAGTATTGCACTTAAAGGATGAGGTGTGTGATGATCTATTTTTTTCTCATTGTCAACAATTCTCATGTGTAGAGCCAAACCAACAATGAACTCATCCTACTTATAAGTATTGTGTGTGTATCCAAAGCCTGATATATTGTATTCCTCTGTGCTGTAGACCTCCATTGTTGTCTAAAAACTATTACAGTGCTTTACTAGCTTGTTGTGCTGCATATCATAATCTCTTGACTTTGTATTAAAGTTCTTTGAGAATTTTACAATGGAGCACAAAGAACCGCGCACACATGAGCATGCCTTGTCCTCAGGGTGAAGGAACATGTCACTCAGTGCAACGGTGTGCTTCATTGATGTCTTTTTAATAGTTTTTGGACAACAACGGAGGTCTGTGGCACAGAATCCCATCAGCTCTGCAAAAAGAAGAAAGAAAAATATAGAAAACCAGCCTAATCCTTCATGTAAAAATATGAGTCTCTTTATTTAATTTCATTCTGCTTCATACTTCTACTTTACAATATTTCAGAGGGAAATACTGTACTTTTTTACTGCACTACATACACAGTATTAGACTGCTTTAGTTACTAGTTAGGGGAGAACGGGGTAAATAGAGCCAGTGGGTAAAATGAGCCACCCCCTTTATGAAGGTAACCATAAGCAAAAGTAATCATGTGACCACAAATTAAGAAAGAATAGTTCACATTACTCAATCCATCCTGGACTCAAGCACATGGAGAGAGTGGTCAGCAAAACAGAGCAAAAAAAATGTTTTTTGTCATGCCAAGTGAATTCATCATGTTACTAAAGTTATCAGTCTTGTATCTTAATTAAAAAAGATAAGTTTTGGACATTATTACATGTTAATTTAAGTCAGTGTAAGCTACAAAACAAGGTCATAAACTTAGCATAATTGTGGATCTGAGCCACTGTGTGAAACAGTTTTGTCAAAATGGAGGTTGTGGGGTAAAACGTGCCAGTGATGTCGGGGTTGAGTCAATGGCTCAATTTACCCTCAAAATTATTTTCTGATATTGTAGAGGCTAGAGACACTGTTCATGTCTGATCCATGTTACAAGTGCTACAATGTTGATGAATAAATACCTAATTGTTGACTAATGTTAAATTTAAGCCACAAACAAACACGCTGTACATAAAGACAGGTGACAAATTAAAGGAAAAGCCGACATAAAGTGTCTTAGTAAGGTGTAGGGCCACCACATGCTGCCAGAACAGCTTCAATACGCTTTGGCATTGATTCTAAAAGTCTCTGAGCTCTTCTGGAGGGATGAACACCATTCTTCACAAAGATATTTCCTCATTTGGTGTTTTGATGATGGTGGTGGAGAGCTCTGTCTAACACCTCAGTCCAAAATCTCCCATAGGTGTTCAATTGGGTTGAGATCTGGTGACTGTGAAGGTCATAGCATATGATTCACATCATTTTCATACTCATCAAACCATTCGGTGACCCCTCGTGCTCTATGGATGGGGGCATTGTCATCCTGGAAGAGACCACTCCCATCAGGATAGAAATGTTTCATCATAGGATAAAGGTGATTACTCACAACAACTTTGTATTGATTTGCAGTGATCCTTCCCTCTAAGGGGATAAGTGGACCCAAACCATGCCAGCAAAATGCCTCCCACAGCATAACAGAGCCCCCAGAACCCATCACTGTAGGGGTCAAGCATTCAGACCTGTACCAGTTTTTTCTTTAATTTGTCACCTGTCTGTATACACAAAAGCACATTTACACACACATTCTCTCTGTAGCTAACACCCAAAGATCACAGTTTAATCTTTACTGAAAATGTTTCGGTAACATGTGAACAACAAGACACAAACATGTGATTTTACTTAAAAGTACAAGTTTTTGTTTTGTTAAATTGATGGCATAATAAAGTTCAAAATTATTTTTAATTTCATAATTAATTTGTTTGATTTTGTGTAATTTTTATATGAGTATATAATGGTAACACTATTTACCCCATCCCCATGCTCATTTTACCCCTACCTTGAGGTAAGTTGTGCCATAGGACTAACTTTTTTTGATGGGTCATTGTTCTTAAACCATAATAATTAGATAACTTGTTTTAATTTCCATTGGAGCACAACAACCTGAGGTATATATAGTAACTATTATTTGAAACAAATACACTTTCATTTTGCAGTAAAATCATCATATGTAAAAAGTGGCTCATGTTACCCCGTTCTCCCCTACTACTTACAAATTAAGCTAATGTAACAGCTGATGAACCAAATAAATAAAACAAAAAAATATATGAAGAAAACATACAATAATCTTATAAAGAAAATTACACATTGCTAACTAACAGTATAAGTAATAAAATAGTTCAAATTTGCAGGACTTCAACCAACTACAACAGTAATATCCTACTTATGCATAATTGCATCAGCATTAAGTGATTTAATAATATGAGATAGTAATAGCAGTAGTACTAGTAGTAGTAATAGTATAACACTCACATGGGCCATTTTTTGTATGGTGTATTTTTCTTGTAACTGAGTATTTTTACAGTGTGCTATTACTACTTAAAGCTACTTAAGCTACTTAAAGCATATGTAGCTACTAGCTTCTACAGCTAGGTTAATGTGGCACAAATCTGTGGGATATACACAAAATACCACTGAAGAGTTGCCTGCAGCCTTTAGCTTAACAACACAACGAAAATGGACACAGAAAAAAAAGAGGATTACAATAAAAACCAAGTCGACAAATTGACAGGCAATAAATGGTTAGTGACAAAAACAGAGAACAATCTGTCTTATATTGTGCTTCTTCTAAAAGGCCTCAGCAAAACCAGAGTGGTGACATGGGGCAACATTCCTGGCAGCAGGGAGGTAGTTGCTGGGATAGTTACTAGCGTAGACTCTCACACACTTACACATACTTGTACATCTTCTCACACACACACACACACACACACACACACACACACACACACACATACATACACTTTGATACATAAATTAGGCTGTTATATTGTAATGTAATGATGTAGGGCAGTTTTACAAAGCTGAAATTATCCTCCCTTAACAGTTTTTATGACATTCTTCAGAGAATTTCAATAAATGCCATTAAATTGCACAGTGCTACAAGCCCATCCCTGACCTGAGTTGTAAGATTAGCTGTAGAAATTAAAAACCAAACAGCAATTAGAAAGTTTTATAACCACTCCTCCAGGAGCTTATAACTCCCTGATGAATGTGCTTCATAAAATACAGACAATGTCAAGCTTCAATCTCTCCCTGTGAGCACTTCACTCACAAACAACTGAATGTAAGTCAGTCTTAGTCTTTGCAATTTTTAAGCTGTGCATTTAGCTGCCTGTTTAATCTAAAACATATCTGTAATCCAATAAAGCGAGCAGTGACTTGGCCTTTAAAGTCGAGGCCAGTGTTTGTTGGCATTTGGTGTGGAATGCATGGATGTCTCCCTCTTATAATTGTCCTATTGTTCCACAATTCCCAAACCAGTTAGCAACATCTTGACACCAAAAACCTTTGTTGCTCTGCTTTCCATCCCATTTGTAACTGACAGGGGAAGACAATATACCATTTTATGGCACTCTTTGTTAGAGGAAAAAATTACGTAGAGAATGTGAGAGCAGGGCTTTAACCTACTTTCCCATCCCGCCTCTTGGCTGGACAGAAAATCCAAAGTAGTTGTGCTTGTTTAAGACAAGTAAAAAAAAAATGCTCTTGATCAAGAGAGAAATTGCATTTATTTCTGACATTTATTGAATTTTACATAAATTAATTGTACAAGTGACATGTCTAATGGTTGTTTATGAATCTGGAATTAAACAATTTAGAACTAAACTGCCTTATCAAGACTGTAGCCGTCAAACATTAAGACAGAATGTTTGAAGAGTAAATATATGCTCACAGAACTTGGGTGAAAAATGCAATTCCTGCTGTCTTGTCAGCTGTCATAAGGTTTTTCAGAGAGTGGAATCTGCGGTGAAGTAAACCCTAACCCATACTAAAGCACTACAAAAACCAGTACTACCAAAACCATATTCCTTGTCATTAATCAATGGTGGAATTTGGGGGTTTGATTTTTTTCCAATATTTGTTTAGTTCGCAAAATGACTTTTTTACCATGTTAGGTAATTCAACTAAATACAACTGTACCAAAAGCTGCACGTCAGAGTTGGATTGACTGTGCTTGTCAAACCACTTGGAGAGTGAACTTGTGTGTGTGAGAACTTACACCTACCTTCCTTCCCTGATGGCTCTCTCTTTGAGATTTTGTAGTAACATCCGGACCTCGGCCCTCACCAGCTCTTTGACTACAGGTGGGTCAGCCAGAGGGAGGGGAGTCCCTGCCCTGCTGCTGCTATAGTTTCCACCTTGCTGGCTCCCCTGCCACATCTTGTACCACATCACTGCCTGCAAATTTTACAAGAGTTAGTGAAGACAACTAAAGATATACATTAACACTTTTTAAAGATGTTTAAGACTCATGATGCTGCGCCAAGAATGGTATATCTATAAATGAAAACACTTGTAAGAGTGATTTAGTGAACCACTCTCTTCAAGCAGAGCAGACAGTCCACTTGCAATCTTCTGCGAGCAGTGATCCAGACATCCGTCATCCAGCGACTCCCCTGACAGCCTCCCTGACAATATCAGGACTTGTCATGTCTCAAGGAAGGCAGTGGAGGATTATCTTATTTCTTTCAAGTCTCTATGAGTTTAAAACATGATAATCTGTGAAGAAGCAATTATACTGTGTAGCAGTGTGTACTCTCAGTAGTGCAGGTAGGTAAAGGATTCTGTCTTCATATGGCACCGAAGTTGATTTACTAAGAAAAACATCACATTGTTTGAACTCATGGGATGAAGAGGCATTGTTGACCAAATTACCTGTACTGTACAGGTATCCTGGGCTGATTAGTCACTTGTAAACAATGCAAATACTATGTGTTTCTCACTCTTTCTTACTCAGTATATCCTTAATTAAATAATAAAAACAATTAAAAATATATGAGATAAAAATATAATTGGCACAAAAATCTCAATAAAAAAAGAATACCACCCAAACTTTTACCCAAACTTTGTTTTAGTTTTCCATTGATTTTATGGGACTATGCTGCAATCTATTTTTTGCTTCACTTTTTATTAGTAAAATCATTATCAGAGCTATCCTTGTTGCAAGAAGACCTTGTTTACTGTAAATTGCAGTGAACAGTTGACATTGACAGGAAGCAACACAACTTTTGGATCTGTGGGGACATCAAATCTGAGTGAAACTCTTTTCTAACAAACATATTTTCTTTCTTTCTTTACCTCTTGCTGTCACTGTCACCCCACGTTATCATGCTTTCGCATAATTTTAGGTTTGTAACCTAAACACACAGGCAACAGAATGAGCACAGTGACTTTTATGTTATCCATGTCATTAGACAAACAGCCCCGTGTGCAGCGCTTGTAATTTTGCTGGGATTATGACCGCAGATCAAGGATTTGTAAAAAAAAAAAAAATGTGAAAAAAGGTCAGTCTTTATGCGTGACTTCCTCACTGTGAGCCGTTAGAACAGCTGAGTGTTCAGGATCATAGATGTACTTTTCAATCTGTTTTCTGCAGCTGTACACAACTATGTGTGCTATAAACAAAAAAGTCCAGGACAACCACAATGTAACAGCCAATGGGAAATTAAACAGAGAGAGAAAGAGATGATGGGAATGGGAGAAAGTGACAAAGTTTGCATATAAGTAGTTGTGTGTGTGTGTGTGTGTGTGTGTACATGTGTCTGTGAAGTCTGGATACCATTAACACCTCCACACCTGTTGCCTGTCAATCATATCTGTCCCCTTTCAGTCAAAACTTCACTTAAAAGGAATACACTGGAGGATGTTTAACATGTGGCTTTTTTTTCCCACTCATACTCCAGCATTCACACAATATATTAAATACACACATACACAGCCCTTTTCACTCACTTTGGCTTCCTCTGTCTGTCTTTGGGTGTTGAGGTGTTTATGTTACAGGATTCATGGCTCACTGGCTAACAAGTTGTTCCTGGATTTTTTTTTTTCCTCACCTTCCCTCTGCTGTCAGACTGTTGATCTCATCCAGGAGCTATTTTAAGGGAGTACCGTTGTGTTGAAACCTGTCAGTTAAAGAACCGACTAGGAATTGTTATGTTGAATTATTTAAAATGGGCTTTAGAATACATTTAACTTAAATGACTCATTTTCAATCAGCGTAGAAAGAAAGAATGAGTGTAGACGGAGGTGCAGAGAGACTGGCCTTGTAAGGAGACATGAAAAGAGAGGCTAATATTCTCTCTGATCTAACCGCCGTACACAATGGAGACCTTGATCGAGGGAGGAACTGTGGTACTGAGGAATGGAGGAGTCGCCTGCAGATCAACTATTACTTTTCACAGTGGCTCACAGAGGGATGGAATTCATTACATGGCTGCAAGGGAAACAGACAGGGACAGAGCACAGAGGAAAAAAAACTAAACAAGAAAGACATGGAGATAGGCAGACACGGAGAGGGGGAAAAAAAAGGAAAAGGAAAAGAGGAAGCGATCTGAACCTGCATGCACTAGCCTGAGAGTTGAATAAGGCGCTCTGTGCTTTGCTTTTTTTTTCTTTTTTTTTTCCTGGAAATTTCTTAAAGCTCTCAGCCTAAGTCTTCCTTTCCGTCTGGAGGCTTTACACCCAGCAGCTGCATACGCTGGAGGTGAAAATATATCAGAAAAATACTGAAAGTCACACTCACAAGCACGCGATACACATACATACAGTATACGCACACGCACACACACTCACGCACACTTATTTTCTCTGACTGATACACACACGCAGATACTCACAATCGAGTCAAAGAATTTGTGTTGCTAACGGTCTTATCAACAGTTGAGGATTAGCCTCTTTAACCCTGTTATACCGACCCCCTGACTCACTAAGCTTACTGGGCCTCTTTCTGTGTGTAAATGTGTGTGTGTGTGTGTGTGCAGATGGGAATGTGTCTGTACTGTAGATGAGTTGAATTAGTCTGCATCATTATGATTCGATTTTGTAACATAAAAGGACACTTAGGTTGATTATTTAATTGTGAATTGAATATATTTGAGTCCTTGAGGGTCTGTGCATGTCTGTGTGTGTGTGCGAAAGAGAGAGAGTTGTGCTTTTGCTTTCATGTGAAAAGTAGTTTGTGCCTGATTTGTAGTTGTCACACGCGAACTGTCACAAAAGCAACATGTGGTAAGCTTCAACATGTCATGGTTTGAAAGTTGAGACAAACTGTCCAAGTATTTTTCTGGTCCGCTGGCTCACTGCAGGCAGAGAGATGATAGCATCTACAGATGGAGAGATTTCGATGCAGAACAAACACGACGGAGGAAAAAAGAGAAAGGATGGCAGAAAGTAGGAGAGTAGAAAAGCAAAGAAGAAAGATGGAAAGAGGAGAGATTGGTGGTATGAGAAAGGAGAGATGCAGGGTGTGTACACCATGTGAGAAAACAGCATATACAGAGATGTTTATATCCCACAGAAACTGCTGATAAGAGGGATAACTACAGATTTGACCTTAAGTGCATATGGTATGACCTAATTTATGTAATTCAGCTTGAGAGGAATGTTCTCTCAGTAGACAAGGCCACATGTCCCCACATTTGAGCCATTTTCAATGCACTTAGTCTCAGTTTAAGACCATTTTATTTGACTCTGTTTTCATTCAGTCACCCTTTTTTCCCTTTGATATGTTTTTTCCCCCCAAGATTATCTAGAAATTGAATTTAACACCTTAATCTTGACCTAGATTTGGCCTGTTTTATGAGGTGTGTGACACTATAGGTTCCACCTTAGCTTGGGATTTCTCATCAGCCCTGCAAATTTTTCTTGGGCGGGGTGATTTTGCCCGAGCTTCTAGAGTGCTTTCCATGCTAGGGGCTTTGGGGCCGAGAGTTTAGCTGGCCTTGAGTAAATATTGATGTCTGTCTGGCTCACATTTGGACTTCACGGCGGCACAGTGATAGTTTACCCACATTTCACTTTTATTAGGGAATCTGGGGATTGTAATTACTGAGTTTATGCAGCAGAACTAACCTACTTACACAAAATAACACCAGACTTCTTAAATTGTTTGGCCAGGAGTGATGTGCATTTTTTTGATTCAATTTGAGACTAAGTATAAAAGGAAATTTTGTAGGTTGTGTGGTTCTCTTGTGGTGGGATCATACTAAAAACAGACCCAATGTATTTTAATTATTTGAAAGGATGCAAGAGGACATCAGAAAGTGTGAAAAATGAGAATGATGAAACATGCTTCACTCACTGAATTTGAAGGGGAATGTTCCATCTAAAAAGCTGAGTAGCAACATTTTGCCTGAAGAAATAATGATAAAAAATACATTACATTCATAAAACCCCCTCACCTCAGCATGCACCTCTGTGTACATGTCAACCAGGGAGTGGCCAAGTGCTGCATGGATCTTTGGCAGCTCTGACCCAGGAGCATGCTCAGCAATCAGGCTCCACAGAGACTGACCAGGGGACCAAAGCTGGTTTCTATCGGTAGACTGCATATGTGCGGGAGTCTAAGGGTGAAGAAATGGAAAGAAACTGTGATGAAATAACAATAAATACCAAATTAGGGGAGATTAAGGAGTATGACAATATTTGTTCAATGCATGAACTTGTTGGACAAAAATAAGTGATGGAGTACTTTTACTCAAGTACTGTACTTACTGTGAGTAGAAATGTGAGGCACTTGTACTTAACCTGAGTATTTCTGTATTAGTACATTACCCTCTATCTGCACTTTACAACATTTAAAAGGGAAATATTTACTCCTCTATATTCATCTGACAGCTGGAGTCACTTTGCTGATTAAAATTTTACACATAAAGGAGTCTAACACTTTAATAGATTAAACTGCCCAACAGTATACAAAGTAGTTAAAAACAGCTCTACCCTGACCAGCTAGAACAGTAAAGTAAAATGATCAGTAATAATTGATCCAATAATATAATACACTTAGTACACTAAGTTAGCCTTAAACAAGATTTGAGGACTTTATTTGTAATGGAGTAACGTTCATTTTAACCGTTTCACTGTTGTATTGTTACTTTTATTTAACGCTAAGTACAGTATCTGAATAGTTCTTCCACTACTGACGAAAGCCCATAATATTAGCAGGTTACTAGGGTTTGAGACACACTGTTTAACTCACTAAAATGCACTTTGCAACTGTAAGTTAACACTAATTGACCGGAAGAAGTAGAAAGCTAACGTTAGTAGTAGGAAGATTAGCTAGCGTCCTGACCAACTCTTGACGTTACACCAAATGTTTCACACAAAGTGACGTGTTCATATGGCATATTTCTGACATTGACCATAAAACGATACAGCTGTTTGTGTAACACACGGGAAAGGTTTATAAAATGTGTTTTCTGTGTTGCTAAAGAGGAGAAAACTCTCACCTCAACTTGTATCTGGCACGGCTGTGGTATCCAGGGCAAACATTCCAGTTGCTATGGGGGAATTATCGCGAGATCTGCTGGAACTGTCAACGGTAGACATCTAAATATGGGTTTACTTTTTCCTCATTATTATTATTTTTATTTTTAATGATGTCGCAATAAAAATGCAAAACACAATGCGACAAATTAGACTAAATACATACTAGACCTTATATTACTTGTAGACTCAAATCATTACCAACAATGAACACACTACTATCTGTGTTCTTGTAAAAGTCTGAATTACTGCAGTCTACTTCAAGATGTTAAACTGGTGGTTACGACCAAATATTCAGCTGAAACTGGCGTGTGAATTCTCAGAGAGGCAGTGAATATTTCCCTCTCCATGCCCCCCCATCCTCCACCCCCTTCCGGGCTTTCTGCAGAAGTGTGCGCTGCCCCAGTAGACCGCTTTGGAAGGAGTACAGAGGTAACGTCAAGGATTTTGCGCCCAGTAACAATGTAACAAACTATTTTGTGCACTTATAATCTGTCCACAAAATCCTAGTGTTTGTTAACTGTTTGGAGTATCATCAGGTAAATCATGGCAAAAGTTTTCAGTGAGCGCCTCTCCTTGGAGCGCAGAATACGCACGGCCGTTTTGGCACTACTGCTTTGCGCACAGGCCGGTGTTGGCTTCTCAGTCGCCGGGCAGCAAGAGAGCACTTGCGAGGCCAACGGCAGCATATACTACGTGGGGGAATGGTATTTTCTGGACTCTGATCACTGCACCCAGTGTGAGTGCACCGCTGAGGGCTCCGCGTGTGCCCGCACTGAGTGCACCTCTCTCCCGGCTGCATGCATCCATGTCAGCCACTACCCCACCGACTGCTGCCCCAGGTGCGAGAAGATCGGGTGTGAGTACCGAGGAGTGGTGTACGAGCTGGGGCAGAACTTCCAGGTGAGTCTGGAAGCACTGACACATGGCAGTAGAGCTTGAACAATTAGTCGATAGAAGGATAATTCATTTTGATATTTTGATGGCTGATAATGCTTGAGTAAAAATGTGAAAATTTGCTGTTTTTCTTTCTCTTATATGATAGCGAATGGATATATTTGAGATTTTGGCTTTTGGTGGACAAGACAAGACATTTGAAGACAACATCTTGTATTCGGAAACTATGATGGACATTTTTTTCACAAAATAATTAATAATTATTTAATTATTTATTTATTTTAAATAATCATTCGTTGCAACCCTACATGACAGGTTGCAAAATTGGAATGGTCAGTGTTGGTCTCATGCATGACAACTGCATCAATACATAAGGCATTAAGATATGTTGAAATTACTAATTGTCTTTTTTTAAATTTGAACCAGAATATAGACAAAATATCCCCTAGATATCCTACACAGTATCATATACAACACAATTTCTTTTTGTGAAATACTGAATACTTTCACCTTTTCAGTCATATAGAAAGCTCCAAGTAACAGTCCAAAAGAAAAAACAAATCACCTTTTTGATTGAACTGATCATAACTCATGTCCACACTAATGCTGTAATCTGTGATGAGGCATCATGAGAAGATATTGTTTCATTCTAAGGGGTTACAAGTCAAAAAGGTTGTGAATCACTAATTTACTGTAGGGTGTAGTTTAGTTTTGCCATTATTGGCAGAGTGCAAAATTACAGAAGTTGGCTGCAGGCCCCTCTGTTTTTATAGGGGGCCTCCACATTACCACTGAGTCGAAACTGTCTGCACTATCTCCAAATGAAAAACTACTTGTAAAGGTTCTCAAGTCAATAATCATTTTTAGAAACATTTAAAATGTCACTGCAAAGCTATGAACTACAGTTCTGTAGACTTTATCTGCTGTATAAGACGAATATCCAAACTGGAATATTATAGGAATACCACAAATTACTGTACTGTACTGTTGTTGTGTAAACCTTGGATCTCTTTGTTTCATGCAGGTCCCATCCTGTTCTCTAACTACTGCTTCCAGTCATTTCAATGAGTAATCATCCACAATACTTTCTAATAAACTTATACCTATAACACAGTCTTCCCTACATGTACTTACTATGTGTGTAACTGTATGATAATAAGCCCATATACATCTCTTTCAGTGTATTTCTTTCCAAAACTCTCTCTCACATTATGGTATGTTGGTATGTAACTTGAGTACTCAGTGGGGAATTAGAGGTAAATGGCGCCCCCCTTTGAGATGGCATGAGGAGGTCTCGGTGCTGGTTAGAAATATGACACAGCGATGTGCCATTCGTCTGCTCAGTATCAACAAATAGTTCACATTATGAACTTTTTCTCACTTTTTTTGTGATCCATGTAGAGTCTCACTCTGTTTGTGTGTGTGTATGTGTGTGTGTGTGTGTGTGTATGTGTGTGTGTGTGTTTGTTTCCCAGCCATCAGAATGTGAGCAGTGCACTTGTGACAGTGATGGCATCGCCCGCTGTCTAGTTGCAGATTGTGCCCCTCCACCATGTGTCAACCCTGTCTACCAGCCTGGGAAATGCTGCCCTGAATGCAAGGAGGGTAAGTTGAAATGATAAATATAAAGTAGAAAAGTCATTCTAAGTTGAAAAAAACAAATATACATGAAAGGCCTCTCAAGAGGTTCAACGGGACATTTATCATCTCAGTTGTTGAAGCACTCTCAACTGTAACACAATGGTGTCCACTTGACTTAATGTGCTTACCTGTTTGTAATATCTGTTCAGCTGCAAGTACACTCACCTCTGTTGCCCATCTCCCTCCAGGTCCAAACTGCTACGCTGATGCATCACGCAGCCAGGTGATTCCTGCAGGAGAGCCTGTCTGGGTTGACTCCTGCACCAAATGTCGTTGTCATGATGGCCAGGATGCAGGCTACTGGGAGGGAAACCGTGTCGCCACCTGTTCCCGCCTCAAAAACTGTACCCCCGAACAAGCATCCACCCAGCAAAACTGATTCTCTCTGCTCTGGTTCTCTCTGGTATCTTAAAATCACAATCCTTGATGGCTGATCAGCTATACACCATCCATCCTTACTGACGTGCTACACCCTCCTGTGCCTCAGAAAATGTCAGCGGTCTGACCAAACATAAAGGATCGTCTGCAGCAACAAAAAATCTACTTCTTGGGAACAGAATTTAGCAAGAACCAAAGAAGGTATTTTAAAAATGCCACAGGCCATCAGAGCAGATCAGCTACCAATCCACAAGGATTATGCATCCAACATTTCTGCTACTGTGGTGAAACCCATTGAATTTGTCATTTTGGTGGACATTGCCGGCCCATCATCAGGCCTTACTTGCTCTGCATATCATAAAGAAGGACAAAATTATGAAAAGGACAGATAAGACTTCAATCGTGTCAGCTGAGAAGATAAATTCTAGTCCTTGAAAACAACTGCAAACAGTAAAATTAGGAAGGAAAACAGGACTAAAACTCTATACACTTAAAAATATAGACTACAGTTTTGATGCTTGTTTTAGTAGAACCTCAAACACCCACAAATGTTGTTCCTAATGTCTTTACTTCTACCTAGGAATCCAAATCTGACAGGAACCAGAAAAAAACTAGACCTTTGAAAATGGAGCCCACCATCGATATTTTATGTTTAATCTACTTGTACACCATTTCTTCAAAAAGGTTAACTAGATTCAGTTTTTTTTTTTAAATACATGTTTTTGGACATTTTTTACTTTAATGGAGAGCTGATAGTGGAGAAGCAGACTGGAATTAAGGGGAGAGAGTGAGGGGTATGAAATGCAACAAGGGGAGGTGAACCGGGGACGTTGGAGTTATGTGACATACGCTGTAACCATTCGGGTCCCAGGGCGCTCCATCTGTTTGTTATTTGAGAGAAAGTAGTGAGCTTTAATAAACCTTACTTACCCAGAAGGTTTTTTTTTTTTTAATTTTAAGACACCTGCTTTGGGAAACGACTAGCAACATAACAAAGCCAATGAGATTATTGGATGATAAGACAGTGTAATTGACCTGTCACAGACTGATGCAGCACCAAAATGTATGCACAGCGGTGATGTAATATAGACTAGGAAATGGCTTAGCAAAGCAATAAACGATTTTGTAACTGTTCTATAAATTTTGTTCTTCAATTTCTATGCTAATTGAAGTATAATGTAGGTGACTATGGCCTAACATATGACTGTACAGTAGCTGTAGACACAGGCAGTATTTGAAAACAGGGTTTCATTTAATAGACAGCTACTTGTGCATGTACACTGTAGAGCAGGAAAACCAATCTGTAATTTACTGCTTCATTTTTTCACAAGAAAGAATGTGTAGCCTTTCATGAAAACAACCTTTCTTCTAATTTCCACTATTATCAAAGTGTACAGTTACCATTTACCGTTTTTAAAAATCAAAGTGTAAGATGAAATGTAGCATGAAGTTCATATCGTTCATATGCAGTCGCCCTTCATACATAGTTATTTGTCATCATCTATCACTTGAATCATGAGGGACCTCTGTATGAAAACCAAAAGTAATTATGTGTTATTTTATGTTTATGTGCAGTACTGCTGCTGCATGAAGTATACCATAACTGACAAGCTGACACCACTGTTTCACTACTGTAATTATTCTCCCTGAGTCTTGGAATTAAGCTTAAACTTTAAGGTTTATGAACCCCTGTCAAATTAATTCCTGATAATGATAACAAACCAATGTAAAGTGCAGTTACAATTGACTAACTGAAACAAAAGGGAACTGATGTCGATCACACCACCAAATCATGCTGTGTAATACTACATGTACTGTAAAATATTCCAAATTAAATCACCTTTCCATGTCCATTAAATATCCCCGACTGTGTGTTTTGTCTTGAGTCGGTCTTTCCATTTTAAATGAACAATTTGCTGTTTTGAGAACAGTTTGGTTTCTGTCTGAGAAGACACCATCCTGATTTCCCTGCAGAGCTTTTCTGTTGACAGTTTGGGACCAGTGCTCCCTGCAAAACAATAAAAGAATAAGACAGCTAGAACTACTGTTGCAGCTTTGAAGGTATGTTATTGGGAAGGTGAGAAAATTAAAGACTGCAGAAGTCAAGACAGATTCAGTCCACAATTTAGCTCACTGAGTCACTGGGACTACACAGCCAGAACAGAAGCAGTTTTGTTTGGATTGTCATGGCAACAGCAGACAGGGCACAGAGTGGCCAATAACCGTCAACATTACATTAAAAAACTGGGATTACCTCAGTCTGAAGGTGAAGTTGCCATTCATTGCATACATTTTCTTAGCCATGGCATTAAGAGATGGGCTTAAGGGATGGCACTGTCAGTCTTTGATCCAGATTGAAATACCTATATCCATCCAATATTGCATGGATAGCCATGAAACTGCTATGACATTCATGGTACCCACAGGATAAATCTTTGTGGCTTGAGATCCACTGAACTTTCCTCTAGCACCACTAGCAGCTCAAAGTTTTCACATATGCTGTGAAATATGTCAACATCTGCCAGATGGATTGGCAAAAATGTTTGTACAGACATCGTTCACAGATTATATGTCCTAATGACTTTGGTAATCCACTTACTTTTCCTGTAGCACCACCATGAGGTTCACATTTGTAGCTCTGAGTGAAATGTCCCAACAACCATTGGATGTATTGCCATGATGTATTTCCCAATACTTTGGTTTATGACCAAATAATGTCAAAGTTAATGACATTCCCATCAGCCTCAGGTGCACTTTTGAGTTTAGCGCTAATTAGCTTAAACTAAGATGGTAAACATGGTAAACATTGTAGCTGCTTAGCATTTAGCCCAAAGCACTGCTGTGCCAAAGTACAGGCTCACAGAGATGCTACCATGGCAGTAAACTTAGTCTTGTTTTAAATTACATTTTTCAGGCAGATGATTTTGTCTTAAGTTTTTTCAGGTGCATTTTTGGTGTTCACTGTCTTGCTTAAGGACACACTGACACCTGGCCAGGAAGCGCTGAGGATCAAACCACCGACCTTACGATTCATGGCCAGCCCAATCCACCACCTGAGCTACAGCTGCTCTCATTCATCTGCCAGACTTGAGTTTGACAACTACTGTATTGTTAAGTAACCTAGAGGAAAATATAATTATACAAGAATAATACATGTATGCACATAGTAAAAAAAAACTGACAACACCATCATACAATCTTTAACCAGCAGATTTATTGATTGTATAGAAAAAGTAGGTTTGATATGACATAATGCATTCTATATAAGATAACATTTTCAACATTCAATGTACAAAAAAAAAACATAGCTAGAGATACAGTAAATTTTTAAAAATGCCCACAGGCCTGAAAGTCCTGTCTGCTCTCTGCAGCAGACGAGCAAAAAATACATTTGAAAAACCGTTTCAAATACTTAACCACCTGAGGTGTGCTTGACAACTGCAACGGCCTCAAAAGCCAAAGTACTGAGAGTCTATTAAGAAACATCAAGCACTCCTCGTGGTTGTTCTGGTTCTCAAGTAAAAGAAACGTTTCAAATACTTTTCCTAAAGTTTCTGTTGCTGATCTTTACATCTATAGCCCACATTACTGTTTATACACACTGGGGCAATGCCTCTGCCTCCACATCCATACATTTTTTCCATTAATTAGTCACTCTTCAGCTTATACTTTCTGCATGTATCTGATCTCATAAAAGGTTGCTTGTAATTAATCAGAGTAGCCTTGATGAAATTGATTTTAATTGTAATACTGAACCAGGAAAATCCAAGCAGCTGTCATTTTATCAGTTGTCTGGTTATATGGATTTTAAATGAATAGGTGAATATGAGGCAAAAGATGAAGAATGAATCTATTTGGACATAAAGCAGAAAAAAACATGATATACTTTCTTCTTACTGAGAGTTATATAAGAGGATCAATACCACATCATTTCCGTATGGTAAATATGAAGCAACAGCCAGCTAACTTAGCTTAGCATGAAGACTGGAAACAATGGGACACTGCTAGCTAGTCTGGCTCTGTCCAAAGGTAACAAAATCTGTCTACAAGCAACTGTAAAGATCACTAAATATAATTATATAATTCAATTATATAACAAATATATCTTGTTTGGTTAATCTGTACAAAAAACAAGTACAAAAACTTTGAGCCACCACTGGTTTCCTGGCAAGACTTGGATGACAGTTGGCGCATAACCTCCTGTAAAACCACCACTTGCTTTTTTTACACCACAGTTTTGGTACAGATTAAACATATAAGAAATAACATGTTAATTGGTGAGCTTTAGAGGAGCTGTTAGGTGGATTTTATTACTTTTGGTCATAGCAAGGCTAGCTGTTTCCCCCATGGATGTATAAACAGAACTGGAAACAGCATCGGAGGTGGGGCTCCATTCATTCCTATGAAAGTTGCTCAGTGGCACATGAAGCCAAAAAAGTTCGACTTCTTCCACATAGCTCCCACATCTGTGGGGCCCATAGAGCAAGTGCACTAACGACTTCTGCTGGCCGAGTCAGCTACTTCTGGTTTAGCCCTCCGGCTAACTTGAATGGAAATAAAAGAAATCATGTGACTCTTCTAGACTTTCCAAATGCTATCGGACCAATTGGATCAAATTCTGATAATGAAAAAAGTCTTTTTGCAGTGGTTCTGACGCTAAAAAAAAATGTATCCGCTGATTTACAGACGTTTCTTTCACAATGTAAGTCTATGGGAAAAAGTCTTTTTGGGCCCAATAGCATCATGTGATGTTGTAATTACACGGTTTGGCCACTATGTCAAATTGGCGTCAAAGCCTGGCACTGTCTCTGGGGGCTTGGTTTTCTCCTGTCTCCAGTCTTCATGCTAACATAAGCTAACTGGCTAATGGCTGTAACAGTAAGCTCGACATTTACAGATATGAGAGTAGTATTAATATGTCAAACTATTCCTTTAAAACATTTTTATCACCTCATATCCCACTTTAAAACA
The DNA here is from genome assembly GCF_910596095.1 of Thunnus maccoyii. Lineage (NCBI taxonomy): Eukaryota > Metazoa > Chordata > Actinopteri > Scombriformes > Scombridae > Thunnus > Thunnus maccoyii. Next base: position 19,744,651 of record NC_056544.1, on the reverse strand, counting down.
GTGGCTTGTCAAATATTGTAGAGGCGGAGGAAACTGTATTGCACAGAGTAAGCTGTAAACAGTATAGAGGAGAGATTGTATTGACCTCTCCATGTGTAGTGTGACTACTGAGGATACTGAAACTCACACCAGGAGAGTATAACAGCGGGGAGGGTGAAGTGGAAAAAGAGAATCTGATGAAGTGGGGGACAGAATGAAAAACAAAGGGGGAGACAGAGATTCACCAATGGGGATGTGTTCTGTGAGGGAGAGAATAGATGGAAAAGTAAAGATACAGTGACTGGCATAGACTCAGAAACACAAAGAGAGGCCCTGTCGATATCTATTGAAAGAAGAAACGCTCTTGTGAGCCACAGCTGTGCCTGAAGTGGGCCCACCGCAAAGCACAACAGTGTGCCATTGACACATAGAGACTTGACTGGCAGAGTAAGAAAGAAAAGGCAATGAAAGGGGAGACGATGCAAAAAACAGGGAAGACTGTGAATGTGTGTCTGGGAGTGTGTGATGAAGAGAGACGCAATCATACCTTCCAACAAGCCTGAGGCGAAGATAATGAAGAGCCAAACAGATGGGAACATTTTTGCCTCAAGGCTGATCAGGATAAGGCCAACAATACGCAATTTTCGCCAGGATAAAAGCCCAAATTTGCTCTGCATGATACAAAATCCAAACAGCACACGAATCTTCAATATGTTAGCTGTCTGATGCAAATGTAGGAAGTAGGAAATGTGTTGTGTAGGTTTTTCATTCTTTAAAATGTTTGTGAAATCTAACTATCTTACTCATATTAAAGCACACATCATACCCCCGAAAAAGAATGAGATGTGAATTAAAGATAATAAAAATAACCTTCCCAGCCCCTTAGTTAAGATAATTACTGAAGGCATCAGTTTGGCATTTAGGCGTCAGCATCAAAAGTAGATACAAGGAGGAACAAAACAAAGGGAGAAGAATGATGAATTAGATGTATCAAAGCATAAAACAGTCAAAGGCTTCAATATGATAATGGAGGGAATCATAATCAGATATTTGGTTATTTTATCTGTCACAAAGGGAAACTTTATGAAACTCATCAAACAATAAACAGTTTTAAAATTCAAACAGTTTCAGTAAAAAAATGTAACTCTGAATGTTTGATTCATTAAGCCCATCACCTCTGAAGTCTGAAAGTATGATAAAATAGATTACCATATAAAACTGACATCTGATGATGATGATGATAAATTCTGAAGCAGCAATAGAAACGTCAATCAAACTGCTCAAAGAATAATGTCTCATTACTGCCTTAAAATTCATAATTTCCAACAGCAGGAGAGTACGACTTTATAATTTCCTCCTCCCGGATATGATAGTCTTTTTCTTAAATATTGAGAGAAACAGATAGCGGGAAAATGGTATAGTAATAGTATTAATAGAGTTTTAGTGACTTGTGATAATTTAAAAAAATCTGACTTTCAGGTTTTATTATAGGCTAAAAAATGACCTTGAAAAGGCATTTCTTCTCACAAGAGTCAGCTTTTGTTCCCACAACTTCCTGCCTACAAAAAACATGAGCCATGAGTCTATCCTGACAGCTCATTTCTGATGTTTATCCCTCTGTGCTCCTAAATATGTTCAGAAAATAGATTATATGTCAATTCTTCTAATAAAAAAGTGCATATATTGACTTAAACAAATCCTTACCCTAAAGACCAATGAAGAAGCCCATTTGCATCTTTTATATTTTTGCAGAAACAACAAAAAAGGATCTTTAATGCACAGATCACCATAATTAACCTTCATCTTTCTTCAAGTGGAGTGAAAAAACATTAAGTTTCCAGAAACATAACCTCCAATATGTGCCACATGGGGTTAAAATCATAACTGAGCTGTCAGTATATATCTGGCTTGTTGTCTTCAGTTCCTCAATCTGATATCAATCGCATTCCCAAGGTAGTTCTAGCAAACTGCATTCAGCACCGGAGAAAACTTTTCATATCTTGCAGAACTTCTACGTCACTCCAATAAATCCGTTTCTGAAGTTTTAATTTATATATAAAAAAGAGAACAAAAACAGAGTTCTCAGGTGTTTGTTGCTGTTGACGATGATCAAACACGTTTCGTCAGCGTGTCCCAGCGTTGGTTTTAGTCTTCTGCGGTAGATGCAGGCACAATACACATTCATTAATTGATACCGGATTTGATTGAGTAATTAGATCCAGACAGGTGACTCCCTGACAAAAAAACACGTAAATATGTGAACTGTCCAATATCAGCATTTTTAAAGATAAGAGTCAGCTGATATCTTTGATATGCAAACTATCTGATACAATTCAATGGACCATCACTGCATGTCATCATGTTATGTCACTTAGCCTCAAATGGAAAACCTTCTTCTACCAACCATCACTGTAAATGCTTGGAAGGTGACGTCTTTGATGGCGTTTGTAAGGTTCGCTACGCACCAGGTCCATTTCTTTTCCTGATATTTCATTTCCCAACCAGCAGGTACCACATCTTGTATCCATTTGTCACTCACATTGTCTTAGTATCCATGTGGTAAGCTCATTTTTCTCATGGCTACAGTCATTGGTTTTTATGACCTTGGATGCTGTCCGGAGTTTTGGAAAAGGCCTTGAAAACTTTCCAAAGTTTCAAAGAATGTTATCATCTCATCTCTAATCTCTCAGCAATACTTCCTGTCAACATCCCCTGTCAATATGCCATTGGATGTCCTCCAGTTCACTGTTTGTTAATAGAAAGCCTCCAAGTTTCAGCTCCAAGTTGGATGCCAACCTTTGTTAGTGACTGATATTTCAACTTTGGTCCCCACTTTTGAATTCTGAAGTAAAGGTAGGAGGTGTGAAGCCTGCCATTGGCTGTTTGAAAAAAGTCGTAGGTGGAAAGAGCCTGAGTCCTGGTTACAGAAATGGCAAGCTGAAATCTCAAAGAAACAGAGAAATGGGTAAAGAAGAGGAGAGAGAGAGAGAGACTATGGTGTGCTTGTGACTTTTCCCTCTCTCCTCCACTCCCACATCTGTCTAGGATATGTCTTCTCTTTATTTCCATCCATGAAGCTCTCCTCAAACTCATCTTTTCCCCCTCTCTTGACTGAAATCAATGGGCATCCTCCTCCTCTTCTTCTTCTTCTCTGTCACTCTCTCTTTTTAGCCCTTAATAGGCCTAGGTGGCGGTTTGCCGATCTCCACAGAGATATTTGTGTAGAGAGGGTACCTCTTGACCTGAACCACTCTGTAGGTCAGAGAACTGATGCCGTCCTTTTTCATTGTGTTCTTCGTGTTCTGAATTTTATTGAATCTGGCGGGAGAGACAGAAAGAAACAGAGAGGGATGGGAGAAAGAGAAAGGGAAATGAGGAGACAATTAGATTCAAATCAGTGCAAATAGAAAAGAAATAAAAGTGCCACAGCTTCAAGGTAAATGCTTTTCTTTTATATCAGTACACATTTGTGCATCAATGTGTGGTTTTATTGCTAGGACACAGGTTTGGGGAGTTGTGTGTTCATATTAACCATTGGGACATGCAGATAATTACAGGACTGCGCTGTGGGCTAGGAAGCAGAAATCACCATCTTTTCTGGGGGCTTGTTTTACTTTAGAGAAGAGGAACAAACTCATAAAGCAATGTTAAGGTGCAAGAATCAAGTATGAAGACAAGATGGCTCTGCACATTGCGGTTAAAGTAGTAAGTATTTAAACTGAAGCTGAGACACTGTGGCATGTAAACATCTTATCCAGGTTTCTGACTATTCTCTGCAAGGTATGCAAGTGCATCATCCACTCAAATCATGCAGCAGTCAGTAATGCAAAAAATATGATGATAAATAAAGTAATGATCATACACACATTGATATTAAAGTGAAATGTAGCATTTTCTGATTAAGACATGTGGGATATGCCAATATTATTCAGGTTTAAGGAGCATTCCTTGGACATGAATACAGTGCATTCGGAATATGCGTCTCAATTGGGTTTTTTACCACAGTTTTTCCGACAGATGACCCCTTGCCTGTTTACAGTCAGCTCTGTGCATTGTAAACAAACCAACTAGCCAACAGTTTGCAAGGTTGGGATAGAGATGGATGACAGGCTGGTTGTGTAACGCACCCCTGCGCAGGCAAAATATGCTGGAGCAGGAAGGCAGAAAGAAGAGAGGAATGAGAGGAGAGTGGAGAGCTGTTCAGGGCGGGATGGAAAAACAGAGCATATCTTCTCCATGACGGGGACGGAGGGGATTCATCATTATCCTAACATGCAGCCAAGGACTGACAGTGATGACTTGGTGTGATGCACCAAAAACACTCAGCAGTGTAGTAAACATCATGGGACGACCTAGGAACTCTGGATGTGCCTGTAACTATATATTTATAATATCTGTCAGATCAATATCACTTACAAATATCAGGCAGCAGCTCACTAATGTTTTTCACCTTACTGGTTTACTGCACTGCTTGTGAAGATCTTGTGATTCCTTGAAAATACTCTGCATGTAAATGGAAATATTAATGAAATATTCATTTTCATTAACCACGTAAACAGCTTAGTGGGGATATTGTCTTTTCGGAATAAGGGCAAAAACCAGAATATTTTCTGCATGTAACATAGTCATTGTTTATTCCCAACTGTTAAAGTAACACAATTGGTGTAAACATGATTGTCTGACATGCTGAGGCATCAAAGACTCACCTGCACACAGACAATTAGGAATCTAGTTACTGCTATGATTATGTATCCAGACAGCATAAATCTCAATAGCAGGATACTAATGTGCATGTAAAAGTACTTCATAGTACAGCCAAGCTTTTTATCTCTCGACCTTCTCTCATCACCTTCATCCGTGGAGCTTATAATGACATAAAATAGAGCACACCTGTGCTTTGTCATGCAAGTATACACTGTTCACAGTTGGTTGTTTGGTTGCACACTGACAAATAACACAAAAGACACAAGTAAGACCAGTCACAGCAGACAACATTTGAGAGATATAATGCCACAACAATAGTAACACTATCACACAAACACGCAGTATTTTAAGAGGACATTAATGTAGTTCTGGCCACTAAATCAAAAAAACTGTTTAAATAAGGAGGAAAATGACCCACAAACATCAGGAAAGCTGTTATAAAGTGCTGAACCTACATGCGTGAAACACATCCAAAACTCCATTTACAGAATAAATGCTAATATCAAAATCCACATTTAAACTCACGGGATATCCAGAGCAGAATATGTGTATCTAATTAAGTTCACTTTGACAAAATATTCTTCATGCTCCCTCTTTCTTTGCAATTGTAGATCTTCAGTATTCTTAAAGCAGGGAGTATAAACTGCTCTGAACTATTTAAAATGAAAAAGTACACATCTGGTTTCCTTTACTATGCAAATCATGACCAACAGGTGGTGCTAGGACATTGCAATGTGACTCAATGGACAGTTTTATCTATCATCTCAGCCTAGGTTTGTTGAATTATGCTGGAATATCCTTCCCCATTGGCTGTGGTTCAGCAGTTACATCAGAACTTACTCTTATGTGAGATTCCACTCTGATTTTAGGAATAAAGATGGGAAAATAATTCAGTGTGTCAGACAGATTCACGGTGCTGCTGCTGCTCGGTTCAGTTCAGCTTGTGATGCAAGCTTTTGCATCAAAAATAGATTCACAACACAAATCCTCCGTCACCCTCGTACTGTAGTAGTATCAGTTTGAGGCCACAGTGTGTGAGTGTCTAACAACATGTGTACTGTACTATACAACATGCTTGTCTTTAAATGCCTTTATTTCGGCTGTGAGCGGAGAAAAACCTGGTGTGTGCGAGCGCCCAGCTGTGCGCATTCTCTTTTCAAAAGACAGCGGCGACTGATCCCAACAAAAGATGTCTTCTTAATGATATGCTTGGACGTACAAGTGGAGTTGACACTCCAGTCCGACATGGACCACTGAGTCTACAGAAGCTTGTCAGAACTGACTAGTGAAGATCTCTCTCCCTCTCTCTGCATCGCTCTCTCCTCCTGTCTCCCTCAAATCAAATCAAAAAGAGCTTTATTGGCATGAATGGAAGCAGGAAAAATGTTGTCAAGCAACTTTCCCTTGAACAATATGATACAATAAGATAAAAATAGAATTATGTGTGGCTCTGTATCCTACTAAGGACTGGCACGTTTATATAAAAGTGGTAGTAGCATTAAAGAAAGAGTGCAAGAAAAAGAAGGGAGGGAGCAGAGAAAAAATTAAAATGAGGGCTGGATGACGGGGAAGAAAAATGGAGGATAGATAGGCAAAGAGATAAATATATATCTGAGAAAGAGAGTGACAGATGGAGAGAGCAAGATATAGTGATATTAAAAATAAAATGAATGAGTACTGGAAAATGGGGGGAGGGGGGTGAAATCTTTGGATGAATCTATCAAACAGCCGAGATTAAAGAGCAATAGACTAATCCCCATAAATATATAGGGAATATCAGATGCATGTGCGCTCGATCTGTATGCTATGTTTCATTCCAAATCTACGGTACACTTTGTTGTACTTTAGAGAACTGGAGGGCGAGACGAAGGCAGCCCCCCTTATGTATTCATTAGCCTGATTTCCAGACTGAGTCCTATAACCAGGCTAAGAAAAGCTCTACTTTAATTTCACAGAGGGTCTCATAGGAAAACACTTCTGGTTTAGGAGCACAACAAAGCTTGTCATGCTAAGCTAAGCGGCGTTATTTTGTTCTGGTGTCATATATTTTGAGTTGTCCCACTTGACCCTGTTGTAGAAAAATGTCTTTAGGGCTTTTAAATGAGAAAGAAAGTCAACTTAAAGTCATGTTCATGCTAAATGTTAGAAGACAGACACACATTCTCAACACAAACACACCCCGTATCTACTCTGTCTCAGGATGATAACATATAAATGGGATATTGAACAATGTCTGTGCGAGTAATTCATTTGCAATGCACGAAGCCCGTTTGCCAGACAGAACGTATGTGTGTGTGTGTGTGTGTGTGTGTGTGTGTGCTAACTGATATTCATGACCGGTGATGAATGTGCCTCTTTCTTACTTCCGCTGGTCCGATATCTCATTGCTATGCCTAAGCAGTGTCTCTGAAGGGCTGAAAGAATGGACTCCTATGTAAGAGTGTACATACATATTGTGTGTGCGTGTGTGTGTGTGTGCATGCAGGGGAGATAGTAAACATTCATCAAACAGTCCAGACAACGCTTCCCTTGATAAACGCTGGACATTACACAGGTACTCAAGATAAACTCTCCCAAAAGGCCCGATCATTAATCTGAATCTAAACAGAAAGGCAACCGTGCACCTGAAGGCAAAGAACGGAGACAGAAGCTGAGTTTATCTGTGTAATTGAGTGACAAACCTCTTTGTGTGTAAAGCCTGACAAATAAAACTGGGTTTTAAAAGTATTTGGTAGAGACAAATTGATTTTGGAGGTTGTTGCTGGAGTTTTGAAGAGTTGAAGTATTTTTGGTACTTATCGGAAATCCAACTTTTCAAAAAATTGTCAATTTGAAGAAAAGATAAAAAAAGTCATCCTATTGGAGATCCAAACAGTCTGTTATCTCTCATATTATAGCAGAAAATCAACCTTCAAATGTCCTTCTGGCAAACACGTTGCTCCAGACTGAAATATCTCAACAATTATTGGATTGATCACCATGAAACTGCTATGAGACATTCATGGTGCCCAGAGGATGAATCCTAATGACTTTGGTGATCTCCTGATCTTTCTTGTAGTGTAAGTTTATAGAGTAAAATATCTCAACATCTTCCAGATGGATTGGCAAAAAAAAAAAGAACATTCATGGCTCCCAGATGATGAATCTTTTACTCTAACGCCACGTTGAGTTAAATGTCTTGACAACTTTTGGATGGACGTAATTTGGTGCAGACATTCATGCCCCCCCAGGATGAATTTTTATAACTTTGGTGATCCCCTGATTTTTCACCTATAGCACCATCATCAGGTCAAAATTTGAATCTGTCCACTACTTTGGTTTATGATTAAATACCTGCAGAACTAACAACATTCCCATCAGCCTCAGCTATACTTTGTGTTTAATGCTGTTTAGCAGATGTTAGCTAAACTAAGATGGTGATGATGGTACACATTATACCTGCTGTGTGTTATTGTGAGTATGTTAGCATGCTGATGTTAGCATTTAGCTCAAAGCACTGCTGAGCCTCAGTACAGCCTCAGAGATTGATTTGTCAATTAAATAGTCGCTTCACAAGGTCAGATATCTCCCTCAGTTCTAACAGAACTGGGGTTACCCTGGTAAACAAACTATTTTTTGTCTTGTTACCCAATTTGTTTCCTATGACATTTTCAATCATAGAAAATATCAGAAGTCTTGATAGACTGATGGTTTAACACTCTCAAGCAGAGAAATCAAAAACCCCTAAAAAGTGCAATGACAGAAAATGTAAAACTTCTTTCAGGAGATGAAAAGTGATGAATTAAATTCGTCTGACTGAAGAGAGATAGTGAGAGTGAGAAAAAAGCCCTCTTCCCTCCTCCCACACTGCCTGAATACTGCCATGAGGTGGCCGTTCCTCTTTTCACAACCTCCTGATTATTCTGAGCCTTATTTAAGCCCAAATCCCACTTCTTTTCAAAAGATCCTTTTAAGCCGAAATTTCCGGGACATTATAATGAGTGTCCAGAAGGAATGTAAAAATTAAGTTTTATGCCGCCTAATAGGCCGCTATTTTCTGCCCCTCGCTACAGTTATGAATAATGTATCGGCCCAAAATAAATAGTGTCCCTGTTGGTGTCACCTCTTATTGAGGAAGTCTGGTCCACAGAGCAGAGAGAGAGTGCAGAGCGACGAGAGAGAGGAGAGGGAAAACAGGAATTGAGTATCAAACAGAGACACACACACATACACACACACACAACACTTTCTTTCTGTCTAGTGGTTGATTTATTGATTTTGATTAAGGCAACTAGACTAGTCTGACCTAGCTGGCTTCTATCTCTATTGGTGTCATTTCAGCAGGCAATTACTGAGGGATTGTTGAATCTTTCTCTCTCTCAAACACACACACTCTCTCTCACACACACACACACACAATGATGGATGACATATTATGCATGCCTGGTTATTTTATACATCTTCACATTGGAGTTATTGCTGCCATTTTACAATAAAGATTGTTCATTATAAAGATGAACCTCTTTTAGATGGTGATGGTTTGACATCTTACTTGTTTCAGGTAAAAAAAAATGTGTCTGTCATTTCTTTTCAGTTGATGTCACAGGCCCCACTTGTGACTCATTTGCCTCATTTAAAAAAAAAAAAAAATCTTTATCTATTAGCATGGAGAAGGGGACAATACATGCCATTTTGACCAAATAAGGAGCCATCAAATTGATAAAAGGTCACTAACAGGTTTATAAATGCGACACCAAGAGGAGAAGAAGGTTTTCTCTCTTCAAGCTACACAAAATATGTTATTCCAACCATATTTTAAGATAAATAAGTCACTACAAGATTTGTTAGCATTCACAGCAAATCAAGTCAAGTCTCTGTGACACCCTGCAGGTGCTTGTTGCAGGTAATTTCTTTTCACTTTATGTCTCAGGTTACATTTGTGGCTAATTTGCCTTCCTCACAGACTTGTTTTTAGGGTTAGGAGTTATCTTTAACTGTTAGAATAGTCAATAAAAGGTACACTTTGCTTCTTCGCATGTTAACACTTCTTGTTTTATCATCTTTTCATAGTTGCTAACAGCTTCTTACAGGATCTATTAGCATTACTCAATAAGTCTATCAAATTGTTTGTCAGTGAAGCAAATTAATATCGCCAGGGAAGGTGTTGCGTCATATCATCTAACTATAAAGGAAGGAGTCTCTTTCTGTCTGTATGTCCTTCACTTTTCTTGACAACCGTTCATCCAATCTACTTCACACTTGGCAGGTTTATTGCTGAGGACCAAAGGAAGTGCAGTCTTGAGTTTTGAGTGCAAACTCATTATAACTGATAAATTGAGAATTATTAAATTTTGACAGTGCATTTTAAAACAATTTTAAAACTCACTGACCAATTGCATTGGGTTGAGGCAGCAATACTGGAGGCAAAGCAATCAACCCGCACCAAACAGGCATGTTTTGAATGGGAACTACACTAGTAACCTTTAAAACGCTACGGTTTGCTCCGGAGTCTCTGTGACAACAAGTCATTCAAGTAGCATTCATAATTTCTCATATCAGTAATGAAAATGTTAGGTTCAAGCTCTTCAAATCATATTTGCACAGCTGAACAACGTATCTTAAGTGTCAACCCAGCCATTTATTACATTAACTTTGTACTTGTAAGCAGTCAGAAGTATTGTACAGAATGAATGTGCGCAGACAACTTAATGATTGTAAAGGTGAAGGGATATACACACATACTGTATATGAGTCCATTAAGGCTGATTTGGTTGCTTTGGAAATTGAGATGGAGGGATTCTCTAAGAATGAGTACTAAAGGTGCTGTGATTTATTTTTTCATTTAATAATTCAGCAACCGTTTTAACCATATCTTCACAAATCTTAATAACACATAATAAATAAAATAAAAGTTTTTAGTTGTCTCCAAGATCAGTTTCCTGGGGCTGAAATTCTTGTATGTACTTTTCCTGCAATCCCTTCACAGTGAATCTGGACTTAAAATAATGTTCAAACAAAAGAGTATTTTATTTATATATTTTATGTATCAGAGGCTTGAACAACGTTGGGTCAGTAGTTATTTGCAAAATTCAAATTAAACTCACAATTTATTTGGCTGCATGAGCATTAACTGCAGTAAAAACAGTCACTACTCTTTCACACATGACACTCGTTGCCAGCTTTTTTTAATCCTCTTATAAACCAATTTAGGGGCTACAACTAAACTAGACCTCAACTTGTGAACCCTCACGCAGTCCTGTCAAAATGCTGCGATGTAAGAACGTCACGTGAGATCAAACTAAAATAATATTGGAAGAGGGAACAGAGTTCACTATATCTTCATTCTGCCCCAGCTACAGCAGCTATCGATTTTTGTGCTGAGAGGCATCGTTGCCCGGCCTATCCAGGCATGAAAACGGGGGCTCTTAGAGGAGAATAAACAGTGATAATCCATGTTTAAGCAGCTTATTGTGAGGTGCTATACTCCTGGTGATTAATGTGTCTAGAAGGCTCATCTCTGCATGTTGGGTCTCATTCATCAAACCATAAAATAACACATTTATGCGGGAAGGTTTTTTTTTTTTTTTTTTTTTTTTTTACACACATTTGTCTGAAAAGCAATTTAAATGTGTGTAGCCAAAAGAGCAAAATTTAAACCCCCTGGGCTGTATCTCTGAAAAGCAATTTTTGGTTTATTGAAATAGTTTTGTTCTTGGCATTTCAAATCTTCCAATCTTTCAGTGACCAAAAAAGGCCAACTTATGGTCTTCAGAGGATTGTGTTATATTCATATTTTTCTCAGTCATCTGATATTTCCTCATATGAACCCTCACTTGGATCTGCAGCCCACATCTAGTGTTGCAACTATATCGTGCAACATTGCACTGACATTACAGTAAACTAAAATTACGCATTCAGTAGTTTCATTATTTATATAACTAGCATATATTAGCAGAAACTGAATTTTAATAAACATTGTGAGGACAAGAAACCACTATGGCATCTTTCATATGCATGTTATTTATTGAAGAAGTCGTCATGTCTTCATGCATTTCAATAACTTCTTGCATCAATCTTTTAACATCCTGCTAGGACTGAAATATTTTATCAGTTATAGGAAAAATGTTTCTCTGCCTCTGCAGGATGGTCTGCAACTCCTCAAGTATTAAAAATTGTTAGACACATATACAAGGCTGTAGCTAACACTGAGGACCCAAAGGTCATGCCCTCAGTATTTTGGGGGAGTTTAACAACCTTGGAAGAGTTCTACAGTTAAAAACATATACATGATGGGTATTTTATAGGCCAATTTTAGTATTTTTGACCTCTTTTAGGCCAGCAAAAAACTTGATATATTAGGTATTCAGTATGGATTCACTCGAAAACGCTGGCAGTGCATCCCTATAGGGAAATCACATTTACAGAAACTAATCACAAAAAACTAAATAATATATAATTTTGGACATTTGTGATGTCTCTGAGGTTGGAGTGTGTTGGTGGAATTAGATTCATGACCTGTATTTCTAAACTTCTGGCCACAGTGCATACATATTAAAGACTGTTGGTGAATGAAAATTGTAAATGTCTGATTTGACTGACAAGAAACTAATTTTTAGGCATCTAACAGTGAAATGGCATGAAACAAATTAAGTAAATTAAAATTAAAAAATGTTCTCAGCACTAATTGAGGGATGAGCATATAACCAAGTGCTGCAAATCTGGCACTGATATGTGTAAGAGGATACTGAACAAGGTTGACAGCAACAAGCCTAACTGGATTGAACGCATTTTGGGTGGTGATGCAAATCAACAGTAAAATAAGGCACATAGCTCATGGATTTAAGGAGGCTATGACTGAAACCCAACACTGCACACACACACAAACCTTCTACAGAGTAAGCCTACATCTTATCTCAATACCTCAATACTATAGGCACTTAAAGAAGAGATCAACCTTAGTGGTTTTCACAGGTTATTCTCAATAAGAAAAATTCAACCATCTTTTTTTTATATCCCATCTACTCCCTGCAGACATGTTGCTTTCACTTAAAAGTGGACATATTTGCATAAAACTAGCCAGCTAATGAAGTGGTTTGTGAAATAAGTCTATATTAATATACTTTGTCATTGTTATAAGTGTGTTAAAAGGAGTATTTTCTATTAGCCTGCAGTTTCCAAAGAGGAGCTGCTCGGTGGCCAACAGCAGGAGGTCAGAGTAACAGTTGGTAGCTCCCATTTATGAATGTGCTAAAAAGGGCAAAACTTCTCATTTAACCTCTCTTGTTAAAGGTTAGAATATCTTAAGCATGCAATCTCTGCAAAACTGGACAGAATGAAAGCGGATAATGTGGACCATGAAGAATAGACGAATCATGATAAAAAATATTACTTCTCACTGCTGGCCTTCTATTGCCTGTGTTGCTCATGTTTCGGTTTCTGAGCATTACAAGGCTGAATGAGAACGAGTTTGGACAATGATGCAGTACCTCTGTGGGTTGGGCTCGTTGTGTTTGTCTCTCTCGTGTTTAATCATTCTGTAGCGGCCAATGCGAACGTCTGGCCTGGACACCTTCATCCCATTCAGAGTGATCCTGCAACACATACAGATACAATATCTATCAGCCAGTGAAAGATAAACAAACACAAAGACAGAGACAAAAAAGAGACAAGAAAGAAAAGAGGCAGGCTACAAGAAGAAAAGATAAAATCTGAGAAGGAGGGAGTGCAGGGAAGAAAAGTAGGGTTGTAATATAGTCTAATCTGCCAATTATTTTTTTAATTAATCGTCAAATAAATGTCAGATAAATTGGAAAATGTCCATCACAATTTGTCAAAGCCTAAGTTGCGAGGTGACAAAAGAGTACTTCAAAACCCAATTTTATTTAATTAAAAAATGACATAAGACAAAGAAAAGTAGCAAATCCTCATATTTGAGGTTGGATTGTTGTTAAATAAAGGTTTTAATTTACTAATTCCTTTATCACTATCAAAAAAAGCACAATGGAATGGAAGTGATACAGAAAATATTAGATTAAGGTGTAATATCCACTGCACTTAGTCTCAAAACAAGTGATTTTTTGTCCACTTGGGGGGCAGCAGAACAAGCTGTGAGCACAACACTGACATATCATCACCTTTTAAGTTAATAAGGCAAACTCATTAGCAAACAGTTAGCTATAAACATCTAGCAAATAAGGAGCAACTTTAGCAATCATTTGCAGTTGTGTTTGTGTCCACCTGATGACTGTTAGTCTAATATTTACTCTCATTTTTGCTCTGTTTTTGGTCTCCAGCTCTGGTTTTTGGAGGGAAATATCTGGCTTTTTAGTAGCTAAACACTGCATTAGCTTGTTGCTAACTTTGGCTGCCATGCTGTTTGGTGCTGGGCAAGTTGTGTACAGTAGGTTTTTCACTCAAAACAGCTGCTTACTGCTTACTGCTTACAACACTACTGTGAGAGTGAATCAAAATAGTAAAGTTGCGTAAAAACAAAAAAGATAAATAAATCTATAAAGGGATGATGTAGAATTGGGTGATAATTCGTGTGAATTTTACCCTCCACCTTGTACAGTATACAGTTGACGCAGCAGATGAAGTTCATTAGGAATGATTACAGCGACTAATAACTTTTTCAATGTACACATGGCAAGCGAGTGTTACATTAAGATCAACTTGAAAAACTCTAAATCAATCCTTGATTTGCTGAGGCAGAAGAGTTGGTAGAGGTATACATAAACGGAGTCAGTAAAACTTTAAAAATCTGAAAAAACTTCTGAGACTTTTATAACATCAAGAGAAACAAACTGTTCAACTTCGGGAGCTGTGAACCTTACGGACACTAGCTGCGGGAAACAGACAAAGATTTACAGCATGTCTCAGTTTAAGTGAAGCATGAGATCAGAACTTTCAGACATTGTGGTAACGTTATATTACCGCTAAGATGCAGAGATTTACATCTAATACAACAACAAATGGAGTGTAGGAAACACAAACAAAAGATCTGTTCCACATGAAGCCCAGTTTAAGCTCAGAGGTTGACATAATCATTGATATTCATACCTGCAATGATATAAAGGATTGTCTATGTATCTATGTGTGTGTGTGTGTGTTGAATGAGTTATTTATTTCTTGCAACGCTCTGATTCATGCAGACTCTGTCTTTAAAAGCATCCATGCTTGATATTGCTCCTCAACGACTCCTCTTCTACTCTACGCTTCCAATGTCTCCTCCTGTCTCCGAACTACTCGCCTTTTTCGCACCTTTCTCTTCCTTTATTACCCATTTCTTCTCCTTTTCTTTCTCTGCTTTGTTTTTGTTTTTCTCTATTACCATAAATGGGGTTTCTTAAAGCTGATAACACATGTTTATTCAGTATATTGAAGGTTAACAGCCAGTGCTTTGTGCTGATGTAAAATGTCCGAGATTAAGCATTTTTTTGGCATGCTGGAAAAGCCTCTGCAACTGCATTTGAAACCCATGATAATTAACTTATTTTAGGGTTAATGTAGAGTGAATTAATGTATAAATGTGTAAATGTAATTTAAATAGGTTCAATTCATATAAATATGGGTGAAAACTAATTTTGTGTTTGTGGTGCTATGGCCAAGGAGTAACTTATATTGTCTCTCCTCAGTATTTTTCAACTGTTGAACTATTTCAAATGTTGAAATATGGGTGAGATGAGAAGATCGATATCAATCTCATGTCTTTGCCTTAAGGCGGCGTTCAGACCGACATTAGCTCTGCATGAAAGAATGCAGCCCTCTCATTCATTTGAATGGGGGCAGTACATTGAGGCAGCGGAATAACAACAATGAGTGCTCCAGCAAAAAAGTTGAACCTGGTTCAACTTTTGCTGCAATGCAATGCGACGTCATCCGGCAAAGTGCTGCTTTGTCTTATCACATACATACAAGTGCACATTCTTGATGGATTACTTTAATGTGAACACCGTGTTTCTGCTTTTTACCTTGCAATCCTTGCAAGGAAAGATAAATAGTCACCGCCATAATAACTTTTCAGAGTTGTAAAAACCTTTCTGTGAGTACTATATACTGTTTGGCAATATTTTGGTGTCTGATAAGGCTTTAAAAGCATTAAACTATAGCAACAACTGGACATCTATGATCGTATTTCATTGTCTCACCAGTAACTTAAACAACACACAAGCTAATTGCCTCCCAGCTCCAGCTCCAAACTTTACGCAAAGACACGACAGTAGTATCAATATCCTCATCTAACTCTCAGCAAGAATGCATAATAAGTGTATTGTGCCAAAATGTCAAAACTATTCTTTACTTAACAAGAGGTGTTGTTGGGCTTGTTTTTTTTTTTTTTTTTAACTTTGAACAAGTTAGCTGTTTTCTCTAACCTATCCTTAAACTGTCCTTCCTCCTCTATCTCTTTTCAAATCACCTCCTCCCCTTACAGCCGTGTTTCAGGCGGCTGTGGCTCAGGAGGTAAAGCGGGTTGTCCACTAATCTGAAAGGTCAGTGGTTTCAATCCTTGGCTCCTCCTGTCCACATGTTGAAGTGTCCTTGGGCAAGATAGTGAACCTCAAATTGCTCCTGATGGCTGCCCCATTGGTATGTGAGTGTGTGTGTGTGAATGTATGTTGAGCATTGGAAACATTGTGAGAAAAACCCACTTTGGGTAAAAAGTGCTGTATCACTCCTGATAAGCAGGTTGGCACCTTGCATGGCAGCCTCTGCCATCAGTGTGTATGAATGTGTGTGTGAATTGGTGAATGTTGGCACGTAGTATAAAGCACTTTGAGTGGTCAACTAACTAGAAAGGTGCCATAAAAATGCAGTCCATTTACCATTTAACTTCTTCATGCTTTTCCCCCTCCTCTCCTCTTATTCTTTTCACCTCTCCACCTTCTTCCAACACTTTTCTCTTCATGGCTTTTCACCTCCCTCCTCTTCTCTCCTTATCTGCTTGTCTCTCCTTCCCTATGTCCTCATCTGCTCTCCTCTCCCTTCACCTTCCATTTTTGTTCTCTCTTCTCATCTCCTCTACAGACCAGCGAAATGTAAATAACCCCGAAATGCAGCCCTGTGCCATCAAAAGCACATCAACCCGTAAGAGGCGAAACCCAAACTCCATCCAAACAATCCTCCCATAAATAAATTCATTTGAAAACTAAATAACAGATCTTGGCCTCTTGCTTCTTTCTCTCTTTTTCAAGTCTCAGTGACTTTGCTGACTGGGCACACATGCATAGATGATTGCCTTTGTCAGTGTGTGTGTACGTGTGTGTGCACATGTGAGCATGCATGCATTTGCATAATTTAGAGCTTTATTATGGTGCAAATAATGTGAGTGTGAAAGAGTGAGCAAGACAGCCTCTTCTTCTCTTCCTCAGCTTTTCAGTGAGCTTAGTTATACATTATGCACAGTTCTACATCTTTAAAATAATCTTCTTTGTGCCCGTTGCCCTGCAGAACATGTAAGGCCCGACTGTAGTGATTTCAGCTAGAACTGTGAATCCATCCTTAAACTGATTCCGTATGAATCTGTATTGGTATAATTTTAGATTTTCTGAGTCAAATCAGTCGAGATATTTTAGAGCAGGACAATGATTTGTTTGTTTTGTTCTTCACTGTAAAGAACAATTCGTAGTTGACTGTGTTTTGACTGTAGATGAGACAGTGACAAAGGGAAAAACAAGAAATAAGAGTCTACAGCGATGGTAGTGACATCTTAATTTGCTGCTAGCACGGCTAATAAAAGTAGAGTTACCGTGGTTTCACAAACTGCGGTTGTTAGTGTCCTGTGCATTTTACATTTTGACAATAGGGAAAAAGGAAAAAAAAATCCTAAAGAATGGTGCCAAGCACTGACGCAACAGATTGCAATAACAGAATAAAATGCACTGACAGGGCAAAACATTTTACTAGTTTTCAAATATATCACTCACTAAGCGAATGTGAAGTGCTCAGAAGGGAGGAAAATTATGAGTCAAAGTCTACAGATGAAATAATTTATGTCATTTGACAGCTTCAAAAAAGCGTGAAAAGTGTGAATGTACAAAAACATCAAAGTTTCCCAATTTAAACCATTAGGCCAAACATATAATCCACTAACAGTTATACTGAGATATTATTTTTTGTGTTATTTATGTGTGTGGAAAGATACTATTGTGAATACATAATGAGCACCCAAGAAGAAAGTGGGAGGTGCAATCAATGAGCAGTTTTCACTGGAAAGAACAAGCCGCCATGTTTGAACACCTTGTCTAGTGTTTATTATTGTATATCCATGGCTACAAGCGTCATTTGCTACTGGATTTACTTGAGCAGTGACTTAAGTCACAGTACAAACTGTACAAGAGTGACTTAGACTGCTAATACAAACTTCTTGCAGATTAAAGGCTGGCGATATTTTTATTAATCGTCAATGATTCACTAATCAGGCTGTATCTCCCCTCCCACCCTCTCTGTAAATCAGCAACGTCTGGTAATACCATCACTGCCTGCTACGAAATCATGATCCAGACTCTTTTTGTTTGAGGTTCTGTGAAGGTGGAATGAGTTACCCATCTCCACACGGTCTGCTGGCTAGCTTGGTGCATTCGAGAAATACCTGAAAACTCTCTTCTGTGAATACCAACGCTTGAGCCCCTTTAACTTTTTAGCATTGTTGCCAAATGACAAAATGTAAATGTAAATGAATCCCACGAGAAGACAAAAACCAAAACTGAGTTGATCTTATTAACTAAAGTATTATATTAGTACTGTATAAATAAAGTACTGTCTATGTAGCCAAAGCTTAAACCTTATATCACTGTGCTATGGACTTCCTTGTTGTCCAAAAACTATTAAAAAACACATCAGTGAGTCACACTGTTGTACTGTGACATGTTCCTTCATTACAATGAACAGTGGCTCTGTAGCTTATATGAGTCAATGACACGTACATTGTCCTGCTGCCATAAATACCTGTAGTCACTAGCACTCTAAATCAGCTGATGAAAATAGTCCCCAACAAATACACTATTTACCGTCTGAGCAACGTCTTGTGAGATGGGCTAACACATTGGTGGTTTTGGTCAAAGAAAAGAATAGAACCAAATTTATACTTTAAGGATTTAACTGTTTGTGGACGGAATGATAAGAAGCAGTTTCAACTCAGTCTTTATTGTGAGGGATCCGAAAGCTTCTGAGGTGATGGTCAACTAAGCATCCTAAGTGTTGTCCAGCATTGGCAATGACTCAAAGTAAATAATCCACAGAGAAAATAGGAGGTTTTCTGGCTTCTCAAACAGAAGTTGATCAGTGTATTTGCTTGTGTAAAATATTATCAGTGCTTTTCTTTTTTGCTATCTTGTTGTATCTCTGCCAGTTAACTTCCTTCTGCCTGCTTTAAGAACCCTCTTTGAAAGTCTCATAAAGCAGTCTCTGAGGGTGGGCTGTCTCTCCATCTCCTCATCTGTCAATATGAAACTTTGCACGATGATTAAATGCTGGACAAGATGTCCAAGATTCTTTTCTGCAAAAGGAACACACTGTGAGTGCTTGATGAATGAAGTTCAGGGTTGCCATGTCTAATAGGGTTCGTGTGGTTTCAGAGGGACACAGTGTTAAACAAAAAAAGTTGAAAAGAAACATCTTCTACAGCTATGAACTTGTGTGTTTTTGTCTACGCATATGTGTGTGTTATAACGAGCTGTGTAGTAACTAATTGACTGGTTTCTCCTCATTCTTGCACAGAATTGCGTCCTTGACCAAAACAAAACTTCAGCTGAAGCACTACAACAACATGTCAGTCATTATTTTTCACCACTCTGACAGGCAGCAGGCAGTAACATAGTGTGACAGCGTAGTGAGTATTATGTATTATGTAAGTGACAGGACACACTGGGGATACGGTGGAGCTGCCACGCTCTACTGAGGATGGAAAGCTTCAGCATGGCCGTCCCCTGTGTGATGTATGTAATTCGGAGCCGACACATTCAACAACCACCTCCACCGTAAAACAGCAGGTGGGTGGCTGCTGTAACATTCCCCACTGTGGGGGACCTTCAAGCATTTTATGACTTTTATTTTATTATTTTTTTGGAGAGCTAAGAGAATATGATTGGGAGCAAAAATGGAGACAGAAGTAGACCACTATGTTTTTCAGAGTCAGTTTGATTTGTTTGTCACTTTGATTTTTAGGGCCTGAGCACCGAACGGTGCGATGGCCCTATTGGATCTGAAGGAATTATTTTTCCTCTATATTATTATTCTTCCAAAACAAACGCATTTTTGAGGGCCTAAACGTGCACGAAAAGTTGTTAAACTTTGCACATACATCAAAGGTGGTGAAAAATTTTATATTTTATGGGTCTCGCAAAAAGGCGTGGCAAAATGGCTCGACAGCGCCCCCTAGAAAATTAAGAAAATTGAGTCCTTTAACAAGGATTTTCGAAGAACAGAATTCGGTATGCATATGTATCATGACCAGACGCACCAAAAAGTCTCTTGGAGACATACCCTAAGTCCAACAGGAAGTCAGCCATTTTGGATCAAATTTGCGATTTTGACGCTGATGTTGCCATTTCCAGGTTGCATACTTTAACGAACTCCTCCTAGAGATTTGACCTCAGCGACTTCAAATTCAGTCAGTATCATCTAAAGACCTTGGACCTTGCAGCAGGCAAAATAGTGGACAAAGGAAGTGATGTTTATCTCTTTCTTACACTGTCTGAAAACAGCCCGGGTCTGAAAACATCTACATGCCCGTGACAGAAGCCCTTCGACTGCGCCGTGCCCCAACGTGAGCAAGGGTGCGAGGGTTCCATCATTGCTGCTTGCAGCTTTAATTTGACTTTTGTTTTGGTTTATTGAGAAGTCTTTATGAAACATCCTGGACGTATTTCCATTGTCGTCCCTGGTGCTTTCAAAGTCCACCAACCTTTATTCGATGTCTTCCAGTAAGGTACATTAGTCAATAAGAACTAAAGAACTAGAAAACTGAATCATATGAACAAGCCAGTAATACAATAATTATGGTAATAAAGTAAAAAGTATCAAAGACAAAAAGACGACTAATTATTCGAGACAGCTCAGGGTTCAAGTCTCTTTTGGTTATGCACATTTCATTTTTGTTCTGTTTCAACCATAATTTTGTAGTTTTGGGGATGATTCTGAGATAAATGGTGAACAAAAGTGCACCTGTTGATCATATAAAGTAAGAAGTGGCTGCCACAAAGTGGAGGGAAATGAGAAGACAAATTCAACATGTGGATAAAATAATGCATGAACTAAAGGCACCTTCCTGAGCTTGTATGTGCAAATACATCCCTCATGGCCAGAGGTTGTTATTGGTACAGAACACAGCGGCCTGTTTTGGAAAAATTCACAAATTTCTCTGAAATAATCCAAGAAATTCAGTTGATCTGCATAAATTTGACGCAACATGTTGCAATGCAGTTGTGGAATCATGCTTCGTTTACCAGTTTTAGTGCTTCGTTTTAATAGTTGCTCATGAGGTTGGTTAGATGTCATCATCTAAAAACATCTCATACCAAATAAACAGGATTTAACCAATGGCCACTCTAAAGTACACAACTATCTGTTTGTAAAATTCACAGTAACTTATCAGAGAGTAAGGTTTTAAAAACCCTAAATTTTGTTTTAGGTAATTCATCCTTTTTATTTTATTTTCTTGTAGTGTACTTTAAACTTTTTCATCTCAATGCTATGTTTTTACCACATTCGTTCTCTTTTCTCCTCTGACATGAACAACATAACAACATATCAAATATAGCAATACACCACAGACAAACCAATGAAAAGAGGTTCATACTTGGTTTGGGTGGGTGGCTAGATAGATGGCAAAGAGTGGACTTTGGTGCAGGAGACAGCTTCCCGTTTCTAACCGTGAGCCATGACAATGAAGGTTGCATAACTTTAAGGACCCACACCATGTTTCAAGTGATCGTTATGACCCAAACCATGATCTTTCCCTAAACCTCACCAAGTGGTTTTTGTGCCAGAACCTAACCAGACCTTAACCACAGTGTTTTCACACCATAAAACATAACTATTCTTTACGATTACTGCTGATAGAGGTGGCATATTAGAAAATGCACTTATGAGTCGTTCTGGAGTGCAGGTACAATCGACTTATGTGGTCGTTTCATTATGATGATGTGCTGCAAAAAACAGTGGGTGTCGTACAGTATGGTATGGTTATGGAAAGAATAGGCTATAGAGTGAAGTATAGTCATTTACTGTAAAGTGTGTTTACCTGACAATTTTCAGCTTTAAAATAGGCCCTTACACTCTGATCAAAGTGGTTCAAAATGGCATTTTTTTCTGATTAGGCTATTAATCTAATTATTAGTGTAATAAAAGGCTCCATATAGTGTAACCGCAGCTACAGTTGGACCCTTGGAGTGAATCCATTATACAGTATGGTCTACTTCACTAACAGAGGCACCTTGTCCATTTGAAAAAGTCCTAATTCTGTGAAGTAGAGTGGACTGTCCAGCACTTCGCTCTTCTTACAAAAATATCAGCCTGCTAATATGATCTACCATGAAATGTTTCATTTGCTGCCTGAGGCAGAGTAGGACTGTGTGTGTATATATATGTGTGTGTGTGTGTGTGTGTGTGTGTGTGTGTGTGTGTGCATTTAGGAACATTATTACAGCAGTCTGGACAGTGGTCTGGACAGCTTTGCAGACCCACACACTCACACACACACATGCAGGCCATGGACCTATTTGATTGGATTAATCAGGAATTTCTCCAGCTCTCCTCTCCTATTCCCACCAGTGGAGTTAATTGCATTAGAGCAATGGAGTGGAGGAGAATTGGAAGCTAAGTCCAATGTCCTGCCTCAGTTCTCACTGCCTGCTGAAATGAGACGAGAGAGAAAGAGGAAGGAGTGGGTAGTGATGGTGGTGTGTGGAGAGGTTGGAAGACACTCAGCAGAGAGAAAGTTAATGCAAAAGTAAGGTGTGTGGGTGTGAACAGAAGATGGAGGAAAGATTCTTCGCCCGGCAGCAACACATCTCCAATTTGGTCATTCTCAATAGCCAATAAATGAAAATCAATGACAATATCAGGAACGTACTTAGCCTTGCCCTGCAGGGATATGAATTAGTAATTTTTTAGAAAAGAGGAAAGAAAAGAGAAAGATCTCTTTGTGCAACTACTATGCTGAATTTAAGTTTTCTAGTCAGATCAAATTTATGAGAATGACACTTAAATTCTCAAGGATTCGTGCCAGAAATCCTATTGTTGCTGCTGGTAGGGTACAAGCAAAGTATTCATTTTTATGTAAAAGTTTTATGAGAGTAAAAGAATACTTATTTCTCCCTCATATTTATACATACTGCACATTATTTAAAAGTACAAATTCATGTTTTTCAATGCCTCAAAAAACTAATTTTTACCTGCTTCTGTTTAATTTCATGTACTGAATTCTCATTATAATTTAAATGATCTATGACTGTATACAATGGTAACCTTAAAAAGTATATAAAGTATAGTATATAGTATATAAAGATTATATATATATATATAAAGAGTATTGGCAGGTTTACGCTCCACTGCTTTCTTGGGTGTGTGGATTTCCTGTACCAGCTGCAGCTGACTGCGTCTGTCCTGCCTGACCAAACCTTCCGCTAAATGCTTCATTTCCTTCCCTCTCTCTCTCTTTCTCTATCATCTCTTACCCTGCACTACTCCCTTCCTTTCTCTGTCCCCTACCTCTCATTTTCTTCCCCTTTTTTCTATCCCTCTGTCTCCTTGTGCTCATTGTTTTTTTAGTGCATCCCTCACTATTGTGCAGTCTGATACAATTCGACACAGAGGGAGTACAGGAGAGCTACATGTGTCCAGTTTTAAAACTCGAAAAAAAAAAAGATCTGGCCTTCACTGGGAAGGTCACATGCTGTAGAGTACACATCTTGGATCACTGGATGGGTCACATAAAGTTGCAATAGAAATTTAAGGGTCCCACGGAGCCTCGGATCCGTCTTATTTTACCAAACACAAGAAATATAATCTGGGGACAGACCAATAAGTGTTTTTTAGACCACAGGCAAAATCTTATGAAGATTTTGATCGATCAGTTGTTTGGGTCTTGATCAAGATATGTACAGCTGCATTTTGAATCAGCTGAAGCCAGTGAATGACTTTTACAGGAAGACCAGCAGAAAGGGCATTACAGTAGTCTAGTCTGCTGGTGGCAAAGACATGAGTGTTTTTTTCAAATCTGACTGGAATAGCTGACATTGAATTTTTGAGAAATTCCTGAGAGGAAGGTTATTTTGGTGATGCTGCTGATGAGTGAATAAAAGGCCAGCATCAGTAACAACTCCTAAGTTTTTTACTCTGTCAATTGGGGACCAGGGCTCCAAATAGACCTGCTGCCTCAGAGGCTTTTGACCAAACACAAGGTTTCAAAACAACGGGAAGCAATGAGGAGTATACCACCTTCATGCTTCAACAGCCTTGGAGTAATATGTCTGACGGCAAATCCCAAACCAAGACAAGACAAATTTTGTTTTCCATAATAACTCATATTTAAGCTAATGGAGTTCACAGGAGATCAAGCAGACACATTAAAATATCAACTGATCCATAATGTACACCCACAACAATAACACTAGCAGTCAGACCGGCTGACCTGCCTCACACTCATCTCAGCTGCACATTCACATTGCTCTGTTTGTTTCCCGCTGCTGCTGCTGCTGCTTCCCTCAGTCACCTTAACTTCACCCTACATTGATTCCACTCCAATATCAAGTAGATGCTCTCTGTGTCGTGTTGACTTCTATTCTGTGACTGTCATAGTAAATGTATCATATCAGAAGGTGCAGATGCTCTCTGTTTACCCAGGGGAGTTATTTTGTTCTTCCTGCCAAGCCTTCTGGATGCCTGCTTTTATTTGTCCAGAGAGTATGTTAGAAAGATGAGACTTTAACGGCAGATATGACTGAATTACTTCTTGCTGCAATTAAGTGGTTGAATCATAAGATGAGTGCGTGACTGAATTGGAATCACCTGGTCTGGCAAATCCAACTCCTTTAGTACTTCAAGCAGATAAAAAAGTGACTTATGAACACTTTTGATGCAGACCTGGAAGAAGAAAGTAAGTTAAATGTGTTGCTCAGAAGAAATATTTTTGAACCACATGAAGTTCAATGGATGAATACAACTTCAGAGGAGTGAGGCAGAACTGCAACTCGAGTGTAAGATGAAAGAAGTTCAAAAAAGTTATAAACTTTTGAGGAGAAGCACGTCAGGATCACCTGTCAAACTGAAATGGGCAACCCATGAGTGATGAGAGATCCAGGAAAGCTACTTCTTCATTGCGACACTCTGAAGGTTCCAGTATTGAAACGAACTAGGTTGGAGAACACGTAGTACGACCACGTCCAAATGGGCACACTTGACGGAGGGTAAAAAGCAGGCCGCCATAGAGAGGGGCCTTGAATCGTAGAAATAAGGATTAACTGTGCACATGTGCGAATAGGCTCTCTTCAAAGGCATTCATTGTGTTGCACTCGGTTGTGCACACAAAAGTTGGCAGAAGAAGTGTGAAAAACGATAAAAAAGAGACTCTCCTTTGCACACCTGGCAAATCACTCTGTTAAGTGGGTGGGTTTGTCTGACTTTGGGTTTCAGAAAGTTGCAAAATTTGTCAGATGTGGCTCCCACACTTCCAACGTCAGAGAAATATCGGGAGGGTTTCCGACATTGTCAAGCCAGATTTATGCTTGATTCAAGAGGTTAACAGGAGACATGCCATAAATACCATGATGTAGCTTTCGATTTATAATTCGGCGCTGGATGTCACCCATAGATATCACCACCATAACACCACACTGATGTATCTGACTCGATCAGGCTGTATTGATACAGAGCGACGCACATACTTACAGAACTGGAGAAGACTATTTTGCCTTGTGTCATTACTGAGTCAGAGAATATTCAAGAGCAGGCGTGTTTACATCCATGTTTCATTCAGTCACTGATCACAGTGAGCAGAATGTTTGCAGTAGAGATTTCTTTCTGCTAGATGTGTGTTACTGAAAATGAGGAGATAACGGAGTAGTTTTTCAATGACCTTAATAATGTCTTGACTCTTAAAAATCTCCACCGGCATCAGAAACTTGTAGGAAAACACACACAGCCAATAACAGTTCTTCACATGCAGTACACACGTGATAGCTGCTGTAGCCCAGAGGTGTAGCTTCAGAGTCTACACAAGTAGCCACAGAAGGTATGGTGTAACCTCTTGATTCAGAGGTATAAATCCAGCTTTAGACGACCTGGCAAGCACTTTGAAGCATATTGAGGCCCCCAGCGTTTTCAGTGCATTTTGCATTTCTCTGTTTGAACGTGGCCTCATATAACACATTTCAACCTTTACAAAGTGCTTCACAACTGCAAATTATATAAAAAAGAGAGAAGAAACAAACAGAAAAAAAGAAGAAAATAAATGTGATGAAACAAAGACGAGTGTGTTGAGACAAGCGTGTTTATAAAAAGCCTGAGGATTAAATGCGGGGCAAGTCAGAGCATCAATAGAATTTCTTAGAGGAAAAAATAGGTCTAAAGATGAGATTTAAAGCACTTGACAGTATTTGCTGACCTGACCCAAGGGTGCAGACTGTCTCATAACCTGGAAGTGTGATTGTACTTATCAAAAGCTTGGCATTCTGAAAGTGTTAAACCCAAAATATCCTGACTTTTACACCATTGACAAGGCTTCATAGAGACACGTGTGGTCCTTGAGCCTCTGTGCCTGCATGTGCACATAATGCTGGCTCAGGCTCTGTTGAAAGCCACTGCTGGGAGGTTTAGAGAGAGGAAGGGGAAAGGGCAAGGAAAGAAGCGAGGGAGCATGGCAGGAATGAGTAAGTGTGTGTGTGTGTGTGGTGGAGGCTGGTCTGTCATGGAAGCCCTTGGGACAGGCACAGTCTTTGCCCAAGGCTAATGCTGCATGTTCAGAGAGGGTGAAGGGATGCTGAGAAAGAAAAGCCTCTCTGCCTTTCACTCTGTAATATCCACCAACTTTTTAGACAGGCATGTGGAGGCTAGTGGCAATGGCAGCTGTGGAAGTGGCATGTGTCCTCTCCGCCACGGGCTCGGGCCACACTGAACAGCAGGGACCGCTTGTTCCCCTGGGCTAACATTAAGCTTGCAGGACCCATTTCAAGCACTGGCCATGCCATGGTCTGTGGCATCAAAACCAGCATAAAAAAGGAAATTTCTGGAGGGAAGCAAGAGAGGGAGATAGGAAAGAAGACGTGGAGAGTTAGAGGGGCAGAAGAGAGGGGAAAACTGAGTGAGGGATGGGTGCTGAAGAGTAAAGAAGTGATTTAGTCATTTAGTTGATGCCCCTTTTTTACAGAGCAGCTTTCAAAGAATGAGCAGATGGAGGTTCAGTGTCGCGTTCAAGGACACTTTGACTGGACGCCGAGCTGATGGACACATCAGCTGCTTGCAAAGATCAAACCTGTGAACCCTGTCACCCTTTAACGACAGAGAAAAAACAAGGGGCGCATTTCATGGGTGCCACACACTCTGATCTATACCGCTTTTATCTCTCCATCTCTTTACCCTTCTCCAAGTAGTTTTACTGAGTCTTGAGAGACAGCGCAAGCTAGCTTGTTAGTTCACTCAGCTGGAGACCCCCATCCCCAACTCTGCACACTTCTGAAGCTTCAGATTTCAAAATAAAACTCATAAGCTTTTTCTCTATTGATCCCTGAAGGGAAAAAATTAAAGTGAAAATGTTTGACTCTACAGGACCAAGGCAGAGCATGTTTTCCCAGCCTTTATGTTCTGCCAGGATTAAACATGTTATGTAGTTATATATTTTGGGTTTCATTAATTAGGACAGTGCAAGACCAAGGGCTGAATTTTAATCAATAAAACACAACAACAAGTGAAAGGTGGCAGGTCTTGGGTGCATGGACTGGACTGTGTGGGAGTCTCCAAGCCTAGCTGCTATTTGGGTTCATGTATGTGCAGCAGCACAAAGTGCAAAAGGGCTGGGCCAAGAGGAATATAGATCAGAAGGTGTGGTGATTAATAAGTATGCTCTCAGCCAGTCTCAAGCATGACAAAATTAGTTCCGCAAATGGAAAGGCGTTTCTTAAGGAAATTATATTGTATTGTCTGGAAGGTGCAGAGCGTTGCATTGTTTGCAGTCAACATCAGATGGTGTGGGGCTTTAACAAAGTTATTTATAGTACAATTATGGTAGAAATAAATAACTAAAAATGTTTGTATTGCATCAATCCAACGCTATTTCAGTTTTAATTCTACTTCTATTCACATTGTAAATGATCACATCTTATTGCAATGATGTGACAGCTGCATTTAAATGTGATGCATTTAAGGAATAAATCATAACTATTCCTAAAATTACAATTGGGATTGAGGCAATGGTGCACAGGATTGATGAGCCCCAGTAATCTGAAGTTATAACTGACCAGTCTGATGTGTGTAGACTGTGTGGTATTTTGTAGCAGCCTGGAGTCATTATCATGTGATTAAATCAAGGTAAACACAGTGGATAGCTGTGTGTAAAGGCACTGCCATTTGAGTCAATCCATCAGTTAGATGTTTATACATCTTACAAGCTAAGTGAAAAACTGCTGGTGGCGCTTCATAAAAAGTCAAGGGACCAGCAAAGTCATTAGGATTTATCCTCTGGGCCCCAGTAATGTCCGCAGAGACAACATTTATGACCGGATTGTTTCAAAAGTAGGCAGTTTACACTCAGTTAACAATTTAAAACCAAACCAACATCAATAATTTTTGTAGGTGATTTAGGTCCAGATGACATTTCGGCCAATGCGTTCTGCCTATTTCACTTCCCACACAGACTGTTTACCTGCATGCAACCAAAGCATGTTCCTGCAGAAATCATCGCAATGGAAATGGAAAATAGAACGCTTCTGATCCCAAAATCTTGTCCCTTGCCTACAGATTCTGCATTCATATGCAGAATCTGTTAACAGAGATTAAGTCTGGACCAACCAACCAACATGTCACTAGCATGGGCTAAAAATCCACAAAAATTCAATTACTAGATTTTACATGGCAGGAGTGAGTAGGAGACTGTTTTGCTTGCTTCGATAGCCTCAGCTACGTCCACACACCATCTCCCTCCAACAGCTTGTCCAAGTGTGTTTTCAAGGGCATTTCCCTTCAGATTGCTCTGTGAAAAGCTTTAAAACAAGCCAGCCCTGAAAAGTGAAGATGGATGGTGGGAGGGGGTGTGAGCCTTAGTGTAGAGCAAGACATAACCTTCATGCTCAGCTTTTATCCAATGTTTTATTCTTTAATTTATTATAAGATTGACTGTACAATTTTTTACAGTTTTACTCTGTAATAAACAACAAGGAGAGAAAACCATGAGGAGGCACAGAGAGGACTTTGATGCACGACCCAGTACAGCTCAGCATATCTCAAGGTATGTTAATCGATCGGACCACTGAGTTTCACCGATAATTGAAACCAAATACACAACAGGAGATATGAGTACATATGAAGAAATAATACAGATGATCAGAATGCAGCGTGACATTTATAATCAACTCTCTGTTGTTCTCTCTTCTTGTGCTGGATTATGTTAGTTGTCAATATGCCACTAAATGACAAATTATGTCACAATTTTATTTGTCAATAAGTGGCATATTAGACAAATTATTGGGAGTTAAAATTGCAATAAGTTTGGATGAAAATGACCAAATGACAGTTGGCTAATCAAATTTACATGACAAATATGCATACTTACACATCCAGCTGAAACACAAAGCAACATGAACATCTCATTTGAAGTTGTTGACATGTCACCTGTACATCCAAAATTTACTGGCATTTTAGCTCTGGTTTCGTCTCCACCAACTTCTGAGAAAGAAGTTTGGATTTTTAGCATCCTCAAAGGTAGCATACACCTAGCTCGGTTGAGCTTGTAGACTGTTGTCTACAGTTTTATATGGAATGGTTAATGATACAATATACATGCAATTTACAATGTTTGGGTTGAAAGACTTAAGCAAATGAGCTAGAAGCAGACAGAAACTGTAAGAAGCAGTTAAAATCTACGTAGAGTTGCAGAGTTGGGTGTTAACTCGCTGAGAGTTTGGCACCATCAAACACTAATTTCCTGTTGGCTTGAAATGTGGCGTTTAAATGTTTGCAGCTTCCTCCTTCAGAGAACAGCAGTTTGTCAGCTTGCATTCATTATCTTACAATGACGGTGACCCAGATTTATGTTGAAAAAAGTATCACAAAGTCAAAACAAACTTTTGAATCAACTTCTGCAGTGTAACCCACTTCTTCACTGTCCATCTGCATTCATAATATGTTTCAAATCTCTAGCGCAGTTAGCTGTTCACCTCTGTTGCAAGTATGTTTGCTAATTTTTTTTGCTAAGTACAACTATTTTGGTGCACCCACTTTCTGTCAACTCAACATCTAATTATTTTGTGCCTTGCCTGCAATCATTGGAAAATTCCAACAGAACTGGTGTGATCTCCATAAAAATGTACAATGGGTGGCGATAATAAGTACGTAGTTGCATATTGATTGAAATACTGTAAATTATGCTACTTCCAGTTTCTCCAGTCAACAAGACTAGGTCAAAAACTAGTATATGGCAGGACCATGTATGGTCAATGTGCGAAATTGTGGCCAATTTGTTACAGGGAGAGTCAGTGGTAGCATGAATTTCTGGATATTAAATGTTCATCTGCAATTTTCTGTAGCGGTCCCAGTAGTAAGTAATTTGTTGTTAAAGTGTACTGAAGTAACATATCACATGACATGGTTAAGCTATGTTTGAGTCAAAAAAAAGGTTATAAATGCAGTTGCAAGAACAATACTTTCCACTCATATCTTGGGATGTTTGATTTGAAAGAGAACTTATTTTA
Source organism: Thunnus maccoyii (assembly GCF_910596095.1). Classification (NCBI taxonomy): domain Eukaryota; kingdom Metazoa; phylum Chordata; class Actinopteri; order Scombriformes; family Scombridae; genus Thunnus; species Thunnus maccoyii. The sequence goes on along the minus strand of NC_056544.1, from coordinate 19,714,091 downwards.
TTTCTAATTATAACTATTCTAGTTGTCTGTTAATTCCCCCTGCTCTTTCATCTGTTACTATCTGCAGATGTCTCTTGTTTCTCTAAGACTCACTCTGCATTGAGCGTTTTGTCAGAGTGATTGTTATTTGGGGTGCTTTAACTGTGCTCTCTCCCTCATGCCTCCTGGCGCATGCAGAGCTGTTTTCTCTCCTACTCTGTGAGCTCACGCTGTTTGTCCCGGCTGGGATGAAGCCAAAGCCGCGCGAACCAACATTGGAGGTTTCTCACGCGCAGCAGCCCCAGGCACACCATTGGGTGAGCTGCCGACATCATCTTGAGGAGCAACATGACGCTCCCCGTCGGCACAGAGGCCACGGACCTCACACGCCGGGTCAGCCGCATCAACGCCTCCACACGCTCCTCTGACAGTCATGCAATCATGGAGTGAGAGTCCAGGTGCAGAGCGAGGTAGGGCATCTGCTGGCTCAGCAACAGGGAGCTCTTAGCATGCAATAAATTTGGAATGAGCTGCAGTCAGTGGAAGTGCTGTGAACACCCCCTGAGGATGAAATGGGTTAAATTCCAACACTCGGCCGACCAATGGTGTAACTTCATCACTCAGTGAGTCAGTCAGAAAGACATTACTGTGTGTAGATCTGGCTCCGCTGTTGCGATCCAGCCAAAAATGAACCATACACTGACCACTAAGTCAGACTGCAAGGTTGTTAAATTGCATTATGATCTATTGAACCCACAGTCCTGTAAGTATCCCTGAATGATTTCAGTGCAAAATACTACAAAGGAGGAAAAAACTACAAAGAAAATTTGCTCTTTGATTCAGTGGAAAAGATCAAAATTTTGCAGCTGTGCTGGAAATATCTCTAAAAAATATCAATTTGTTAACATTTCGCACCTCACTCAAAGCAATATGAAAAATCCACATATCTTCACATACATATTTAGCAGGATTTACACGTTCAAATGAAATTTTCAACGTAGCCCTTCATTGTAAGTGTAAGTGTACGTATGTATGGACCTACATGGAGGTTAATTTGAACAGCAGAAGTCAATGCGTGGGTGATTTACAGTAAATACAAAGCAAAACAGGATTTTAATGATATTCCTGCATGACACTTCACATTTCATAGCAGCTGAAATAGCTCAGCTGGAGTGCAGTGAAATATCTCGAGGGAAATCTGCAGCAACTAATGGCCTACCGCAGCTATCATCCAATAAAAAGTTAGAGGTTTAACTTTATCTGTCATCCTCTGTCTCATAATTGCAGACACGCACACGCACACACACACACGCACACACGCACACACACACACACACACACACACACACACACACGATGCTGCTATTCAGTGAACCACACACGGATCTGTTTTATCACATCTTGGCAGACGCTTACAGACAACAGTAATCTCCTGAATACTCTGGTGACTGACAAAGTCCATTCTCAAAAACACCAATTTTCAAATGCTCTATTTTCAGTTGTCTTATAATGCTATTACACTGAAAAGGGAAAGATAAGCTTCACAGTGTGAGAGTGACAGCAGGACACAGGAAGAGAGAAATAAAAACAGATAGTGAAGAATAGAGATACCATAAAGACAGAGGTAGCATTGTGTGTATGTGTGTGTGTTTGTGTGTGTGTGTGTGTGTAGTTAGTGTACTTGAGCTGAATCTGAATATTAACATATCCGTTTATGTGACTGAAATATATTTTCTCTTGAAGCTAATCTGACATGACAACTGACAATTCCTTCAATTGTGAGCATATTTATGCCACCTTAAATGTTTATTTTAGTTGTACAGCAATAAGAAGGTGACATTTCTAGTTTGTTGTGACTGAAGGTGGTAACATGCGTAACAGAGCGGATATCGGGGAATATATGGAAACTGTAAGCTGAGCTTTAGGTGCCATGTAAAGTTGCAGATTAGTTATTTCTATAATATAAAACTAAATCTTTATTTATTGCATTAAGCCTTCATGATTCTATAGTTCCTACAGTAGCACAGATGGATGACTGTATATTGTTGCAATATGCATTTGTTTAACAGTCAGATCATCAATTCACCAGGTAATTAAGCAATTTTCAGTCCAAACAACCATCTGGATAGACAATAAATTAAACTAATGGCCCTGTAAGTGGTTCAATGCGTTTAAGCCGTCTTAAGTCATCTTTCTGTCTTCCTGTCAAATAGATATTCTTCTCCCAGATTTCATTTCACCACACTTCCACAGTAATATCATTAGTAAACTTAGGCAAGTCATTAAAAGCTGACTGGAGTGCTTCAAAAGGTTAATTTATTTGCTAATCATTCTCCTTTTATGAACAATTACAATAAATCACACACTCCACGAAGAACTTCAGTGTCGCTTTCAGTTGAGAGACTTGATTTCACTCTTTTTTTTTTTCTCCGCTGAAATAATGTGACTATCCGTGCACACATGAATGTGCGTGACTCTGCGTATATGTGTGTGTTAAACTGAGCTGGTGGTCTGACAAATATTTTATTCCAAACAGACTCAAAACCTAACAAACATAACCCCTGACAGATGGTATATTACAGTTTATTCTGTGTACTTTACTCATTTCAAAATGCCAATTTTGACAAGTATTTTGGTTCAGTTTTAGTTCTTCTAACTTTCTCTTAAAGCAATTTTAAAAACTCAATTAGGTAGAATAATGGTGGAGATATCATGGGCAGAACCAGCAGCCTCCAAAGTTACCTATTGTAGATGTCGTCGTCTTCCCCTCCCCAGCCCCAGTACTCGTTTGGGAAGCCGTTGATCTTCAGAAACTGCTTTTTACTGAGGCCTGAAACTCCTCCAAAGTATCCTGCGTAGGGCAGCCTGCAGGAGAGGAGAGAAAAAAAAAAACAAAGATAGGAAAAAATGGGAAAGATGAGAGGAAGAGAAGAAATGAGAGGGGGGATTACAAAGCTATAAGGCAAACATTTGAGGAAGATGAACTAACCTCATGACATTACAATTCAAAGAAAACCATGCACTCTACTTTAATGAGTCGTTATCAAATAATGCCTAAACAAACAAGACTGTTCGTAATGATTGGCCACTGTCTGCTCCATTTCACAAATTGATATTGATTTTATGGCAACCAAACAAGAAGTGCCTGTTTTTATGTCCTTTATGCACAAACTGAAGTGAAAAACCAAAGCAAAATCACTTTAACACATTCATTCCAATTAGTCGAGTCAAAAAGAAGAAATCTTCTTTACAACAGGAAGAAACAACGTACATTAAACACACATCCAGTTCAACCTGTGAAATTTAGGATTGCTTTGTCTGCAGGAAAAGCAAAACAAAAAGTCACTTTAGGTCTGTGTTCAGTAGTACATGCACATCCTCTCACATTCCAGTTTATTATGAGACATATAATTAACATTTCCACCCACACAGGAAATAGCTAATAATAACAATAATAATAATAATAATAATAATAATAATAATAATAATAATAATAATAATAATAATAATAGTGTTCCTTATTTCATTTTTTTAGTCTAAGATGCAAGCTACTGTGCAGCAATGATTGGCTGCTACTGTCCCGTCCTGTGGCCTGCAGAGACGGCAGAATTTACATTTGAAAAGCATCTCAGACCGTCCTGAAGTGGTTTGAGACATTCAGATCTCTTAGATTTACATTTAATCATTTGACTGGTGAAATGACCTTGTGTTGGATGAATTTTTAAGTGGATAATATACTATATATCCATATAGAAGACCCATGGAAGGACTGGGTGTTATTGGGGGCCAACGTATTTCTGCACACTGTCAGCATCTTGTGCTTATAGGCAGCTACACAAACAAACACTTCACATCTATGTTCTTCTCACTATGTTAGCTTGAATGCTACAAAGAATTTAATGACGAGTTTCATTCGTCCTTCATCTGGCTTTACATTAGAAATGTCAGATAATGCCTGACTCAATTATATAATTGCCCCATTATGAATTCTGTCACCCGAGAAGAATCAATTGATAAACGTACAATGAAAGAGAAATTAGAGCTTAAAGAGGAGAACATGAAACCAGAAGAGATGAACAGAAGAAACACAAAGAAAAAGTGCAAAATATTACATAAAAGTAAAGAAAATGAGGGAGAAGAGAGAGTTAGAGGATGAGAAAGAGCAAGATAATTAAGTGATAGAGGAGAGTCTGTGTCATGTTCGTGAAAGTACATACAGTATATATAGTATATAAAAATGATGCATGTGTATGTATGTGTGTGTGTGTGTGTGTGTGTGTGTGTGTGTGTGTGTGTGTGTGTGTAGACAGTGGACAGACAACTACTTTTTTTTATTTTTTCCTCAAAAGTGGTGAGGCTAGTGGAGTGGGACGAACGTCAGCTGGGAGTGTCATGACAGGCGCCCGGAGTCTAACCAGAGGCTGACGCACATGTGTGTGTGTGTGTGCGTATCTGTGTGTGTGTGTGTGTGTGTGTGCGCACAGTATGTGTTGTCAAACGTATGACAGGTCCCAGTTGAAAGATGACAAGCAGAAACTAATGAGACCGTCTGTTTCTGCACAAGTTTCTCCCAGCAACAATATGGTGTGTTTGCGTGTGTGCTTATGCTGGAAATGGACACACGCTAAGAGAGAGAGAGAGGGAGAGAGAGAGAGAGAGAGAGAGAGAGAGAGAGAGAGAGAGAGAGAGAGAGAGAGAGAGAGAGAGAGAGAGAGAGAGAGAGAGAATATTTGCTAAACTGTTCACATGTTTTTCTTGAGAACTTCAGAACTAAGTTTAAAATTTTCATTATTGAGCTATAAAGAGAATAAACAAATCTCTTATATAATATTCTCAACGGTTGCAGCTCCATAAACATAATCTCTGTGTTAACATTTCTAGTCTATATGTGATATTCATCCATCAAATAATAACTCTCACTACTGAGATGCAGGCATGTCAGAAAGTTGTCAATTTTGGGACAAAAAGTATATATAAAAAGGGGGAAACCAGCTTGTCCTGGTTCTATTCTTCTTCTTTTTTTTCATTGAGTTGATGTGTTTTTTGTACCATCATTCTCTCAGTTATAATATTCTTGGCTTTGTTTTTATGTTAGGGGAGCTTGGATGGTCCTATAGGTTACTTAGTGAATGACTGACACGTGTTAAAGATCACCTCAGAGATAGCAGACAAACATCCGGGGTAGGTGATTAATTATTTCTCTGTGGACAATTTCATGCTGTTTCATTTTAAAGGTAAAATGCTATCTTAAATACGGTATTTCTGGCAGCAGAGGTGACTTTGACATTTATCACTGTGTTCTAACATTTAAACTACATTGATTAGCTGGAAAGGGCATCTGTAATTAAAGGTGCAAATGTGTAACGTTTGATGGCCCTAAATCCTAAACCTTATGTCTGGTTTATACAAAATGTGTTACTTACATGCAGATTTCCTTACAAACTGCAGTGATTTGCCAAATGAGGACACTGTAATTAACGGTCAAAATAACATAAATTAGATGGATGTTAAAGAGCCTAAAAACCTATTTTCTCAATTAGCTTCTTTATATGAGCAATGAGGTCCAACATTATGCAAAATTACAAAATTGGAAAAGTTTTGGTTTGGTCACGAGACACATTTTGTGTTTTTGTGTTTTGAAGTGGTTGGGACTTAGTGATGACACAATATTATTCACACCAATCAGAATTGAGCAATATTTTAATCAAAATCTAACAGCTGAGGTGTTGTTTTCTTACCATAGCGTCTTATGAAGCATATTAGCCTAAGGTTTTGGCTCTTAAAGTCTTAATAATGTAGATTTTTATTACATAGATTGCTCTTCATTTAGTAATGTAGATTTAATGTTGTAGGGAAACTCTCAAGTTGTTAAACCACTTCACAGGTTTCATTGTGAAGAAACTAATGTTTTTACATTAATATCTATCCTTAAACTCCATCAAACATGTTGAATTCATTTCCTGCATCATACATGTGTTTTTCTTTTACATTGGTTTGCTGTCCTCTTCTTTCATCTGTGCATTGTTACTTTTGCCATTTCCGTTTTTAACTGTGTTAAAGGGGACACAACATGCTTTCTGTGATTTCTTCCCCATTGAATTGACATCAGATCGTTCACACATGCCCGTGCGTTCTCTAGCCACTCACATATTTCGGATCTCGTTGTGAGCATCTACAAATGTATTTGAAAAGTTGACATTTTGAATAAAAAAGGAAAAAATATGTGAACTCCTACTTCTACTGTTTGTTTATGGAGCCTCCAGAACTGCTGGAAGTCTCCAAAGGGACAGCTTCCAGGAGCTGATCGGCTCATCGTCTTAAAGGTGCAGTATGTAGAATTTAGTTGCATCTAGTGGAGCGGACTTGGCAGAAATGGAATATAACATTCACAACTATGTTTCAATTAGTGTATAATCACCTGAAAATAAGAAGCATTTTGTTTTTGTTACCGTAGAGTGAGCCCTTTATATCTACATGGAGAGCAGGTCCTCTTCCACGGAGTCCGCCGTGTTGCACCACCATGTTTCTACAGTAGCTCAGAAAGGACAAACCAAACACTGGCTCTGGTGAAGGCCTTTTGCGTTTTTTCACGAGTTTCACAAGGTTCTTCTACACACTTGGAAGGGGAAGGTTGAGAGGAAGTGTATTCATTTAGTTGCAATCTGCAACCTCACCACTTGATGCCACTAAATTCTACACAATGGTCCTTTAAAGAGACAGGAGCTAAAACGGCCTGTTTCAGACGGAGGCTGAACAGCGGGGCTGCATAAAGGGCCAGTATAAGATAAATAATGAGTTTTTTGAACTGTAAATCATGCAAAAATATACCAGTAGAACCCCAGAATAAAAATATAGACCTGGAAATGTACATGATACGTCCTGACAGTAAACGCTGACCCACTCAATGGATTGCTAACATTGTCAGAATAAGGTCAGGACATTGTGCATATGTGCACTCTGCGAAGGTGTAAATGGGCTGTAGTGCACTCATCCTATGCTTACCCAGGGAGCAAGTACTTAAACATCCACAAAATTACATACAAAATAATGGTAATTTAATTTAATACATACATTACATAAGTTGCTGACAGAGACTACAATTTGTGGAATGTGTCTGAAAGAGTCATGTTGTGAAATGGACTTCAAGGTGACCCTCTCTGCTCAGAGAGCTGTTAGGTGTCGTGAGGCGCTAAGTTAATGGAATGGCACTTAATGTGTCCTGACGTTCACTGGCAATGTTTTTTTTTTACCATTTATAAAAAAAATAAAAATAAAAAAAAACAAGTAGTGCTTTTACATTAGGGAGCAGCTGAGGATCTTTTCCTGAGATGACTCAGCTGGAGTCAGTCTGCACGACACCTGAACTTAATCTTCCATTATTTTTTTCTTTCTTGCATTAATGCTGGTTTGCTTCAGCTTGGGAGCCTCTAACTCTTAAGACTGAACAAAAATGTTGGTAGGCAGACTCAGACCGCTTTGACCTTGGGAACCGATTCTCTATAATGATCTGATTTTTACATCAGCAATTAACTACAATCAATTATGTGACCTTTCACTCTCTCTCACCACCAGCCTATACTTTAATCTCCTATTCCTTAATTTTCTAGGAGCCAGAAAAAGTCTGATGAACCCATTTTAAGTCCTTACTGATTAATTGCTAATAAAAAACGTTACCTACAGCCCTGCTTACCACCTGGTTTCGTATTTGTTGCCAGAGAGCATTAGCTTATTAAGCATTATATCAGGGAGCTCTGGGTTTTCAGTAGAATAGGTTTTGGGGAATGACAGCTTTTGGAAGGGTAGGTCATTTTCACTGGCCATGTTTAGGCCATTAATCAATGCTTCCAGTGCTTTTAGATAATTGAGGGCAAGTGTGGTGTCACTATGCAAAAAGACACAACTAAAACAGAACCCAAGCATTCAGTACTGACTGTGAGGATCTCTTTTGACTCCACAACATGTTGATTACATGCTGGAGATGTGACCGAGAACATTCCCTTAACACAGAATACTCTGTATATGTATGAGCTGCTACTTTTTTCATGGGTATTTCTCAGTTTTGTGTCCATGCAACCTTAAGTCATCCAGATGGTAATTTCCAACCTAACTTCAAGGTTTTCTTGGGAGGGTTATCTAACATACAGATAGGGGACTAAAGCTGGATTTATGCTCGACACAAGGGGCTAACAAGAGTCCAACCACATAGGTTTTGATATATAGTTCACTGTAAGATTTCTCATGTTTATACCACCACCGCAAGACAGTATAGGCCGTATTGTGCTTTAATTATAGTAACTACAGCAACTGTTCGACGATCTGCCGTGTTTCATTAGTGAAGATGACACTATTTCATGCAGTGGAGATGTCTTTGTGAGATGCGTTATTGAAAAGAAGAAGATAACTGAGCCTTTTTTCAGCTTGCTTCATGTTGTCTTCACTCTGAACAATCTGACAAAAAAAAAAACAGCCCATACTAACCAATCACAGTCGTTGTGGTCCCCACGTGGTATCTCTAAGGTGTTATATTTTTGAGGAGGCACTTACAGCGTGGCTACAGAGGCTGTGCAAGTAGCCAACATAGGTAACAGCTCATTGCAGAATTATTAATGGAGCTGGTCAAGGTGGTGCTGGGTAAAGCTACATTAGCAAGTTTTGGGAGGGTCTATGTTCTTTTATCATGCCGTTTCATTTTGTGACAAATTGTTGATTAGTTAGATCTAGACAGGTTTTTATTTTGTTCCTGTCTCACTTTGAACTTTCACCACTGCACAAGAAGCCAAGATGTGTGACCTTTTGATCTTTTATATATTTTAAAATATGTAAATTTGTGCAACTGCCTTGTGATGGAAAATTAAGCTCTTCTTTTTCGAGTTCCAATTAGTGAATTGGCCTGGAACGATGTCACATTGCCAACTTAGTCAGTGCCTCTGTGATATAAATTATGGAAAATATGGACAAATCATGTTCAAAAAGTGTTTCTTGTACATTATAGCTCCTTTAAGCTATAGAAACAGTAACTACAGTACACTGCTTATCAACCTGCTGAATGCAGGTTGGTCTAACAGGTCTAGTGTTCAGAGGTAGTAATGGTCTTGATTTGTTAGTTACGCTTTGTGTCATGTGTCTTTGTTAGGACTACAGAAGCTTGAGCAACCAAAAATTGGCACTGAGCTGTGATGCATTTTCATGTTAATTTACGCTACAGACAAGAATTTAAAAGTATAATAGGATTTAAATTAAAGACTACTCTGTCAATTGTCTTTCAGAACAAAGACTGAAGCCCATTTCTTAAAACTTTGGTAAGGCAGCCAGCTGCAGATTTGCATTCTCCATATTTATTTTTTACAAACCAAGTTTAACAAACTGTGAAATTGATATACAATAATAATCGGAGCAGCCAGGCAGGTTCAGAGCCCCTCTTATGGGGCCCTGGGGGAAAAAGTTTACTTTTGGGACCCTGTTGATCCACACTACGTAGTAGTTAGAACTCTAGAGCTCAAATGATTTGGTGATTAATTGATTAGTCCGTTGACAGAACATTAACTGGCAACAGTTCTCATAATTGATTAATTGTTTAAGTATTTTTTTATCGCAAAAGCTGATACCAGCTTCTCAGATGAGAATATTTGTGAATTTTCCATGATAGTAAACTCAACATCTTTGAGCTTTTGACTGTTCATCTGGCAAAACAAATAATCTCAGTATATTAACGTGTTGCTTCAGAGAATGATGAGCATATGTCACTTCTATTTTCTGATATATTATATCAATCAAATATTAAAGAAAATAATTTTCAGACCAATTAATAATGAAAATAATTGTTGGTTGCAGCCTTACAGTACTCCTATGATGGAATAATACTACCTTGCACTTAGTTTTTTGTGTGCAATTTGATAAAACACAACTTAACAACAACGAGCACAACATAAACTAAAACAATTCAGGTCTTTAAAATCTGGGGCCCCTGGGCAGTTGCCCGCTTTGCCCAGATGGTGATCCAGCCTTTATGTAAGGTATAATTATCCCTGAAGTGTTCTTCATCAATGTGTGTGTGCACACATATGTGACTTAATTTATTCTGCCTTTTAGTGAGAACACTACTGCATTGAGATGAGCTCAAACAAACTTATTGAAATTAGACTTTGACAAACACCATAACCCAAATTCCATTAAAATAGGTTGAACTGAAGTGCTCTTAATCATCAAGACTTTTAAAGGTAAATGCAAGTAAAAACTTGGGCTCATCAGCACTAAAATCACCCACTAAGGTGAGCATCATCACCTCACCTGAAGCCAAACTTGTCCATGGCGATGGCAAAGTGTCTCGGCTGGTCATAGCAGTGGTAGAGATTGCGGTCGTCCATGGGGATCAGGTCCACATCGCTGAAGATGAAGCAGTCGTACTCTGCATCCTTCAGAGTCTCCGTGTAGCCAACATTCAACAACTTGGCACGATTGAAAGTGTCCTCACCCAACTGCAAGAAAACACATAAAACAAACACCATTATTTTATTGTTAAATATAGATGAGGAGGACATATTATGTAGCTTCATCAGTGTGTCATCTGCTTGAGAGGTTTTGTGTGAAAAATGTTTAGCAGCTTGGAACGTGTCTTCACTTTGCTGAAATATGTTTGGTGGTAGGAACATGTTCAGTTAACTGGATAACTGGATACTGTAACACGGTTCCTATGATGTCCAACATCTGCCTTTAAACTTTATAATAACCTGCCTCTTTGTCCCATAGATCTAAATGTAAACTAATACAAGAAGTACTGTAAAGGGGGCACTAAATATGTCAGAAATGTCATGAAATAAAAGTGGGTTCAAGTGGTATAAGAGGCCGATCACAATTATGTATCGGGTATTTCACAGGTTTATGAACTGAAACAACAGCTAACGCTTCACTGCTACATGCACTGTTACCGTAAACAAAGGGAAAATGAGTCAGACTAAGCCAAATGAGGTCATGTTAAAATCAAACGTGTCTTTTATGTAATAACCCAGAATGAATTGGTGTATTACCCTAAGAAAAAAAATCAGTTGCTTGAAACAGTGAAACATATCTTCTTCTAAGACTCTGCTTGTCTGAAGTTAAACACTTTGAAGAGAACCATTTTTGTTTCAGTTTATCTCTGCTTGAACAGAATCATGCTATGTATGAAAGTATAAGTAATACATGTTTGTCATTACTACAGTTTGCTAGCTAACCAAACAATTAGCTTGATTAGCTGGCTAGTTGTCCCATACAGTAAGTAAAACCCAAAGCAAAATTAGCAGAAATAGCTAATCCAGTGTGCTAATTTCTGTATTTACTTATGTTTGGACTCAGAGACACATGTATAAAATAATTTATTAAATTAAATTTTATTTAGAAAGCTTTAGGAGGCTGGCCCAGATTTATTTTGATGGGGTGAGTGCAAAGTTAGCATGACAATTCTCCTTTAAAGAGGACTTATCATGCACATTTCCAGCTCTATATTTATATTCTGGGCCTCTACTGGTATATCTTTGCATGATTCACAGTAAAAAAAAAACTCCTTATTTATCTAATGCAACCCCTCAGTTCAGCCTCTGTCTGAAACAGGCTGTTTTAGGTCCTGCCTCTTTATTTCCTCCCTCCCTCCTCCCGCCCACTGTGTTCTGAATGTTTAGCTCCTGGAAGCTGCCCCTTGGCCGACTTCCAGCAGTTTCAGAGTCTACATAAATAAAAAAAACCACAATAGCCTAGTAGTAGGAATTCACTTCTTATTCTCGTTCTGTACTAAACATGGAACATCCTAAAATACATCCGTACATGTTTTAGCCCAAATCCAATCCGATACACGAGTGGACAACGTGATCAACCCGTGGAACGACATTAGCAACAAAGGCTACAGAACAGAAAGCTTTTTGAGGGCATCACAAAGTGGAAGTAAAGGTAACTTTTTCTAAGTGAAGTGTTCGGAGAAGACTGAAATCTTGGCTTTTGACTTTCAGAGAGCATTTTTACATAATGTTAACCTAATGTTTTGGACCTTTGACCATGTTTATCATGGACATCTAACATTATGACAGTATAAAAATAACAGAAAATCACAAAAAGCATGATATGTCCCCTTTTAATGTAGCCAACCAACTAAGTTGACACTTCAGGTTTAGAGCATTGCTGGCCATCAGTATTTAATGTCTGCAGTGCTGGTCTGTATTTATCTCCACATACAGTATGAACCGATGTGTGTATTGATCCCAAGAGAGCCGGCTGCTGCAGTGAAACGCATCTGTTTTTCAGACTCTGCATGGCCCAGGTTCAACACTCTGGCTAAGATAAATGCATTCTTGCCGAGCAGCACAGCAGTGTGAGATAGCCGAGGTTAATATATATGACAGTTATAAATTCAATAATGTACAAGCCAGTGTATATCTCTTTCTGCAGAGCTCTTGTGTAACAGCACAGCTTGGTAAAATCCAAGTCCTTGATAAGCTGCCGGGAGGTCAGTGAGCAAAAAGTGATGCTACTCTTCAAGCTGACACTCTTTGGCAGACTCTTTTCTGACACATGTTGACAGTACATCCTCCCTGAACACTCATTGAATTTATTTTACTTTTCATGACAGGTACAGTTAAGAAGCCCATGATGTAGGAAAAAATAAAAAAAAATTCAAATCCTTTGTACTTTCAGGATCTGGTACATGCATTAACAGACTGAGTCATCAGGACAATTTCCCCTCAAGAAAAGCTTTTATTCACTTACTGTACAAGTCAATTTATTTTGGTACAAATGGCCTCAGTCTCCTAGCAAGCGCAAGCACAATCTTTGTATGGGCAGATTATTTGATTATGAAAGTATGTACTAGCTACACCCTGTGTCACATGTAAAGAGTTGTTCCATTTTAAGTAAAAAAAATACAGTTAATTAATATTTGCAGCCAAAGATGGCTATGCTTTAATAAGGGCTGAAACTAACAATTACTTTCATTAGTGATTAATCTGCTGATGATTTTCTTGATAATCATTTTGTCTATAAAACATCAGAAAACAGTGAAAAGTGCCCGTCACAATTTTCTAAAGCAAAAGGTGACACCAAGTTGTTTCTTGTTTTGGTCTACCAATAGCCAAAAACCCAAAGATATTCAATGTAAGAAAAGGAAGAGCAGCAAATTAAATGTTTGGCATTTTTGCTTGATAAATTGTTCAGGTTACTTGATGAAATCAAATATATACAAGAACCACACTGAAAGAGGAAATGTCATAGCAGGGTTGGAAATTACAGTAGGGTATTACACAGCAAAATTAGCATGAATATTGCAGTATAATGTCCGGACATGAAAGTCTGAACATCCTTTTGTGAAAATTTTTCAAATTGCTCTTTATCTTTGCACCTTTTTATAGTATTGTTTGTTCCAGTCTGGATGTATTTCATTCATTCATTCATTGTAAAATGTGTAAGTTACTCATCTTGAAATACAGTTCACATTATAGCATTTACAAAGAAATCTACTGTTTGTCACTGTGTTTACACTGGAAAATTAGCAGTGTGAGTATTAGAGTATCAGTATTAGAACTGTAATATAGGCTTTCATGCAAATAGACTACTGTTAAGTCCTTATGCAAAGTGTGTAAGATGTGAGAGGCCCCACATGACAAGATTACATGTTTATGTTAATTAGATTGGGTCCCAGTGCGAAGCTTCATTTCTAAATCATAAAAAAGGACTTCCCAGTGTGATGAATACCTCAGTATCTACAGTATGTAGCAGAACAATGACCCACTGTTACGAATTTGCCGCAGTCACGTATTCCTGGGCCATTAGGGAAAACCACCCACTTTTGACAGCACCAAGAATCTCCGAGATGATTAATGTATCTGCTGCCTGTCCTTACTTTTGCTCAGGTTACAATCTATTTTCTTTTCTTTTCTTTTTCTTTTGGAGGTATACTTGCTTCCATACCGGTGCATTATCTGTCTGGACCGACCGTGAATCAAGTACAATGCGTAATCCCTCTGGTAAACCCGCTAATACCTGAGATTTGAGAGCATAATCCCCTGTGCAGGTAACAAAAAAAAAAAAATCTATTGTCACAATTCCACTGCGGGCTCCAAATATCAGCTCAAGTGGTCTTCTGAGTGTGGTATAGCACGTTGGTGCAATATCATATGAGGTTAGGAGAGCAAAATATAACTGATGGAACCTGAGGTCAGCAAGATCAGCCGCTGATATTTCAGAACTGAAAAAACGTCAAAAACTTCTGGTCTTTTACAACATATTTACAACAAATAATATTTAATGTAGTGTATATAATTAATAAATGTTCTACTATTACTAGTCGATTTTTCTTCAAAAAGCGTCTTCCCTGATGTGGATCTAGTGTTTTTTCTTGTGCTGCAAGCTACAATCAATATGGACATGCTCAAATTTTCTTAAAAAGTCCGTTCATATTGTCTGTGTGTTCCCCAGAGAGAGAGAGCATAAGAAATTAAATGAAAGGGCAAGGGATAGAGGGACAAACAGAGAAAGAAAGAAAGAAAGAGATTCTCAGCTGTGTTGCTCTCAGCAGATGATCTTATACGTCTTTAGAAAAACCAAGCCCTCTTTTTGTGCTCCTAACCTCATTAAGCGTTATTGCGGTCATTATTTATATATTTTAATAAGACGTCTGTGTGAACCTCCCAGCATTTTTGCTTTATGACGCCCTGCATCTTTCCTAATCACTTCCTGCCATAAGCAACTTCAGACCACTTGCAGGATGTGAGGTAAACTGACACCCATTATATTCAACAGGCCATTTAAGTATTGTGGTTACACAGAGGCAATGGGATTGATTGGAACTCTACAATAAGCACATTTCCTGTATACTTACTTACATTACCAAATTACATAACCCTTTCAAAGAAATGTCCTAAGAATGAACAGTTACACAGCAGCTACTTTTAAGAAATTATTGAAAAAAAATGACTGGACATTAGTAGGAAACTAAGGGATCTGTAAAATAAAGTGTTATTGCATATGAATATATACCCATATCTGTGATTCAAATTAAATATTAAAAATGTCAAACATTTTTTTAAGATCTCACAACATAAACAGGCAAGAAGCCATATGGAAGAGCATGATGCAGTCTTCTCCTCTGTGTTCAAACCAGTCCATCTCCCACCACTCCATTGTTGAGTTTTTTCAATATTGGCTGATTTATTTTGTTGACACAGTGTTTTCTGTGGACTGTGCATTTTTCCCCTGCTGCCAGCTTCAATTCACAGTTTTTTCCCCCCTTACAGCTTTAGGCTGTTGTTTCCTGACCAAAACCAGACCCATTATTTCTCACCCAGAATGCACTGGAAAGAACTGCTCTGCCACAACTTGCCACCAGTGGCCCACATGGGACAGTAAAACCGTTCATGTTTTAATATATGACAAATCAACAAATTATATGTTGACAGGGTGAAATGCAAAAGAGGGTTCCTCCAATATATCAAGGGTGCTTTTTGGCTCCTCGTTTGCAAATTCACCGGCATCTTTTAACTTTCAAGGACATTTCTGCTCCATTAATTTTTTCAGGCTGTACATAATGCAGTGTGCATATGCATGTGAGCATGCAGTCTCAGCCTTGTGTAAATGAGCTAACTGACAAGGGTGACAAGTTTGTGTGCGTGTCACAAATTTGGTTTTCTTGAGTTAGTCGAGAGAACAAGCACAGAGATCCTGAGACAGTCATTAAACTTGATGCATGTTTGAAAATACAAAGCACCTCAGTCATGAGTTAAGTGTATTGCACAGTCCTCACTGTGTTTCTGCAACTTCCCTGCATTCGTCATTTAATTAATTTACAAAATGAACAGGTACTCGTCACTATGACAGATTTTGTTCTGAAAGCCTCGCTGCCTTGCAGGGATGCTATTTGAATTAAAAGTTGGCCAGGCCTGTTTCATTCACACAGTCTACAGAGGCTTTAATTAGTTCATTGTGCAGTAATTAGCATTTATCAATAATCAGGACCGTTGTGCGCTGATGTTTTTACATTACGGTTTTATCCAAAGTGGCTTACAATAAGTGCATTTAACCTCCATACAAACAAAAACTAGATGTGATGAAACATTTTAAGTGAGTCCCTCACTAACAAACAACTGCAAACATTATTTACATGTCAGTTTTGGTGATTATTCATTATTTAGTTCATTAACTCTATTGCACAGTCAAATTTTGACCTGAATTTTAAATGCTGGAAACAAACAAACTGCTGTTCTGAGAGTGTGTTTACTTCGTTTGACATGGATTTGGATTTTTTAAATTTATTTTGCATATTCATGTTTGGATCTCTGTGTACCTGATGTAAAGTGGGACATGCAAGTGCAATCTTATTGGGTTGAAGTAACAGCAGCACACAGCATGTGTCCTTCTCTCACAAACTTTTCTGTTTGAATTTTCTTGTTTGTACTTAAAATGCTACAATTTATGTTTCACTTGGGGGCATCGCAATGAGCTGTAAACTCTGTAAACATCGAACTTTTAACATTGATATAGCGGATGTGTTTTCAGTTCCTATTCAGGGGTCCTATTTCTGTCATGTGGCGAAATCCAATATTCACCTTTCTTTAAGCTGTTTTGACGTCTGCCAAAATACCTTTAGCTGCTAAATGCTCCACTTCGTTCACCAGCTAGTCTATAACTTTATTTGTCTGATGCTTGTGTGCTGAGTGTAGTGGGTTTTTAGAGCTTTTTCAGTGAAAACAGCTGCTTGATGAGAAGATCAAGAGTGACAAACAGCAAAGTTGTGGGCCGTAAAAACCAAAACAATTAGCTGAAAGATGCTAAAATTCCTTTGTTAGCTTCCTTGGAGTTGGTTGAATATTCTCTGTGAGTTCATCACTACAAGTGACCTTTTTCACATTACATGTACATTAGTTATCTGATGCATTGTTAATATAGAACTATTGATTTGAGCAGCTTTAAAAAGAAGCAGTTCTAGATACAGAAGATTTTACAGACAAACTTTAGCATCAGCACGGATGACTGATATTGAATACATCAGGGCTGCTTGATAACTGGGATTAAGTGCAGGCAGCGATTGGGAACGCCGACCTCTGACTGACCCTCCTGAGTGGAAAACCACTGGGGTGGATCACTGGCTATCTGGGAAAATATGGGTGGGGTAATTGAATTGAAAACACTCATCATCTGCCATCAACAAGTCCAGTTGATCCACTACAGCAGCTCAGTGACTGACAGCAGGAAACTGTGGTTGTAGCGCTCCCTGTTGTGGTTGTTGGCAGCTTCCCGTAATGTGTGCAACAGTGTGTGCGAGGCAGGGCAGCGCTGACAGAAATGTGTGTTTAGTCAGTCCTGATGGGGAATATTTCAAAACAAAACAGGCTGTAAGGAACAATGTGAAATGATACCAACATTGATAAATATTTCAATGCCTCCAAAAGTTGCTTCATTACAAAGCCTTTTAACGTACTAAGCAGATGAGATTTGGACCATCTGGAGTTGGTTATCAACTTCAGTGAAATCGATAATTAACCATCTCAACAAGCTGGAGGATAAAACTGACTGCAAAACAAAAGCTGCTGAAAAATGCATGCCATCAACATCTGAGCTGTCCTGAAAGCTCAATGTGCTCTTAAAACTTTTTTTCTTTTTCAAAAGGTTTTTCAAGGCCTTAGAAATTCTTCTACATACACCTGTTGAATGTGATGGAAAGCTCTTCAGTCACATCTGCTTTCAGCATTTTCAGGGCAAAGCAAAGATGTGTAAATTTCAGTGTCTGATAAAAACCTGTTGGTCAGTTTTGCTCAGGGAAATAGAGAAATATGAAACAACACTATTCAACACGCTACTTCAAAAGAAGCTGGGGATGCCAATGGAGAGTTGTCACAAGATAAGATTGAGAAAAAGTGACAGCTACTCTTGCAAGATCATTGAGCAAATGGGTCATTTTTAGGAATCTTTAGTGATAAGACCAATCTTTTAAGAAAGGAATAATCAGCATTTTTGTTTTATTTTATTTTCTATTTTAGTTCTGTTAAAAAGAGCACTGGGGCTCTGAGGTTTACAACACTGGTCCTCAAACCCACATACACTGAACCACTTCAGTCGGGGTGGGTAGAGGCCGCAGTGAAGGTTTTCCACTCTTATTCTACATTCAAGCAGTCATTTATCACGCCCTCGTTGACCTCTCTTTCCCTACTGCCATCAGAAGTACTATTTTGTTACTGTAAAAATTCAAGTGAGGTTTGTGAAGTCAAAGATTAAAGAGACGAAAAACCTTGTAAAGTGAACAAAAATATACAGTGAAGTGGTGCATCTTTGTGCATTACTGTTTTCTGTGTATGTACTCTGGCAGCATGTGTGAGTAAACCATTGACTGTATACAAAGATGGACGTCATGACAGCTCCCCAAAAGTGAAGCCACAACATCTGGATCGCCCCCTGCTGGCTGGCTGCAGTATAGGTTATAAGTCCCGCCCCCTCCATGTTAGCGGATGGGACATGAGCCAAACTAAAAAATCAAAGTACATGTCAAATCAATTTTTCCGAAAGATGGTTTCTGTCATTTTAGGTAGTTCTTATCATGCTGATGTTTGTCCAAGTGTTAATTTTTCTGGTATGTGTGTAATGACTCTGACTCCAAATAATATCACACAAGCAAGATGGCCGCTCCCGGAAAGAAGACATTTTGGCAGGAATTTGAGACGTGTCGTCCATATTTAGACAGTCAATGGAGTAAACTAACACTCACGATTTAGATTTATTCGTCAGTATTTATTAATGTGGAGTATCACGCCTTTTTTGAGGGAAAGTTCATCCCATATTAAATCCTTTGCAACCCCCTCTTAGCGTATTCCTCCTGCTCTACAAGTGGACACTTGCTTGAGGTTTTTCATTTTGCCAAGTAACAAGATAACACGAAGAAGGAAATGATAAAACAACTACTGGAACATTTTGCTATTTTTAAATGAACAATAATATTTAGGATTCAAACTAAAGCTTGACAGATGCTGGATTTGTTGAGGCATATTTATATTTATATATATTTATATTGATATTTGAAAGTGATACTTCTGTTAACATAAGCACATAGCAAAAACAAACATTTTTGATGCAGGATGTCTTAAATTAGATTTTTAAAGACAGTGTGTGGGCAGTTCAAAAATAAACTTGCCCCTCTGGAGGACAAACTATAATGGAATCACTGTTTCTAAATTACCTCATACGTGAGTTTCAAAGTTCATTCTTGACCTTGAAACCACTGTGGCTTTTTCAGTGTTTTGGGGTAATTTATGTCCTTATTAGTTGTTCTGAGTCAACAGTGGAGAGATAATGGGGATATGAGAGGAGGGAGATCGAGATCGACATGCATCAAAGGTCCCTGGGTGAAAGAGCATGAAGATCATGCTCTAAAATAGCCACTAAATGAACCTGGAGGGTAGACTGTTGTGCTACCTCAAACATATCTTTGGCATGTTTGTACTGGAAGTTTTAGTTGCACATATACATGTATGCTGATAGGATGCATCATTAGCTGTATGCATCCCAACTCAATTAAATATAGAGCACAGTTATGGTGTCTGATTAAATGTGAGAAAATGGGTTTTAAAGGCAAACTGAAATATTACATTTAATGCAGCGACACAAAAACAAAGAACATGATTAAAGACACAAACAGCTGCCAAATTCAGTTTAATTTTGCACATTTCATTCTTGCCTTTTGTGTTCAACCTCTGACTTCTCTCCGTCTCCTCAAGTAAAAGGTAAATCTTCTTCCACCTCACCTCTACCCAGCACTTCCTGCTCTCATGTCATCACTTACATGAATTTTCTCTCTGCTCCTCTCATGCTTCTTGCTCTTTTTGTCTCCGGCAGTTCTCTCCTGGTGTCTCTACAGTAATCTGGTCAGTGTCAGTCTCTCTTTCCCTCTACATGCCCTCTGAAAACCAATTAACCCTATCAGCCATATCTGAGTATCACCAGATAAATCCATCGCTGCTCCCTCTGTGTGTGTGTGTGTGTGTGTGTGTCTGTGTGTGTTTGTGTGTGTGTGTGTGTGTGCTGGCTGATGAAGAGCAACATATACGTCTCTCCCAGGTCTGGTCACCATACACACACACTCACAACACACCTGGACTGTTGCCATGGAGATGGATTAAGGACCAGCCAGTGCCCTGCCTGAATGATTGTCACCAGACAATGAGTCTATGTGTGTTTGAATATAATGTGTCCATGCCCGTGCACACATTTTCGGTGTGTGTGTGTGACAGGATTTATCAGTCTCCTGCAGATAGATGGAGGTGGGGCCTCTCATCCTATCATTTGGCCGGTAAGTCAGTGCGGGGAAAGAGAGACCACAGGAGAGGTAGAGAGATTTCACCTTATCTCACAGTTGAATGCGTGCAAGTGTGTTCATGGTTTCCTGTGCATATATGTGTGTGTGAAAGCTAGTTATCTTCATGAAGAAAAGGGAATACACCGTTCGCTAAACCCTTCCCCTAAACAGTGATTAACAAATCATAGTTTTGCAAACATAACTATGGCATATATAAATAAGTCAGACTTGTCAAGCATTGGATTTCTGACGGGGTCAAGACTCCAACACTTGTAGTATTCAACAACTTTATTATAAGAAAAACGTGCTTCGGCTTGCGTCCTTCATCAGGGTCAACATATGCCACATTACAAAAAACATGTAAATAAAATAGTATGGCCTCATGTTAAGTGTTGCTCAAGTTTTGAACTCTTCAGACCTCAGACACCTCGGAAATAGGTGATGTTGTGCCAGTAATCGCAACTAAGCTTTGGATTTCTCTCATGGATGTACTAAAGAGAGCTGGATATGGCGTCACTACTCAGCCTTCCTGCCGATTTGTTCTAGTGGCCACTTGCGGTACTGCACGGCAAAACTACAAACCTCGAACAGCAAACAAAGTCAATTATTATTATTTGTATTATGAATTTTTAATCCATGAAAGTTTTATATTTGTTTAACTTTCCCTGAGCTGAGAAAATTTTAAATTTTAACCGTACAATACAGAAGCAAACCCGGAAGCTAGAAGACTGATCTGACTTAAGTGCTCAATGAGCAGTTTTCAGAGTGAATGGGTGCCATCTTTGAGTCCAGTTTCTATAATACATCCATGATTGAAGCCGTGTGCCTGTGAGCTGCAGTAAGAGCGAAATAGTAATAGCAAAAGTATAATAAATGGATTAAACTATGTGTTTGAGCTGCAATCATTAGCATGTCTGGCTAACTACCAACAGTAGCAACCAAGTGTTACTTCCAAAGCACAGGAGCATGTCATTGACTAACTACATTTGTTTTCGAGGTTATAAAAAGCCTTGTTCATGACTAACACATCCACTGTGTAGTACACTATGCGGAAGCCAGTCCTGGATGCTACTATACCAGAAAGTAGGGTCATTTATGTGACTCTCCCCTGCTTTTTATTGGATTTGGGAAAGTTAACACTCCAACAACCTGAGCAAACTAACTCTAGAAGTCTTTAAGTTCACCAAACACATTAGTTAGTTCTCATCCTAAAAGCCTTTTCTCTTGTAAAAGAGCAAAAAGTGAAAACATACGATTACCTTACACAAAGTAAGTATAACAGTATGTTATACAATGTAAGCCAAGCACAGTACATTTTTCTGTATCATATTTAGAGTAGGACTAAATAGCTCTACACTACAACATAAGAACAATGCTGTTTCAGCTGGTGAGGATGCTGACTGCAGCTGGAGCTAATGTTAGCTTAATTAGCATGCTAGATACAGCTAATACAATCTGCTAGCAACAGTTGTCATTTCAGCCAATTTCTAGTGGTAAATCTGGCACTGTTATCGTTGTAAACTGCATATGTGCCGTGCGAGAATACAAAGCCTGACAGGCGTAGCAACAGAAAGTATTTTAAAGGTTATCAGGGCTTAGCAAACGGCTAATAGGTATTAGAAAAGTACATGAGAGAGAAAAGGAGAAAGAAAGCTGCTGTGTTCATTAGTTCCTGTATGAACATTTGTGACTAAATGCACTCACCCATGCGTTATTAATAAAAGATGATGATACCTTCATTCCATCGCCACCTGGGAAACAGGAGGCTCATCAAAGCTTGATTAGATACTGCAGTCAACCATGCACAAACACACACACACACACACACACACACACACACTCAAACACACCAGCATATGTATATCTAATTCATAACCTTACAGTCTTCAATCATATTTGCAACTGCATGTTTCCTGGTTTATGAGAGCCTGGCATAGAGCGCAAAGAGTGAGGAGGGAAGAGCGCGACAGAGTTGGCATGGGGCCAGAATAACTAATTTGCTGTAATGACTTTCTGGCAGTCTGGACACAGAGGAGCTTCCACATAAAGCGAAAGGCCGGGCCCCGGCGGGCAATTCAATTACCATTCCGCCTTTGTGAAGTCAATAGCCACAGATCAGGGCAACATCAACACAACAGCCGGTGATGATATGCTGCTCTGCTGCACTGAAACAATGAAGCAAGTAATTTGTTGTGAGTAAATAAGTACAGGACAGCACTCATATATACTGTATACAGTAGCTTTTGTTTTATTGCAGGGATCTCGACCAAGATGTCCGTATGGAAATAAAAAGTGAAACTAGTTGTTTTCTTTTTATTTCTGGGTTATTGTGTGGAGGATTCAGCACATAATTAAAAATGTCAGAGGAGAACATATTTAGTATTGAGTATTATACTGTTCTGTGTTTTGTATTTCATATTATGTGCAAAAAGAGTCTGTGAAAATCAAAATTCTTCGGCCCACTGTATGATACACTGACTCATATGGTAAATGTGATGGTTTTATTCTTAATTAAAAGTTATAATGATTCAAAAGGTTCACTTGAAAGGTCAGATATTCTCAAGAGGCCGAAGCTGAAATAACACTGGAAATGAAAATCTCATCATACGGTGTGATTTATTGTTGAACCCAAATTCACACAGAATACTCAAACCAGTAGAAAATGAAAAACATGAAATGCCTTTTGAATACATTTAATACCATCTAAAAAAAAGTCCCATTTATGCAAAGTTCAAACAACTGCATAGTCTGCACGACCATCTGCAGTACCTTCATGAAATATACAACCAAATAATAATACATACCCATTTTGGAAGAGTCTAGTGATATTATTTATGTTTTTTGTCAACAAACCTCATGAAAAGAACACAACCGGCGAATAATTCATTGTGATAACATGTACTGTTTTGTTTACTTTGTTCCTCTGTACTGTAGAAATCTATTTTTGTCTAAAAACTATTAAAAACACATCAGTGGGCAACACTGTTGCACTGGTTGACAGTTTCTTCATGGGCATTGTAGAGTTTTCTCCTTTTTCCTCTGAGTAGCTTTAAAGAAAATTTATTTTCATGTTCCACTGTCTGATAGAATCACATTAGAGAAGTGTGAAATGACTAAATATACTGTCAGACAAATAAATTGGTCAATAAGAAATTTGTCAGGGCATGAAGCCATCACAGGCAATGTTGCTAATTAATGAGCAGGACAACTTTGTGGCAGTATTTGATGTTTATGAGGTACTTTGATATGTCAGGTATTTAATATGCTGGATTAGTCAAGACAAAACCCTGTGTTTATTTAATTTTTGTATGATTTTATACATATCACCCACCTTCATATATTGTATCAGCTTGTTCCAGGTCTCCATTTAGGCTAAATGATGTTTACAATGAGTGAATTCTTCTAAGCCAAGACTTAATGTTTTTATGACTTCCCCCATATGCAGCCTGGAACATTTGTTATCTTTGGAAACATTTGGATATCCCCTAGAAATAAAAATGAGGTTCTATTAGATTTGAACAATGTTTGTAATATCTTTCCCTCTAGCTGATGAGTGAGGTTTTATAGTTTCTGGCTCAACCTTGCTATCTTTTCAGTGCATCATTGTCTACATTATGTTAGCATCAGCCTCCCACGTCCCTCTGTATTGAAGCACTGAGTATATTTGGGCCCATTAGGCCACATTCAGACTGAAAACAGCCTTGTGTTAAAACAATGCAAGAAGCTGCGTTGGTGGGATTGTGTTGTTTAAGGTACCGGTGAGACAATGAAATATGATACATTTAAAGGCTTATCAGACAGACAGAACAGTTGAATATTAATAGTAATAACAGTGTAATATTCGGACAGGCTTTTAAAACTCTGGAAAGTAATCACGACAGCAACTGTTTTATCTTTCATTGTGACTGTCGCAAGGTAAAAAGCTGTAACACGGCGTTCACGTTACAAAGTAATCCACCAGGAATGTGTGATTGCATGAATGTGATTGGCCAAACCAGCGCCTTTCCGGATGACGTTGGTTGCGTTGCAGCAAAAGATGAGCTTGGCTCAACTTTTTTCCCAGACCACCTTGTGTTTTTTTGCCTGAGCTCTCTGCGTTGGCACACCTGCTGTGTTTTCATGCAGAGGTAATGTCAGTCTGAATGCCGCTAGGCGCCCCGAAATCTGGGTTTATTTTGCTGTAATGACGCCAAGAAAACAAGCTGCATAGTTGCAGGCATGAGATACAGAGAGCATACTGTGTGGTGTTAGACAAACTAGAATACACTTAACAGCGTCCTGACATGACAGCATAAGTAAGAAAGAGGGAGAGAGGAGAAAAGAATGACTAGCGTTGAAACGGATATATGAACGTGACAGCATAAGCCAAAGAGGAAGTGGGTCAGAAAGAGAGATACAGACAGAACAAAAGATTGATGGACAGAAATAAAGGGAGAGAGAGAGAGAGAGAGAGTGAGAGAGAATGAGATGAGGATGATGATGATGATGATGACAGAGTAGCTGCCAAGAGAAATGACAGCAAAGGTTAGTACTGCCCTGCAGGAGTTGGCCGGCATGTGTCACTCAGAGAAAAAGCAGACTCATACAGAAAACACAGACCCCCCCCCCCCCCCCCCCCCCCCCCCCCCCCCCCCACACACACACACACACACACACACACATGCACACACACGCACACACACAGACACACACACGCACAGATACTGTACTTGGGAGCTGCCACCTGACATCTGCAGTCAGGAAGAGTGGCATGACAAAGGATAGTGGCAGGGAGGTGGAGGGCAGAGAATCAAACCCACCTGACATTTGACAAATATGGGGCCAGATGGTTGCTGCGGCTTGTTGCTTTGACCTGCTGTGCCAGACCTGCTCTCATAGACATATGGGGCTCTGGTTGTGACAAAAACAACTGTGATACTGTAAAAACCAAAAGAGGGGAGCTCTCCAGAGGGAGAGGAGTCTCTCTCTTTTTCTCTCTCAGGCTTCACAGCCCTAGCGTGCCTCATCACATCTAACCTTTCCAGCATCAAGGGCAGTCAATACACACAAACTCTAACACTCTCAGCTGGAAACTATAATCCTCCAAATCACCTTTGTTACAGTGTTAGCTATCAGGCTCCAGGCTGCTCTGATTCATTTTGAACATGAAGCTGGACAGTAAAAAGTTAAGAAAAAAAAAAACAAAAAGCCCCTAAATGCATTTAACAACAAACAATGCATATCAAATATCTAGAAGAAAAACAGACAAGATGTAGGAGTTTATTACAGGGATGCAAACAGGTAAGGGGTGAAAAAGGTGAGAACATTTCGTGGATAGAGAAAACCTTGAAAGAGATAGAGAAAAATTTGAAAGATATTCACGTTTCATGCTCATTTCTAGTTACCTTTAAGTATATTTGCATCTGCCTGAAAACTAATTCTAACAGCTATTATGGGGTAAAACAACTCTACATGAAACACATGAAAGGAATCAACAGATGTGGTAGCTGAATACATCAACAAGACAAAAACAAGAAGACAACAACAAGATTAAAAAAAAGTATGTAGGAAATCGGCTTATAGTAGCTTCTTTATGAATAATCTTCCACTATCAGGCATATAAGCTTATATCTGGTCTACATGCATAATTACATATGACAAGTAACATAAATGCAAACGTGATTCCAAACTTTGTTTACTGTAATAAAACTACAATAAAACTATGAAAGGAATAACGCTAGTACCAAGGAGGAAACAACAAAGTACATTATTACCGTAATACATTAATACAATAGTTTATTTTACGTTATGTAAAATAAACTCCAAGCTAAGGTGTCTGTTACTGCGGTGTAACACTTCATCTGACCCGTATCCTGGTGTGAGGTTTGAAGTAATCAGATACACTTGTAAAAATCATCAAAAACCGCCATTTTCATGCCTCCTGCCATCATGATAGCACCATATCCCTCCTCTTACGTTTAGCCCCGCCCTTTCCTCCATTCACATTTATGAAGCTAGAACCAACAAATATTCAGCCTTTTTGCTTGATAAATGATCCATTATCAAAATTGTTAACAAGTCATTTTCTGTCAATTGACTGATTAAGAATTGATCACTAATAATTGACGCCACTCACTGTTACAGGCCACTGCTCCACCAGAAAACCCCCAAAAGATGGAGAATATATAGAACAGGGGTGTCAGGAGTTCATGTAATCGCACACGTAATCTTCAAGTCTAGACAGAGGCCCTTGATGTACGTCATCCCCTCTATGTCACCTTAATGCCAGATAGAAACATGAGTGTCGGGCTCATTTACTGCAATCGTTTAAAAAAAAAAAAGCCATCTCAGATGCTATGAGATGTGATGTCACATCCTCCTAAATAGTTACATAAAGTAGGTTGATGGAAACACACACTAACTCTCATTTTACTTTACAAAAAAATTAGAAGTTTGCTTAAAACTTGTGCCACATGGAAACATAACTTGATGCTCATATCACACCTTCCTGCCCTCCTGCTGTGGACTCAATCTTTCTCTCTCCGGTTTCCACCTCCTCTTTATGTCAGGTAATACACACACA
The DNA here is from genome assembly GCF_910596095.1 of Thunnus maccoyii. NCBI lineage: Eukaryota > Metazoa > Chordata > Actinopteri > Scombriformes > Scombridae > Thunnus > Thunnus maccoyii. The sequence continues at coordinate 19,687,251 of NC_056544.1, read as the reverse complement.
CACACACACACACACACACATACACTGGAACAAATGCACAAAGGCTGGGTTACACGCTGCATGTCCCTCAAATCAGCAGTTCGATACAGTCAGATGACTCATCCTTCCCCACTTCCCATCAGGACCAATATGGGACACCATCTGCCTCGCCCTACTAATGGTAGAAACTTCTCCAATTTCTCCATCACTTTGAGACATTGCTCGTCCTGTGTGTGTGTTAGAGAGTGTGTGTGTGAGTTTGTATTGAAGCAAATGAAGAATGAGTTACTGTATGTTCCTGTCGCACTGGAAGAATCTGGAAACATTCTTCTTACTATAAGAGACAAAAATATGACAAGCTGATTATGAGATCATGATGGTATCATTATTTTCCTGCTATTGTTTTTTTTTTCTATTAAATTATTTCTTGAAGACAGATTTTGTGGTAGTGCCAAATATTATGAACAAATCAAAATTTCAAGTTCACCATAGCACAGTTCAACACTAGATTTCAAGAAATCAAGAGTGAGTTGTGATGTTGTATATATATATATGTACTGTATGTATAGGGCTGCAAGCAATGTTTTTTTTCATTGTCACTTGATCTGCTGTTTTTTCCTCAATTAAAGGACTCAAAGATATTTAATCTGTCACATAAAACACGGGAAAGTGGCAGATTAGATGAAACTAGGGTATTATTATCCAACTGTGAACCTCTACAGAGCTTTTTTAGCCTCTTTTAGCTCATTGTTTTGGTTTAACAACCCACATATTTACTATAGTCAGAGTCACTCTCATCAGTCTTTTTCCAGTAGAAACATATTAGCGATTTGTTGGAAAAACAAACTCTGAAAAGCTCTCACTTGCCAAGCATCAAACAGCAGACAGACTAGCTGATGAATATATCGCAGTATCTAGCGAGACAAAGGCCCAGATAGTTTTCTCAGTAGTCATTGGGGGCTGTAACATGGCTCAAAGGAGTGTGATTATTATATAACTGTATTTAAAAATATTACATTACTCAGACAGAAACACAGTTCCCAGTGAATGCTAGCAAGCTCCATGTCTGCTGGAGTGTAAATAGGCAACGTTTGGTAACATGTTAGTCTAATAACTTTGTGAGATTATGTGTCGGCTTGTTGTTGAGTTGTTCCATCCAGACACAGAGCGACATCTACATTTGTTGGAGTAGTGTTTGTGTCCATCTGACGAATATAAGTCCAATATTCACCATCGTTTTGGTCTCTACCAATTCCTCAGAAAAGTATTCAGCTGTGCATCTGCTTAATGCTCCTACATGTTAACTAGCTAGTTGCTAATATTGCTTACTTTGTCTGTGCACTGTTTGTTACTGTGAAATTCACAAGATAATGAAAAGTATTTGTGAAGTAAAAGTAAAGTAAAAATGTTTTCAGTAAAAACTTCTTTCTGCTGATGCTGGAAACAATTGATGAAAGCAGTGAGACCAAAACAGTAAAGTTGCAGGCTGTAAAACCAAAACAATAAGCTGAAAGGTGCTAAAATGCTCCACAGAGCTGAGAGGAACGGCAGGGTTGGATAACGTGGCCTTGTTACTAGGGGTGACTCCTTTCATATAACACACAGTCATTTGATCCATTATTAATATAAAAATATTGATTAGTGCAGCATGTTGACAAGTTGAGGACCCAACCTGAGCTCATGTGGATTCCAAAATAACATCACAGCTTATGTTTTATTTATTGTTTAAGCCTGGGTCATGAATTGAGACCCCATTTCTTGAGCCTGTACCTCTGAAGCGAGACTAGATTTCCCATTTGACTTCAGAAAAAACTGTCACCTTGAGGCTTCCCTCCACATGCACCCAAAAGCTTCTGTTGTGATTTTTACCAGGTCACATAATGAAAACCCATCCAGTGAGACGAAACCCTGTGAAGAAGAGAGCTCTTCATTTTTATCAGTCAGAGGGCCTGACATTAGAAATTTAGTCTCACCCCAAGACTCAGGCTTTAGAGCTCTTTGGTCTCCTCCTGTGGGATTCTGTCCCATGAAAATGTACTGTTACTGTTGTCAGAGAAGAAGGTGAGAAAACACATTTCCAATTGAGAATCACCACTGTGAAGAATGCCTGCCACATAAACAACAAAAACAAATAATCTACTTGTAAGTGCGACCACGAAGGAAAATTATATTATATGGTAAAGACGGGGATGAGGCCGTGAGTATTACTCCACATCCTTCCTTTCCCTTCCTTCTTTCCTTCGGCTGATGCTGTCCTGGGTCAAGAGCTACAACCTTTCATGTCAGAAAGTCTTTAATGATGGGGATGCTTCATCAGACAATTAGATTTTGTCATCTGCTTCATTGGTTAGACATCACTTATTAGCATATCCTCTTTTACTTGCAGTCATCAACAGCATTGTCCCTTGAAAAAGAATAAAACTGTTTGCTATTCCCAGCTGCTTCTAAGCTCACGTTTGACAGCCAACCTATGACATCTTTCAAAAACAGTTATGTTTATTTTTTGTACTTGAATCAAGTGCAAGTTGCACCACTTCTAGACAATTAAATTAAGCTTACATCAGCTGTTCTTACCATCATGAGGGTGTAAGGACAAGTATAAAGATCTAATCAAAGCCGATAGCTGTCCAAGGAGGATTTATTAATTAGTATGTTGGTGTGAGAGGAGGGAGGCATAGAGAGCCTGGGAGTTGTCAAGGCTTTTTGGTAACATGGCTGCAGTGTAATGCGGTATGAATCCTAATCAGCACTAATTAAAATATTTTAAGTCATAGCAGCCATCAGGAACTTTCTCATACATCTCTTTTCTTCCTCCGGTCTCTCTCCCTACAGTACATCTTCTCTTTACTTATTATCTAGTGATTAGTGAATGGTTTACTTCACTTATTATCAGTGCGTCATTGGATGCCGATAAGCTCCTGATGAGGCGAAAAAACATAAATCACACTTTTATAACAAATGTTCAGTGGATGTACTCTGAAGAGACAGGCAGTATGATCTATTAGGATGTTAAAGCTGCTCCATATTATTCATAGCCATGTATAGCTGGGGTCAACAACATGGCCGCTCTGGGAATGAGAGGTCTAAAAGCGCAATATCATTCTAGATAAATTTTACTGCCTTCAGCTGAAACTCTTCTAAGTGAATTATGTGCCATATGTTAACTTGATGTCTACGGAAGGCCAAAAGGATCATAAATGTCTTTGGCGTGGATCTGCAACCCAAGCTGGAGGAAACTGCTTAGCTGAATATTGCTCATGATATGGAGCATCCATGCTGGATGGTAAAGTTTCACACACAGGCAAGCTTCAGCTGAATAATCTGATTGGTCAAAGCTGCATTTCACAAGCTAACTGTACTTAGCTTTCTTTAAGGAAGCTATTGTACTTAGTTTTCTGTATTTGTACCCAATATGGTATTGTAAGTGGACATGACAATGTTTCACCTAAAAATGATCCTTTTCAAAGGAAGAGAAGGGGAATGACATGCAACAAAGGTTCCTGGCCAGACTCCAACCATGGATGTTGTGGTTTATGGTCGTCACCTTTTTTGTGATTTAACAAAATATGTCTTCTTAAATGCATATGTTTAATTTTGTATTACCACAACGACTGCAAAAGCTCTGTGAGATTGTACTTGAGCTAAATGCAATGACAATACTAACATGCTGATGTTTAGAGGGTATAATGTCCTCTGTTTTAGTTTAATGTATTAGCATGATAGCTAATATTGGCGAATTAGCAATAGGAAAAGTTCTGCACAAATGAGGCTTCATTGTGCAGGTATTAGGTTAAAAACCAACTTAAATTTTGACCTGCTAGTGGTGCTAAATGACAAACTAAGGAATCACCAAAGTGATTTCTGTGGGGAAATTAAATGTCTGTATCAAATTTCATGGCAATCCATCCAATAGCTTACTTGTCAAGATGTTTCACTACAAAAACACAATTGTTAACCTCATGGTGGCACTAGAGGAAATGTCTGTACAAAATTTAATCCAATAGTTGTTTGGAGATATTTACAGACCAACAGTGCAATCCCCCCGAAATAAGTAAACAAGAACGATTCTATAAGTGTTCTCGTTGGTGCAAACTCACAAACAAAATGCTACTAAAGAGGTCTTGGCGTTCAACACCCAGCCCAACTGGTAACTGCTGTATAAAAGATGTAATGTCATTGCTGGCATTCGTTCCTGTGATTACAGGTACTTTGAGTACTTTGCGCTGTATAAAGCGGCTTCTCTTTTCACAGTGAAGCACGCCGTTTCAATACCAATCGAAAATACCAAGACATGTTTTCTTCGTATTTTTGATTTTCACAAAAAGCAAGTGGTAAGAGGAAGAAAAATAATCTATTTTGATGTGTTTTGTAGTGAATGGGAGGCCATATAACCTTTGGATCATAAGTGGATGGAAGCATGTTGTTCTGTCATCCACTAAAGTAATATCCCTGCGGTTTGCCCTGCCATAGCTAAGTACAGAGCTGAGATAGGAGACAGAGAGGAGATAAAGAGTTTTCAGACTGAGCATTGCGAGGATAGAGCCCCATGGGGCACGTAAACCCAGATTGTGGCCAGTCAACTTACTGCACAGCAGGAATGGAGTGTGTTAGTGGTTGTGTGTGTATTAGGGATAATGATGCAGTGAAAATATGAAGCAGGGATCCCATCATCATAGAGAAATAGCAACAACACACCATAAACCACAACAGTAAAACTCAGAAGATTTTTTAAAAATCCAAATAAACAGGAAGCTTTTCTCATAAATAATGCTGTGAATGAATGAAGTTGTGACACAAATACACTGAAAGTTTCATCTGAAACAACTGCAGAGGCTGGTACATATGCAAATTATTTGAAAAAAAAGAAAAAATTGGTCCCATCTGTTTGTTTTTCTGTGTTTTTATTTGCTTGATATTTAGACGGATATCTTTCAAACTCATTGATAGATTTTAATAAAATATGGTGGAAAGTTAGGCCATGGGAAAAGGAATAAATGATTAGTCTTTGGTGCAGATCTAGATCCAGAAAGCATCCCCATGTCACCATTTACCAAGAAATTTACATTTCAGCTCAAAACTCCTGATCTGCGAGTTGTAGAAGCCAAAATCTCCATTTTATGGATACATTGAATAAATTCAAATCTGTCAGCAGAGTCCCCTGCTAAGATTTTTTGGCAAAACAGTGTTTCTCATTCTGCTTCTTACTGTGAGTGATTAGATCCTATATGAACTTTGGTAGAATTTTCTGTCAAAGTTTGAACAGTTATAGTTATATCACATAACAGATGTCTGTGATTCTGTCTGTACTTTCCTCACTGCTTTGAAATGGGTGAGAAAAAAACTGATGTGACATGTTCCTGTTATATATTACATATTATCACAGTTTAGCAACATTTAAATCAAAATGTGAAGACGGTCGTGGGGGTTGTTTGCTTGTGTTGCCAACACTAACGATCCAATCCGATCCAAGTCCTGATGAATCCGTTTAATGTTTTTGAGTTTTAAACTCTTCAGAATGTTTTTTTCCCCAAACTTAAAGTTCAATTGTTACTTATTCAGTCATGCATATTTCATTTTAGAGAAAAATATAGAGATTTTGGTAAATCCATCCTTGTCCAGAGCCTTAACATTCCTGGACCAGATTAAGATATTACTAAACGTACTGTATGATTGCCACAATTAGCCAATCAGCATGATTGCCTGACACAACTGTATGTGATGATATTTTTTTATTTTTTATACCTGACACAGTGCTTGGATCTTCTGCTTGAGGAATAACTTTAACAAAATATGTCTAAAAATATGTCTAAAATATATATATATATATATATATGTACACACATATAGTCTCTATTGATGCAATATGGGAGTCTGTAACAGTAATACCAAAATATATTATAACTCAATATATCTCTAATGATATTGACAGGTAATACTTTCTTTCAGCACTTTTTGTCCAGCAGACATTTCAGCTGTCTATTTTTCTGATGCATTTTGTCAGCCTCAGCAGAGAGGCAAATGTGTAACCAGAGACCCATGCAATATGCAAAACCACATTGCAATAACATGTATCACTCATGCATCAGTCTTAAAACTAGGAAAATTTCTGCCAGCGTTTTTTCTAAGTTGTATAATTGTACTGTTGTATAATTGTACTGTAATCCACCCCCTCTCAGCATCTTGTATATACACTTGAAGAAATTTACTTGCACTCAGCTGCCTTTGAAGTAATGCACTTAATAAGTATGCAAACTCTCACGTCGTCAAAACACCCTCTAAACTTTAAACCTGACAACATTTGCTAAGCAGTCAGTGTAACAGATCTTCCACTTTTCACATGCTTAGAGAAATCTGACGTTTTTTCTTTCTCTATCATTATTATGTATTACACCAGTTTCGAGAGCAGTGACTTAATGATGCAGATGATGGAAATCAACTTTTATGATTGACAGATGATCAAAGTAGCAAAGATGAGACAGAGAACATCACTGGCTTCAAACACCATGAAATGCAAATAACCAAAGCATGTTCACTTAATCGGTAAAGTAGGTTCATAAGATCATTTAGCCCTACAGATCACAGAATATTGGCCACGTTTTTTCAGAGATGCTACCATGCAGAAAGGCAGATGTTTAATGATGGAAGCAGAAGGAGAACAGCAACTCTTCAAAGACGTTTTGATGGTTTAGAGACATCAGTGAGGCAAAAACATGCTCCAGCACTATCAAACAGGACTGAGAAATCTCAACTCGACTCAGAGTTGGAAAAGTTAGTGATGCAGATTTTGAGAGAGACAGCTTGTTCCACGACAACGAGATCTGTGATAAGACAACCAACTAACTGGCATAGACTCTTTTAAATGTGTTGAAAATAAATATGACAGTTCCTACAAAGTTCAATGAGCTGTCGAGCCAATGTGTCACATATAATGTCATATGATTATATAATATGATCCAGCATGTTATTACGCTTTCATCGTACTACGCATTACTATTCAGGTTTTTCTAAATGTACTGGTAGCTGTTGTCGAGCAGGCACAGCTGTCTGTTTGCATTGCGACTGTATAATATTACAATCTTGTGATTGGTTCGCAGCTTTATGTTTGGTTGTCTGTTCATTAAAAAAAATAATAAAGGTGTGCTGTGAAGTTTTTTTGAAAACAAACAAAAGCTATGAATACATTCAGTGTTTCTCACCAAAATGCATTATGTGTATCCTTGAGATCTAACACATGTTTAATACATTTCCTTCTTCATAAAACATTAAATCCTATTGAGGATTTCTTGCCAGCAGTATTCTTCTTCACTGCCTGTGTTGGCACATTGCCTTGTTTGTTGGCGCCACCGACTGTCAATCAGTAAAATAGCGTGCATGTGCGTCCTGTTGTGCGTGCATGATACAAACAAAACCACTTGCAAAAACTGTGCTCCACAGCGCTACTAGTGGTCAAAAACTCCACAGGGTACCTTTAAGTTCAATGTAGCCAGCTGTAGTGACATCTGCTTACAAGGATTTCAGCATGATGACCAGAGAATCCTGCACACTGTTGATCAAAACAAAATGTTGGTCCTCAGAACTTAATTATATGTAAAAATGAGGCAGTTAAATATATCGAAATGTCCTGCAGGATTGTTTTTCTCACAGTCAAGTTGTTGACGCTGTGCTTTTTACTGCATTTTAACAAAGGGCTAATTGTTTGAACAGCTTACCTCATTAAGGTAAGATTGCAATGTAATAAGTTCTTGCAAAAGTAAAAAAAAAAAAATTGAAAAAAAGCTGCTGATCACCAAGAAAATTATAATACAAAGGAAGAGAAAAAGTCCAAGAGAAAAGAAAAACCTAAGTGATCTCATATAAACAGCTTCTAAACACAAGGTTTTGTTTTGCACTTCAGGAGAATTATGTCACCTCTGTGCTCTTTAGGTCTGCTGAACGTACATTTATTCTAAACTGTAAACCTTTTTCATCTCATAAAACCCACACCGAACAAAGAGTTCCACATCTCATTTGTCTACAAATCTTACCAAACAGTCTAAAGCCATTTTCCTTTACGTTCCCTTCATTCCTTTACAATGTCTCCTGAGGAAACTGGCCAAAATACACTTTAATACTTGAATATATTTTTTCCATTTTGCCTTTCCATCGTGGTTTATAACACTTTCACATCACTCAGGTGAGCAGGTAGCCCAAGCAGTCACTCGGTGCCTTGATAACAACCTCCAGCTCAGCATATCTAAAACACAAGAACTCATTATACACTTCAGGCACAGCCACCTCCCTTAAACCCCCATTCACATCTCTGGAGAACCCATGACCGTCACTGACTCATACAAATTTCTTGGCACACACATCAGCAACACACTCAATTGGGACATCAATCGAGACTAAATTACCAAAAAAAAAAAGCCCAGCAAAGACTGTTTTTGCTAAGACAGCTCAAAAAATTCAAAGTAAAACAAAAACCTCCTCCTTCAGTTTTACATAGCCGACGTTGAGAGTATACTCACCTCATCCATATCAGTCTGGTACAGCAGCACCAACAGTCACACATGCAAAAAACTGCAGCACTAAGTCAATAAATCATCCAAGATTATTGGCACCTCCCTCCCATCCGTTGAATAACTAAACACACAATCAAAAGAGCAAAAAAGATCATCTCTGACCCCTCTCACCCTGCTCACCACCTCTTCTAGCTGATGCCCTCTAGGAGGCGCTACAGGTCCCTGCCCGCTAAAATATGGACTCTGAACTCTTCTCACTAACGCTGACAGATGTACCTTCACTTAAAACCTCTGAGTCAATCTTGTAAACATTATCTGTGATTTCTATCTTGTGTTAATTTGTGAATATTGTCTGTTGTGTCGGTCATGTGGCTAATATGATGCTGATATCCGTCTATGTTTGATGTTATCGACACTGTTGAATTGAGCTTACCCTCCATGCTGTTCTGAAAGCAAATCCCACTGATCTCGGTTGTGTGATCATTAATAAATGATTGATTAATAAATGATTGATCACATTAATTAGCGTGTTCTCACATTTTTACTCAGCACACAGAAGCCAGAAACATTGAAGATGTTGATATGACAGATCAGCTCTTTACTTTCTCAACTTTGGGCTTTGAAGGTAAACACACACACACACACACACACACACACACACACATACATAATCATATAGGAATACAATACTCTTCCCCTTCATTTGATTCAGCGCTGAAGCTTAATTACAAATCCTGTAATGACAGACTGATAATATATGCCTAAAATGCAGCAGAGGCGTACACAACATAATGCTCTGACTTAAAGACACTCACAGGAGCTATACAGCACAATAACAAACACTATTATGACAATCAGCACTGTCTCAGAGTGTTTGGAGAATAAATACTATTATGAAAGACATGCCGCTGTGTCGGAAGATTGGCCCCCTCAGAAAAGGATAAAATCATTGTTTCTTTTTTACTGACAAAATAAATTTAAACCCCATGAGGTCTGTCTATATTAACAGCAAGCAACAACTCTATTCATCCACTTTTATTTTGCTTCAAGATTAAGCTTACTAATAAAGAACTGTGCTCAGTGTGCGACTGGTTTGGTCAACGCTGTATGGAAAGGTGCGGGGGGGCTATTTGATCCAACAAGCTACTGTGTTAAATTTGTCTACTGTTGTTTTGAACCGCTTTATATTGTGCAGGTGTTCGTGTACATGCAATAAGGCAGAGGAAAGTCATCCAACATTTTGGCAGCACACTGTAGGTTCGTGTGTGAACTTCACCTTCACTCATGGAAAGATAATCAACCCACTGGAGTGTTTAATCTCAAATACGGCCGCTGAACCACAAACTACCTCTTACAACTGCCCTGTACTGCATTACTGTACTGCACTTCCCCTCCGTCTTGGACCGGACGTGCTGCTGCTCCAAAGGGAGCGCCTCACCTCTGATCCAATTCATTTGAGGAGCGCTCCGCAAACAAGCTGCACACGAGACCTACTGTAATGTGATGTTTTGTATTTCAACCACAATTCCTCTTGAGATGATGGAATTGTTTCGGCTGACGGTTACATTCGGTTACTGAAACGCTCCTGGAGGAATGTTCAGTCAAGTGGCTCGGTTGGAGTTTGAACTCCAGCTGTCAGCACCGGTTTACCGACCCAGTGGTGGAGGCAGTGGGAGAGGAAAAATGCAATCCATGCGGGGAAAAACAGAAAGCTTAGCTGGAGGTATAGTAGGAGGGAAAGAAGTAAAGAAAGAATGAGGGAATGAGAGAACTTCAATGAGGAAATGATCTAGAAAACATTCAGGGAGCACATGCATACAACTCCAAAGCCACAATCCTCAGAATTGGTTATTTGAAAAAATAGTGAATGTTTTTTTCACTGAGGAAGGTGCAATAGTTCATGGGAACACAGCATAAATGTCCAAACTTCATGTAATAATAATATGAATTTAGTTGGAAATGGAAATACTGTTCTATACACAGTCCCTATGAGTTGCATCCTTATTTATGTCTGTAATTTCTCTGAAGAAATTGTATCAAGCAGCGATGATATTTGGTTAAAATACTCTCAAAAGCACAAAAACTGGGCAAAAACATGACCAACAGCTAGCAATGGATTTTTAAAACATTTTTTTGAAAATCAAATACATTTTTTATAACCCTCTGCTTTGAAATTCAAATAATTTACAACAACAAACATCTGCTGGTTGCAACTACAACTACAAAGATTTGAAGCTTTCATGTGTCACACATGACAGTAAACTGAATATCTTTGGATGTTGGATTGTTGATTGGACAAAACAAGACATTTGAAGGCATCACCTTGAGCTTTAAGAAATTATAATGAGCATTTTTACAGACAAAACGCTTAATTGATTAATCAAGAAAAATAATCATTAGTTGTAGCCCTAAATGACTCCATCAAAAAGAAAAGAAAGGAAAGGAAATAATCTGACTGGATTTCAAAATTGTTATTATTAATTATTTTTTTAAATCTTGCAAACCTCCTGCTAATAAAGATCTGAGTGGAAACAGAAGTATTTAGATAACTCCTCTCACCTGGATTTGCACACACACCAAAAATGGATCACTTGGACCTTGGATGATTACTTAAGTTGCCACCAAATTTCAGTGAAATCTGCAACTAACTTAGTTTAGTTATCTTGCCAACTAACAGACAAACAGGACCAAAAGCCTACCTTCCTTAGTGCAATGATGCAGCAAAAACATTGGTGTAAATTTGTGGATAGTTTTGAAGAGGTGCCTCTATGATTAAACAAATCCATTGAACACTTTTCATTTCCAAATACTGACCATCACTGAGAAATCATCTCACATTTACACAGAAATTCTCGCTGGTTAAAAATGAATCGTTTTCATTTTGCAATTCTTAGTACCCAACCTTTATCCCTCCATTCACACTGCTTCCCCTTTATCATAAACAGAGAGCGGCTGCTTCAATGCCACTGGTGCTTTGTGGCTTTTTAAGGTGCCTCCTTAAGCCTCCGCCTATCTGCTGTCCTCATTGTCCTCTCTCTATATGATAAGCCAAATAGGACTGAGCCACCGCTGTGAGATACCGAAGGCCATTTGACTAAAGGTTATTTTAAAATGAAATGTCACAATTCCCCGTCGGTAGCAGGAAATCTGGTCCAAATTTCCCATCTTGTATCGCTGACAAGAGAGAAGCAGAACGTTCTCATGCTGCAAATCACACAAATCCACCACTTGCAAAGCTTCAACACGCATATTTTCTTGTTACTGCCCAGCAGGGAAGCATTTAGTGGAACACAGCAGAGATAGCATGTTTGGAATTTAATTTCAAAGGTAATCAATACCAAAAAAAAAACAAGCTCTGATTGAAAAATATGAACCTCGCTTCTTGCTTCTCATCATACCTTGCAGTTTGATATGTAAATGTACCAAATGGGATTCAATTAATAATTCACAAGCATGTCATTAAGGTCAGTTGCCCCTATGTTTTCAAGACAGTTTTACACCTGGTTAAGCGGTTGTTGGGGAAGCAAATGTTATTAAGCTCTATGTAGGAAATTAGAGCAGTGGTCCCACTAGGGTTGGAGACTTGGAATGTGATCAGGACGCCATGAGAAATTAGTTCGCAACCATCTGCCTGCTCTTGTCTCAATATGTTCGAAATTGTCCAGAGAAAATGATACGCATTCATGGCCAAACAAATCTCAGACCATAAGACCGACGGCTATAATATAATCTCGGAGTGAGCATAAAGAGAATATGACGCATTTTGAGTCATTTTTCTAAATAAATAACCAGCACACAGCTTCAGTATGTTGGTGTTGTGTGCATGCAGCTGTAACAGTTTTTTATCCTTACCGAAATTAAAAACACAAGCAAAATTTTAAGTAACGGATTAAACGATGTGTTTATCTGCTCTAACGTAAGCAGCTAACGTTAGCACTGCTGCTATTTTAATCCATGTATTAATGATTGGAAATTTCTCCAGTTAAATACTACTCCAGAAAGTGGAGTTAAAGTTAAAAGGTGTTTTATATGCGGAGACAGAAATGCAAAAAAAACCAAAAAACATCTTTTATAACCTGACACTGATGTTTTCTTTGCAGAAAGTTTGCTACAGTGGATTATAATGGATGTGATTTAATATTGTTTTGGTATTAGAGGATCAGAATTGGTTTGATCATAAGGGGATTAGAGTGAATTAGTTCATCTTTGTATTAGAAACTTCTGTTTTGAGCCACAGGCTGAGAAAGTCTGTGGATTTTAATATCGGGTGCAGATTTGGAGCCATAGTGTCATATTCATTATATTGGTTTTGATTTAAAATATTTATCTTTGCCTTTGTGTTGCTGCTTCGCTTTGTCATCTGTCTGCTTGCGGTAGCCTGGCAACAGGGCGTCATTGGTCTAAAATCCTTGAATAATATGCAAGGGCCCTCGGTGATATGATGTGACCCGGGGTCAGATTATAATTAAACCCCAACAGAAGCTGCCCTCCATTCCGCAACGTTTTAAAGGTCATGCATATGAAGGGGAAAAATAAAGAAAAAGAGGGATGGTGGAGGAAAATGGCATTATCCCATTGAGCAGGCTAACACAGCCTGTGACCTCCTTCTCCCCAGCGCATATTTACCACAAATTAAGATCTTTCAGAGGAATGTACAGTACGTGGCGGTGATAGCTCAGGGAAATGGGAGCGCTGTAAGGCAACATGAAGCAATCTTTACCTCAAATTAACTATAAATGTGTCTTACTGATCTCAATTTTCACTGATGATTAATTTAAGACCTTGCATATGTTTCAAAAGCTTAATATGAAACATTAAAAATGGATAATTTTGGGTAAAAAATTCAATAATAAGTGTCTTCAAATTAAGTAGTTATTAGATAGATAATTTGAGCAGTTTAAGTTGTTCATTTTTCAAAGTGCCAACAGGTTTGTGTGTGCAAAGCTGCAGTATTTCAGTTTTTGTCTTTCCTACCAAGAGGAAATCACTTATGTATACAGTATGTTTAGACAACAATATGTCACTGAGATCCATTTCAAGACCAAATAAACCTTCAACCTAGCCTTTAAAGTGCTAAAACACGTCTAAAGGTAATGATACACGGAGTTACGTAATAATGTTTGCACCTGCGTGTCTTAAATGCACCCTTTAGTGAGTCTGGAAAAAACAGGAGGGCAGTTTTAAAAATAATTAATTTTCTCTGAAGGATGAGAGAAGCTTTGTGAATATGTGCTAATCTCTTATGATTACCTCGTGTTGAATCTCTCTTCATGATTCAATTTCTCACGTAAAGATAATTCAGGATCACAAAGTGATTTTTATGTATATATTTCTAAAAGTAAAATGTGAATACACTTAAGTGTAGTGAATTTAAAAGCTGCTGCTTATCTTTTTCTCTTCATTATTCACTGTTTTTCCATTCAGTGACGAGTGTATTTTTAAACTCATCATATTTACATTTTTCTATTTCTAATATGTTTATTTGTGAGATTTGTCTTGTCTAATTAAAGCTGGTTGTATTTTAACGTCTCTGTACAGCAGAAAAAGTTTGGTCGACATTTGTTGTCTTTTAAGTGTGATTTAGAAATAACTTCTTTAACTGATCTTTTGATACCTTGTGTTACCGCTGCCGCTGACCCCCGCCTTACATGTATAAACCTTTCTACTGCTCCTTTTGTGCCTGTCAAGGGTTAAGGGCAGACTACTACTGTGTGGTCCCAGGGTTCCGATGCTCCTCCCGCTCCCTGGTTGGCGTTTTCAGCAATCCTGATTGGAGCAGCACCTGGTCCAGTGCTCCAATCCAAATGATGCATTTGGGGACTGAAACTACAAATGTTTAGCCAGCCTATCAGTCGGGGCAGCTGCGATTCTCTGAACAGCTCGCCACCGTGCCTCCTGTTGTTGTTACCTAAGATTGTTAGATATCTGTTGTTTGTGAAACTAGTAAGAGGTATTTGTTAACTACCTGGGGACTGGGCCAGATGTAGTTTTTTGTTGATTACTGATAACACACACTGAGAATTTCCTTTGTTAGACACACTAGGAGGTGGGGTGCCTTTTGGACTGTTTTTGTGGTGAATTAGATGTTGAGGTTTTATTTTTGTTTTGATTTCTTTTAAATAAAGGTAGTTGTAGCTTGTATTTTAAGAGTCCTCTTTTGATTTTGTGTTTTTGTATTTAATAATGATCTACATTCCATGTATATAAATAACTTTATTTTACCAGCTACATCTGGTTTTATGTTGCTTCCCTTAGTGGGTTGCATCCTAACACCTTGACATGCACTCTCTCAAAATGTCTAGGTTAATTCTCTATCTCTAAAGCTCTATATACAGTTTTTCTTCAGTGCATGTTTGTCTTCTTCAGAGTGTTTTCATTTAGCGATGGTTTGTTTCAGATTTGGGATATCTGTCTTTAGAAAGAGAAACATTTCTAAACTTGGTGTTACAGCTTCAAATCCACATTGGTTTGTCCTCTGAACAATGTCTGGTTATGTCTGTACAAACAAGAGCAGCCTCTTGTTTGATGAATTGTGGATTTGGACAGTCCTCGGTACTCTTTATTTCATGGGTATGCACCCGTTGAAGTCAAAGTTACACTTTTCTCCTCCTTGCAGCCAGAAGAGAAAACAATAAACAGAACACCGAGAGCACCAGCAGCAACCGTTTATTTTTCTCTAACACATGCTAAAAGCGATGGTCAGCCAACAACGTTTGCCCTACAGCAACTCAGAGGGACACAGCACCTTGCATACAGAAACATGTAGAAAAACACAGGACGGTGCTTGTATCCACCACATGTTAGCTTGGGAGTATGTCAGCCTTGGAGATATTGTAAAAAATATACATATCCTATATATTACATGTATATACTGTATATAATATACATATATTGGAAAACAATGCAGTTTCAGTAAAGACTCATTTGTATTAGTGAGTTAAATCAGGAAGTCCAACTAATAAAGTCATCAGAAACTTTTAAAAACTATCATTTCTGGATGTCTTAAATCTGATTTGGAGAGAAAACATCTAAAGGAATCACATTTATGATGAAATTATACCATTTCAAGTCCACCAAGTCTGCAAGTTCAGGGGAATTTCGGACATTTGGATTGAGTCATGGCATTTTTTTTAAATAATAGTGTTTTCCCTGAAGTACAGAAAATAATAGAAAATCTATTTTTGCAACTTAAATGTTGGAATGTAATTCATTTAAGATGGACTGTTATGACTGTTACAGTTATTGCAGGTGCAGGTTGTCCCGGTGGTAATCAACACATAGAGGACGTATAGTATGTGACCCGGGGTTGTGCTGACCAAAGCGCTACACAGAAAGGGTTCACAAGAAAGACAAATCTACTATTTTTGCTTGACAGCTAAAATACTGCTAATACACCACTAGTGCTGAGAACATGATTTTCTCAATGAGGGCTGATATTTTATGGGGTAATGCAACTCACAGGTTCATAAATTAGTTAAGAAACCATCTGTGAACTAACCACGAACTCTTGGTTTCTTAGTTAATTTGTTGAATAGTTTCTTAAAAAGCCCATTTTATGGACTTGTGGTACTGTAAGTTGGGTATTAAGGCTCTGTGAGGTTTCTCCCCAGCCTGGTAATCCATCATGTGGGAGGACGGGGGGAGAATGGCCATGATTCCCTGAATTACCTCCCCTCCAACACACACACACACACACACACACATATTCCCTTGAGTCTTCAGCATCCAACACACTCTCTCTGTGAGATGCCAGGTGGTGGAGAGTCACGGAAAAGCTGAGGGGAGGAAGGACAGGAAACACAGAAATAAGAAGAAATGTAAAGCTTGAGAGAGAGAGAGAGAGAGAGAGAGACGAGGGAATAGAAAAGCAAAGACAAACGGCAGTAGGAGCGGAGCGTGAGGCTATACAGAGATACACCAGCCTGTTAAACACAGCAGTCAGGGTTGAACGCCTGCTTCTTTAGCAACTGACAACCCGTCTCAAATTGCTGCAAGTTGTTGAAATAAACACCCTCCCACCAATCCACACACACACACACACACACACACACACACTCACAAGCATGACAAGTATGTATTTCTTTGTCTCTGTACATCTTATAGTACATTTCAGCCTGTAGCATGGCTTCATGAGCTAGCAGGTGAATTAAACGAGGACCTCAGTGAGGTCAAGGTGCTCGCTCTGCCTTAATCCCCATTAGCCCTGCACCACTTCCGCTCTTTTTAATTCCAATGGGTGAGTCAAATGTCACTGAGCTGTGGCCTTGCAGGTATGTGCATGTGAGCACGGCATGTGTGTGTGTGTGTGTGTGGGGAGAGTTAAGAACATTGTCGAAACAAACACGGGAAATGTCATACGTGAAAGACTCGAGAAAATACACAATTTTTAGGGGTTTATTCAGAAATTGACATCGACTGAATGTTTGTCCCTGGACAATTATGGATAGAAGGAGGAATTACTGTCACCAATCACCCTCCCTAAATACATACACAGGGCCAGGAAAGATAGGCTGCAGTTATTCCAAATATATCTGTGATAAGCAAATAAAATGCTTTAACTTCAGTTTTGCAGTGTGTTTCAGCCAAAAATGTCTGCATGTAGGGTCGGTTTGATGCCTTACTTCAAATTCAAAACAGAGTCAGCATAGAAATAAACACAAACATCAGTAAAGTACCATAAGATACAGACTGTACACTTCTATTCAATTCAAAACACATTTTATACTGCAGGAGGTAACGGTCTGATCCTCTGACAGTCTGGGTTCAGTGAAAGGTTTAGCTGTTGACTAGTTTGTGGCCCGGTTGAGTCTGTTCCCAACAAAGTTCCTGGTCTTCCTACTTCTCACATCTGGAATCAAGACAGCTGAATGCTGCACATTAATTGGCAAACACTAAAGTGTTAAATAAATGGACATTTCTTTAGTTAATGAAGCATCAGTTTAGTGAAGTTTGAATAATGAATCAATATGTTATGGCATTAATCTGTGATTTACAGCAGATCAAGTTGAGTCATTTTTAAAGTAAAGCCACTGACATTTAAAGAAAATAAACACTCAATGCTCAGCTAGCTTAGCATATCAGGTTATAAGGTTACAATTAATGTACTGGCAACTGTGTACAGGAAATTGATACAAAAAGAAACTGAAAAACAAGAGCAAGACTCTTCATTCACAACTCCACTGTTATTTTAAAAATGACACATTCATACAGTGAAGTTGTTAAACACTATTACTAATTTTAAAATGGAAAGGTTAAAGTGTAAATCTTAATTCAAGGTTATTTTCACATCATATCACTCCTTCTGTAGCTCATGGTCAGGCAATTTTAGTTTGTGAAAAAATATTAAGAGAACTCACAATAAAACCATTTCTCAAATATGGCCGAACAATTTACTGTTCAGTGACTTCTTGATGCTTAAAACCCATGAATACTTCTACTCTTATTGGCAGCTTCTCTTCACAGCCTTGGGAACATTGTATGGTTTAAATACACCTCATCAAACTCTCAGATTATCAGTTCACAATCTCTGGTTTGATTGAACAAATAGACTCTTTTAAAGGATGTATTCGCTCTATTCGTTTATTCGCCAACTAAAAGCAGAAATAACTAGAAATAACAGCTCATACTCTGTTGAAAACCCACAATTTTCGCTTTCTCCCTCTCTGCTCTCCTCGTCCAGCACAAACTGAAGTTATCTTTCACTTCTAACTATTCGATTCCAATTCTCTCTAAATAATAACTGTCTTTCACAGGGTGAAGGTCATGTCAGATATCTGAACAGCTTGCTCTCCTCCCTCAACACACAATACAATTCCTCTCTTTGTTAAATTGTTCAAAAGGAAGCTTTCACTGTGCCGCAGCGCCGACTTCAACAGGCTTCTCCCGCTGAGACCTTGAGAAGAACAATATCAGATCCATTTTGCCAAATCAATATGTATTATTTTCAAAGGTGTGTTAGCTGCTACTGAAAGAGATTTTCTTTTCTCTAACACAGATTTAATATGGTGCTTTATCCCCGTTCATATCCTCTTGGGTTTCCTCATCAAGATGTTGAATGCCTTCTTTCATTTGGACGGGTTTTTATGACTACTGGGCTGCTCGTACGAAGGCGAAGATAAACAAGTTGAAGGTCAGTCCGCTCCGAGGGACAGTTCCCTATAACGACAACTATCAGACTACAGCCCATCATGCAGATGCTACATTATTGACCGCATAAACATCCATCATCAACAGCACTGTCCTTGATGTCTTTGATACTTTGTCCTTGATATTTCTTTTTTAATATCATGTGGCAGGTCACAGAGATGAAAGTGCATCATGAATGCATGAAGGATATAAAACCTTTTAAAGTTGGCTGACGAATGACATTGCTGGGGCATTTTTGGCACTTGCCTGGTAAATTGTTCATGCAGTATGACTAAACCTGAAAATGAAACGTAGCCTGAGTCTGCTTTACCTTGTTGCCTCCTGAAGCTATTGACTATTAAAGGATGCTTCTTGTTTATTACAACTACTTACTTTAGCGGTTCAGTCAGCCAGCTCTCACCTCATTAGTCCCTACAAGGAAACATCAAACTTTATTGTATTGTTGTATACCCTGGGCATATACTGGAATTGAAAATAATAAAAATCATAAATCGCAAAACAAATAAAACTAAAAAAAAGGAAACATCAAGCTCAGAACAAAGTTCGATTGCCAACCAGGCAAAGCAGGAAACTGTGCAGGGGCCCCGAACCCTCAATATAACCGGTGAAGCAAATACTTTGTGGTAACCTAAATCATACTTTTTACCTTTATACACTATAATATAGTTTTGGCATTTTAAATATTCTTAGTTGCTCTTATACTTAGATGGTGCTTATATTTAAATGAACTTGTTCTGATGCCCAGAGTTCATGTACACCCAAGGGCTCCATAATGAGTTAATCCGACCCTTGCTCAGCACAGCAGGAAGTGTGTAGTAGTGATAATAATACGATGGGGCTTTTGAAATGTTATATATGAACAGCGATGGCGGTTGCAGCATCAGAGTCAGTACAGCTTTCAGGTGAGCGGTCTGGCAGCAGGTATGGGAGCTAAAGAGTGAGCAGCACTGATAGCTCAAGTATCTGCCAAAATATACATTACCAGCCCAAAGTTTGGACACACTTTCTCATTCAAGTGATTGAGAAGGTGCCCGAACCTCCGACTGGTACTGAAGCTGTGTTTTTATTTATAAGGCCTTGCCATCTAAGTTGTAGAGATATTCAACATCCTTATTTGAGCTCAGAGCTAACAACCATAACATAATAATAATATTAATAAGTTTATTTAGTACAGCACCTTTCACATGGGGTCACAGGGCTGGTTTATGCATCTTACTACTAGAATGAACTGAAACACAGCTTGAAGCCAGAGACACTTGTTCCTCTGAGCAACTTTAACATTTTACAAGCTGATATTTTTCTATTATTTGTGATCTAAGAAGTGTGTTTGAGTGTGTATGATGATTGTTTTGTGATAGTGATGTGAATGAACCATCTTATTTTGATGTAACCTGTTCTGTAACCAGGTCTCTCTTGCAAAAGAGATCTTGATCTCAATGAGATTTCCTGAATAAATAAAGCTTAACTAAACTAACTAATGAAAAGACTGTGACGTTGCAGAGGGAAGAATATGCTGTGTAAGTATAGCCATGGACTCAGGTATCCTAACCCCTGAACTAGCTTGCAGGCTTCATTTTTCGGCCATTCTTCCAATCATCAATAATAACATTAATACTCATCAAGTGCACTGGTAAGATCTGCAACATTACTAAAGAAAAAAACAAAAACCACAAGCAGAAAACCATACAGATTTTTAACAAGCCTTCAGGTTAGCCAAACTTATTTGGAAGAGAAAAAGATGGCTAACCATGTGTGTAGCATATCAAATGCGTTTTTTACTCGCACATCTTGCACATTTCCCGTTCAATGAGGAATTATTAGTGATATTTTAGATGTAGGTAATCCGGCTAAACTGCTCATGTTTCTGACCTTGTCAGCCTTTATATAGTGTCGACACCTTGTTCCCAGATTTCAACACTTACTTTCGTGATTGGAAAGTTACAGTGTACTGACTAAAACTACAGAGTTAAGACTCCAGTTCTGATAAAGCTGTGTAATCTTTTAACAGAAATAATTTGGCAAAACAATTTGAGACTCAAACCAAAAACATATGTTCTTCAATTATCTCATCTTGACAGTGATATGTTTACCTTTTGTCAAACTGAACTACTTAAAACATTTGTCAAAATCTTTTTCATATGCAGATTAGTTTCAATTAATACTCTTTCCTATATTAGACTGCATAGCTTGCCGCAGTACAGTAATTAATTTCACAATTTATGAAGTTGATCTCATTATCGCATGACAAAACAAACATTTCATTATAATAATCACTGCATACAGAAGCAGTTTTTTTTGTATTTGTTATATATTATGGACTCCTCTATAAAAGATGCAGCATTTGATCAACTAAAGCACAGAGCTGAGATCAAATGCAAATAAATTCATGATAAACAGGCCCGTATGTTATTGGTACAAATGCATCATGGGACCAGCTGCACTTGCTGATGATCCTGTCACACAGATGAGATGCTGTGTTTTGCAGAACTTGATGTGCTAGAGAACTGGGATCAGACACACACACACAAACACACACACACACACACACACACACACACACACACACACACACACATATATCCTCTCAGAAACGGCAACAGCACTGACAAAGGTTTGTCTGGGAGATGTGTGAGAGAGAGAGAGAGTGAGAGAGAGAGAAACTAGGCACTTCTCTAATAACAGAGAATTGAAATTTACAGTACGTCTCACTTATCCCCGTCTTGCTTTGGAATCACACACCGCAGCCATTAGGAGGAAACGACAATAAATGGGAAGCGTTTTGGGCCAATTTTCTCACCAATTACGACTAACAGTATTTTTTTTTCCCCCCTCTTCCACTTTTATGCTTTATAGCTCACCGCAGTATGTTTTACACAATGATCTTCTCCCCGTTGGTAATCTCTAATACTGCTGACATTATTATAACCCATCTTCAGTGCCTCTTTTTTGCCAGTAGTAGGCTCAAAGGATGAAATGCAGAGGCAGAATAAAACAAAGAGAGGGAGAGATAGCTAAAAAAAAAAAAAAAGGATGCTTTCCTTTATAACAAAATGCGTTGGGAGCAGTGCAGGCTGCAGAACATTAAAAACCTGAGGGTTGATTATAATGTGCAAGCATTACCCTTATTGAAAGATTCTCGCTATTTCCATCTGTTCAGTTGTATTTCTCTACCTGACATTAGAATGTGTCATATAGCACTGTGTCTAGCCATTATTGCATTCACACTCCACATTAATATTGATTTCCTGTGCTCATATCTGAAATCAGATTGCCGCTCGCGTTGCCTCGACAATAACAGTATCATTTAAATCCTTGAGACTCAGGAAATGGAGTTGTTATATACGGTACATAAAAAATATCAGTGACATTAATGCAAAATGTTATGATTAAAGGCGCAATGAAACTAAAAAAAAAAAAAAGAGCCTTAAATCTTTAGAGCGTGTTCAGACAGACATCGGAACACCCTCATTCATTTCAACCACTGCAACAACATAGCAAGGTGCCGATACAGAGGGATCGCACAAAAAAACAGAAGGTCGTATGGACAAAAAGCTCGTATGTGGCTCAACTTTTGCCGCACTGTAATTTGACGTCATCCGGCAACACACTGCATCGGTCAATCAAATCATGCAAACTCGACGTGAATTTCCACCTCGCATCACTCATGCGTATTTGACCCCTGCCCCACTTGTGTTTATTCACCCCAAACAGCCAAAATACCAACTGTACATTAGCTCTAAGCTAGCTAGTAACACATACACCGACCACATCTGCAGTAGTGTGTCTGTGTGTTTGTGTCCAGTTCAACTTCTGACTGGACTCAGAACTCATCACAGACTCTGGTTCTTTCTGTTATTTCCCTCCGGTCTCTCAGCTTTATCCTCTTGTCTCTGTACATTTATGAAGCACACTCGTAAAACTCCAGGATACGTGCAATTTGTTTGCTCAAGTTAAAACATTTTCTACTCACATGGATGCGTTTTCACGTAAATTTTCTTTACATTTACGTTTTTGTGCACTTGCGAAGCCTCTAAAATTTGCTTCAAGCTCTGTCAGAACACAGTTATAGTCATGATAATGTTCAAGAACTGTAAAAGTAAAACATTGTTATAAACCATTGTGCAGTGTTTGGGCATCTGATAAGCCTTCAAACCACAGGATTTGTTACTTGAAGCAACCTTCCTGGATTGCCTGGATTGTATTTTATTGTCTCCGCAGGACCTTAAAGCTCTCAGCCACGCTCACCTTTATGTTTTTTTTAAAGGCAGTGCTCTCATATTTCACATTTTGAAGGCTCTGCACCTTGGAAAATGTATTATTTATTATACATATACACACATATTTAGGGTTTAGTTTACAGTAAAAATCATCTCAGGGAATTTAATAGCTCTCTCTCTCTCTCTCTTGCAAAACCAGTGCTAACATGAACTATAAAATGCTAATTTCATGTGTAAAAGGAGTGAAGAGATGTCACAGGGTTGCAACAGACTGGAGTCTATCCCAGCAGACACAGAGTGAGAGGTGGGAAACACAGTTTGCCAGTCTATCGCAGGGCTGACACATACAACCATTCACACCTACGGGCAATTTAGACCCCATTAACCTAACCTGCATGTCTTCAGAGACACAGGAGAGATATGCAAATTCTGCACAGAAAGGCCCCAGTTCAGGACCATCATGCTGTGAGCAACGTCTAAATAAATCACCGCAGCTTCAAAACGAGATGCATACTGTGAGGTGATATAATATCTCTGAACTTCTCTGCGAATATGAAAGTCCAAATATGAAATAGTTTTTTTTTAAAAACATTTGTTTATGAACTACAGGGAGCTGTCATCGCCTTTCAGACGAACACAAAAGCAAATGCTGTTCTTTGCTGAATATCAGCAGTATTCCACCAGGCAGTGAAGCCGCCTACAGGCAAACTAAAACCTATTCAATCACCATTAAAGAAGGGGAGTAGGTTCATAATTAATCTTTTCCCATAACCTTTATGAGCGAGAAGAAATGAAAACATTTATTTCTGTAAGAGGCAACACGGGCCATTTCTGCCAAATCAGTGTGCAGGAAGGAAACGGTGCAGAGCAACAGCCGAACGGCTTCGGTGTGAAGGTAAGTGCAGGAGGAAACAACAGAGGAACGAATGGGTTTGAAACGGAGTGACATTTCCAGGCCGTTTTAACGAGGGCTTGTCAAGGTGGTTAGGAGGTTTCATACAGCTGTTCTCAGCTCTCTGAATAGCAAGGTCGTCAGGTTTGGCTGTTTGGCTGACAGCACAAGAGGGAAGTGTGAACAGTGACGGGCCGCTGTCCAAACATCACAACACTCTGGCCCTGAGTGGAGGTGAAAAAAAGAAAAAAAGAAAATAGGTGGTAATTTCAGAGGCTGAAGGGCTAAAAACCCCCGTGTTACTAAAGGGAGATATTACACATGGCCCTAGATGATCACACATACAAACACAGTAACCCCTGAAACATAGTATACAACACAATATACATACAGTATATAAGGTGTTGGGTGTCACATGTAAAAACACAAAAACATGTCTACTTTTCTATCTTTTATCATCTTATCATCAAAATGACGCAGCAGGCAGTTGAAGCAAAGAAGAGTATTAAGAACAGTATAAGAAATAATAAGAAGAACAGTTTTTTTGTGGTGAGTATAGTTAAAGTCAAGAAATCACCTCCGCTCAAGCCAATGTTCCACTAGTTTCTGTAATCCAGAACGATCTTTTATTCAGCATTTCTATCATCAGTCTTTTTCTGGAGAAAAGAAGTGTGTTCCCAGGGTTTACTATCCATACTGTAAAACAGATTGACATCCGATGAAGCAGATGCTATTAGAAGTTGAATTTTAGAGAATTTTAACAAAGCTAAACAACCATTAATGTGTTAACACACGATAAACATCTCCTATGAAAATTTTACTGGTTTCTTTCATATCCATAATATCCACTTTTTTAAAACTAACTATTATGTCTGAAAACGTTCACATTTCGGCCTTTTCCATCCTGCTGTTATTACATACACGTCTGAACTACACCTGCAGACAAACCACTCACTTCGTCTGACGAGCTGGTAATGTGTTTGGGACCAGTCAGAAGGGTTTTTTGGATGCTGGATAGCTTTGGAAAGCCCCCCCACCCCCCACCCCCACCTTTCCGACATCGGTTTAGGGAACGTTGTGTACAGCCATTTCTGTAACTTTCCGAAACTGACAGCCCGACCTTCACACCCACTTCCGTGATTGCCCAGCTGTGCGGAGGTGAGAAATGAGCCACGGTTTGAGCTTCTCTCTCCAGCTCTCTCTTTTTTTTCCATTCTTGACACAAGTCTTTCTGTCACTTTTCATGTGAACAAACGAGTGCAGCACCATGAATGCCTTCCAGGAGAGACCGTCTGAAAATATGCTCCGTTTTCCACGATGTCACGTCTCCCCCTTCTCTATGACGGATGGCTTTTCACTCCGCCTTCGAGTGTGGCCGTTTGGAACACCTGTTAAGGTGTACTGCATAATTTGGGAAAATGCTAAAAAGTGGGCAAGTGGCTGAGAGAGGGGGGGGCAGAGGAGAGGAGAGGGGAGAAGAGGGGAGGTGTGGAGGGAGTGTGGCTGTGTGAGGTAGGAGGGCAGAAGTTGCTCAGTCACATATAATAATAATATTGAGAGGAAGACAAACAGTGCAACGACATTTAAACGAGCAAGAAGTCAGAGCTGCCAGCCACAAAAACAACAGAAATCCTCCTCACATCTCGCCCTGCAGCTCTTTAACTCTCCGGCTGTCTGTTCCTGCAGTTATCAGCTTCTTGTTTTAAAACGTTAAATCGTGGTGTAACCGGAGCCGTTACTGAACCTGTCTGATCACAGCTCTGCTCGACAACGGACATGTTCAATTTTGGCAGAGCTGCTCCAGCAGTGGACAGGTTCAGCTGACAGACAGGAACGACTGTTTCTGAGGAGCTCCGGTTACACCGCGACTTAACGTTTTAAAATAAGATTTTGCCAGCTGATAACCACGGAGACAGACTGCCGGAGACTTGAAGAGCCGCAGGGCGAGATGTGAGGAAGATTCCTATTGTTTTTGTGGCTGCCAGCAGCTTCCTCCTGCGGACAGTCGCAGACAGAGAGAGACCCCCTCCAGCAGGCCTAAAACTGTCTCTCTAGATCAGCATATATTTGAGAATGAGCGTGGGACTGGGGGAGGTGGGTGTTATCATTCTACCATTTATATAAATTTCATGATGCCTCCCAAATGGTCGACTATATGTCAGCACTGGCTCCGCCTTTTCAGGGCTGATTTTAAACAGCAGATGACAGGTCGAGCCATTTTCAACCCATGATATTTCGATTTTTTATAAATTTGGTGTCAGTGTAAATATTAACACCAGCATTGATGTGTTTCATCACAGTACAGGCAAATAATTTAGTTTACAGCTCAAAAAACATGTTTTAGTGTGCAGCACCTCTTTAACCCTTGATTTCCATCATGGTTGGAAAACACATCGTAAGAACTAGTTCTGATCTGACCTTTAAATGCGGCTAAAAACAGAACTATCAGTGGTTTTAAAAATATATATATTTATACATAAGTGAATCCAACAGCATAGTGTTGGGTAAGCCTATGTTTCAAGGTTAGTCTAGTTATTTATTACAAATGTCAATGTGATTTTGTGGGAGATTTTCTTACCTCTGGAACAGAAACTCAAAGGTGCTGTTTCTTTTTGGCTCTCTAAACAAGTAATACTCATCATATCATCATATTCTGATTTATCCGTAGGTCTACATTACATAACAACAAACAAAAATACAAAATAAGAAAAGTAATTAAGTGAAATGTTTAGTTTGTGGTCTGCACAGTTTTCCCTCAATAATTTAGAGCAAATGTTGAGCTTTTTATCTACTGACTATAAGACGCTACTAAAATATTTACTGATTTACCGATGATGTTCACTGGAATGTGTGAAGCAGTTGATCATAATGTTGGAGTGTTTGGGTTAAAAATTGTATTTAATAACAAATATTTGGTTTTCTCCTCTCAGGATGAAGCACCAACACGCTGACACTACAGATAATGAAAACACCAAACAACAGAAGATGATTTACATGTGCAGTATCTCATGTTGACAGACGTGTTTCACTGTGTGTATTTACATTTACCATACAGTGTGTGTGTGCATTCATGACCTCCTAACCTGCCTCAGAAAAGCTGTTCTATACACTAAATATTGATTTGAGTCACTTCCTCCATGATTTATGTTTGAACATCTTGTCCAGTTTACTCTTGTGTCTATGTGGAGTGTTTTGTGTTTACTTTTGGCTGGACAAGCCACGGACTGACTCACTGATTGATGAATTTACACCATTGGTCGGCCGGCTCGGTGTTGGAGTTTCACCATCGGCCTTGCTCTTTCAAAATGAATCGGCGCGACCGGTTTCTATTACGTCCTCAAGGGGCGTTTACAGCGGAGCCCCGAGAGCAACTCAGTGAGCGCAGCCCTGAAATAAGTTTTAAAAACACACATTTACCAACTGAGGCTCCGGCACTGACAGGAGCACAAACCTGCGGATACAAAGAGACATGACGGATCCATTTTACCAGCCTATAGATGAAACCGTATGTTTACAGACATCTGAAATCAAACATCCCAACATATGAGTGGAAAGTATTGTTCTTGCAACTGCATTTATATTATACCTTTTTTTTTTTTTACTCAAATGTAGCTTAATCATGTCATGTGATATGCTACTTCACTACACTTTACCAGCAAATATTACCGGGACCACTACAGAAAACTGCAGATGAACATTTAATATCCAGGAATTCACATTATAGACACTACCTCTGACTATTCCCGTGACAAATTGACCACAATTTCACACATTGACGATACACGGTCAGTCCAGCCACATACTAGTAAAATAACAGCCTCACATACCATATTAAGAAGTTATTATAATGTGTGAATGGTGACCGTATTATTGTCTTTTCTCCAACAGTATTTTCCTGTCTCAACAGCTCGGTGTTAATGGATGCTTGATTGAAGAGGAAGCTGAGGGAAGAAAGGCATGTTCAATCATGCATCACTAAAATGTGGAAATGTCAATTCGCTGTTGCATTACGTTTCTGCACTTTATCCACGTAAACATGCAGCCAATGTTGTGCATTTTTATTGCAGGGAGCACCGGAGTTCAGCACTTTTCAGAGATGCATGTGTGTGTGTGCTGGGTTTGTCAAATGTGTGTGACAGATTTTCTGTAATTGTATTATTATTGTGGTTGATCAGATTTAAATTGACTGAGTTAAAGCTATTTTTAAGATGAAATGAATGACCATCCTGCTGTATATACAAAGGTATCGCTCTGTCACTGCAGTCATGTCTTCACTTTTCTATCTTGTCTTCTGCATTAAATTCACTTTTTAAAGACTAGATTATAAAAAAAAAAGTCAAATAACAATTTTATGAGTTCTGGACTGAAAAAGGTCACAATGTCTTTCTCTCACTAGGATCCACTGTAAGTGGTTTTAATGAATATCTAGACCTGCAGTCAGGTGCCTTTTGCATTCAGAAAGTGCTCTGAAATGGCAGTAGTATGTTATTTTAACAAATAGTACTTTAAAATATAGAGGTTTGAGTTGCTGGGAGAGGAGAGGAGAGGAGAGGAGAGGAGAGGAGAGGAGAGGAGAAGAGAGGAGAGGAGAGGAGAGGAGAGGAGTTTGCGACTAAATCTATAATTCATCACAGATAGGCTAGCGCAATCACATCAAGCACTTTGCACCTGGGACTCAATAGGGTCTAAGGATATGGTACGAATAAGAACATTATTTTACTGTACAGTTCCTCTACAAAGCAGTAACAACGCTCCAGCAATCACTGGAACATAAAGTTGCAGAGGGGCAAGGTGGAAGAGGAGGAAGAGGAGGAGGAGAAGGAGGAGGAGGAGGAGGAGGAAGGGAACAGAGCTGTTGCTCATCAGATCAATATCCTATTCCATGGTCAACTGCACAAAAAGTCCCTCATTTTCTTTTTCTTTTTTAACATTTTCAATGTGTTCATTAACCATCCATGAGACAGAGTGGTGGTGGAAGTGTGTGTGTGTGTGTGAGAGAGAGAGAGAGAGAGAGAGAGAGAGAGAGAGAGAGAGAGAGAGAGAGAGAGAGAGAGAGAGAGAGAGAGAGAGAGAGAGAGAGAGAGAGAGAGAGAACTGGAGAGTGAAAGACAAATAAAACAAAGCTCTGGCACAGCTTTTTCTTTATTCTAAGAGGTTTATGTCTAAATATTTCACCCATGCCTGCACACTTTCAGAGTAGATAAGAAAATAATGAATGTTATAATTAAATATTCTTTGCTCTCTTCATCACCTGAATAAAAAAAGCTAATACAAACCAAAGATTAAAAACAACATTGATTGAATATTCTATGTATGTGCTTGGATTTTCCTATCGCACTGTTTCAATATATCAAACTGAAACTTGTTACTATATTCACAAATACAAAGGTCTACTAATTTTATGCAGCATGGCGGTGTGAGGTGACTTCACACTAGCTGGTGTTTTTAAACTGATCTGAGAAGCCACTACGTGATGTGGTTTCTGCTAATTTAAGCAAACTGATTAAAAACAACAAAACATTTTGTCCATTCAATGTTTGTGAAGAGTGAACAGTTCAATACACTGACCATTAGTTTAAAAACCCTGCAATGTTTAGTTGCAGTGACATTTTTCTATGTTACAGACCCATTGTCATTTTAAATATTGTAATAAGTGTATTTGTGTGAGTCATATTGCTCATATTAAACAGTGAGTGAAGTCTTTGAATACAGAAACATTGTTTGAATGAAGTATAAAATCTTGAAATGAAAAGATGCAGGCTCATTTCACTGTTATGCGTCAAAACAAACCATTTGACGAATTATCGATTAGTTGATCAACAGAAAAATGATCTGCAACTATTTTAAGAATTGATTGATTGTTCAAATCATGTTATTTTTCAAGCAAAAATACCAAATACTCTTTCATTCCTGTTTGTCCACTGTGAGGATTTGCTGCTTCTTGCTCTTATATGACAGTAAACTGAATATTTTTAGGTTTTGGGGTGAGGGTCAGACAAATAAAAAGTCATTTGAGGATATCATCTTGGAGTTGAAGAAATTCGGATGGACATTGGTCAGTATTTTCTGACATGCTATAGACCAAAGCATTAATTGATAAAACAAGAAAATACTCTTGTTTGTTCTTGCTTGAATAATCAATAATGAAAATAATCTTTTGTTGATGTATTAACAGTTTTGCACCGCCACAGCATGGCATGCTAATTGTTCCAGTGTGACAGCACTGATCTGATATCAACCATCTCATCTGTCAAATTGGCTTCTAATCTAAAATAAATAACTGTGGCAGGTTTCTAAAAAAAAAAAAAAAAACAAGATGAAGAGAAACTTATGATTGTGGACGAATCGCTTTACAAAATGCCGGTGGACAGGATTTATGGCATTTTTGGTGCTTTGGTTCTGTTTGTCCTTATTATGTGAACCTTGTCTCCTGAAACTTCAAGAAATAAGCAACACAACACCTTGAAAGTCTCTCTCTCTCTCTCTCTCTCTCTCTCACAGACACACACACACACAGTCTGGCGGCCTGTCTGGCCATTCCTAAACCAATGAACTGCTTGGTCCGACTTAAAGTAACCTTGACCATAAACCTCAAACAAATACAGACAGAAACACCAAAAGCCTGATCCCTCCTGATCCTTCGATGTCCACTCAGTGCCGGACTCTGCTATAACTGAAGTGTAGACATGAATGAGAACAAATGTGTGTGTGAAGGCTGGCTGGATTGTACTTCCTCAGTGATAAAATCAGTCAGGATGTTGTCCGTGTCTGGTCATGTGATCAATGGCGATAGCAGCGTGAAACTCTGTTCCCTCAAAACCGGCTAATAAGTTACTAAAAGCAAAGAAAACATGCAGTAAATAAAACTAGCAGGGGATGACTACAAGAGCAAAGCAGCGACGGGGAAAAGAGAAGAAAACTGATTTGAACCTCAACATTACAGGCACCAACAGTGGCAGATATCTGTGAGATGAAACAATTAACTGTGGAGCTGAAGGAGTCCATTTTAAGAGAAATTAAAGACTTTAGGGGGGACTCCGAAGACTTCTGAGCTGACACAGAGCAAGATATTAAAAAAATCATGCAGCAAATGATGAATTTACAACAAGATGTGGAGACAATAAACACAAGAGCATCAGAACTGGAGACCAGGGTGAGCGAACTCAAAGACGAAAAACTTAAGGACCAGAAAACAATAAATTACCTAAACAGTTGCATCATTGAAATGGGAGACCAGATGGACTATACGGAAAATAAATCAAGGCAAAATAATGTGTGCATTTACAACATAGCTGAACATAGTGAAGAGAATGACATGACCACATTCATCCAGAAACTGTTTAAAGACACTCTGCTGATGGAAAAGGAACCCTAAATTACCTGAACACACAGAATAGACATATTAAAGGAAGGGATCGGTTCACGAGACCAATCACCTTGTGAACTATGACAGTAAGAGAGAAGTATAAAGGTCCAAGAAGAAAGAGATCCACCTCAATGGTGCACGCATCTACCTGGACCATGTCTTTACTACAAAAGGGAAACAACAGTGGGCCTCATATAGACCTGTGAGAGAACAACTATGAGAGCAACAGGTCAAGTCACACATCCTGGCTCCAGAAGAACTCACAGTGTTCACTAAGGACGGCACTGCAACCATCTACAGCAGTGCAGAACTAGCAAGAAAGGACCTGGAGCGGAAAGGCCTCTATAAGTCAGATGGAGAAACAGAAATGGAATGGGAAAAATGCCACTCAAGTGCAACAGTGGGAAACGGTCTAATGGGGAATAAAAGAAAGATCTCACATCCAAGACTAACAGACACACTGTTGAACTGTAAGTGCTGAAATTATCCGCCTGGAGGACCTTTTGTTTTTCTATTTACAGTGATATAGGCCTAATTTACTGGCAGTAGGATAACTATTTATGGACTAATGGATGGTCTCTCGCTCTCTCTCCCTCTCCCTGTGTATTTTTGTGTGTGTATATGTGTGTGTGTGTGTGTGAGCGCGTGTGCGTGCTTGTGAGTGTTTTTTGAGTGTGTGTGTGTGGGGTTGGGTGGAGTAGGATAGGATGGGATGAGGAGGGGGGGACATGGGAATGTGGGGGAAGTGAAGGCAAACAAGAGAATCTTTTATCCAAAAGAAGAAAGATATGTATTTTGAGTTTTTGTGTGTATGTTCATGTGTATATATATGTGTGTGTCTATATGTGTTGTATATGTTGTACACCTTCTTACAGAACAGCCAAAGTAAACATAGAAGTACCGACACTACAATACATCTGCTAAAGGTTTATATACTGTGAAAAAATAATTAATAATGGAAGAAGTGTGTTTATGAGTTAAATATAAAATAAGTTTGCAAAATACATAAATGTTTAAATAGAACATGAAGAGGAGTGAATGTGTTTTCTTTGTTTATTTGTCCTTTTCCCTTCTTATAATGTAATGGTTTAATAAATAGGGACTAGAGGAGCGGCAGTATTGCTGTCGCTGATAAATGGAAGAATTTTTGTTTGTACTTTCTGAGGCCGCTAATTGTATGCCTGTACAACAAGAGAAATGGTTGAAAAAAACCAAACTTTCAGAGTTGACGATATTTTTTCCTTTCTTTTCTTTTCTTTTTATTATTTTAGGTTGATTTTACTCTTTATAGTTTTCCCACTCCCTATCCCTCACCTTTCCGACCCCCCTCCACCTGCCCACATACATTCTACTTGTTTACAACAGATAAGACAGAGAACAAAAAACTTGGGAGTTGCAAAATTATTGCTTCATGAGTGACTTAAACATAATATCACTGAGTGTTCATGGACTGAATAATATAGTAAAGAAAAAAAGATTTGGTTGGAGAGAGATAAAGGGGATGTAATATTCCTCTAGGAAACATATTTGAGAAGACAAGAACATGAGAAACTAAAGAAAACAACCAACAGCCAGGTATACTATCGCTCATGTAGCTCTGCTTGGAGAGGAACGGCTTTAATAATTAAATCCCACACAGGCTTTGAAAAAGAAAATTGTAGTATAGATTAAGAAGGTCGATACGTTTTGGTAGTTGGTAAAATAGAGTGTACAGATATTTCTTTCCTTAACGTTTATTATCCGCCAGACACAGGACCAGAGCTTATGTCATAGCTGGTAGAGATAATAACAACAAAAAGTAAGGGGGTTGTAATATTAGGAGGAAATTTAAATCTGATATTGAACCCAAAGCTAGACTCCTCCAAGATACACAGAGCAGAAAAAAATGCAAATATCTTGAGGGGAGCATGCACAGAGATTGGCCTTGTAGACATATGCAGAACATTTCACCCATATAGGAAGGAATATACATGTTACTCAGGGAGATACTCAGTTTATAAGAGACTAGATTATTTCTTTATGTTCAAAAACAATGTAACATTGGCTAAAAGCTATACTATTGGCTCAATAAATATTTCAGATCATGCAGCGGTCTCACTTATAATAACATTAAAAACTAGTAAACACAAAACTATTTGGAGATTAAATAACTCACTTTTACAGGATAAGAAATTTGTAGGAAAAATTTAAAAGATAGTGATTGAATATGTAGTAATAAATAACACAGAGTATACAGATCCAATTATATTATGGAAAGGAGCCAAAGCAGTCATGAGGGGTCATATAGTATCATATTCATCTGGGAAAAGGCCAGAGAAACGCCACAAAAACAGTTTTTTAGAGCAAATAAAACTAATGGAGGATAGACATAGGAAGACGAGTAGCATTAAAGATGAAATTAAATTAAAGGAAAAGCATCTTGAATTAGATAGAACACGCACACTGGAGATCGATGGATTCATGAGGTTTAAACAACAAGAAAGTTACAATGGTGGACCAAAATCTATAAAAAAAAGACGAATGAAGAAAGCCTATATTACAAAATTAAAAAGAGATCACTCAGAAACAATAACTGATAAAGGAGAGATTGCACAAGTGTTCGCAAATTACTGTGAATATTTATATATAAATGAAGTAAGAGTGGATAGAAATCAAATTAGGACATATTTGAGTAACCCTAAACTACCAAGGATGCTACAGGAAAAAAAAACACCAAATTGACAAAAACAATCACTGCAGAGGAAATCAAACAACAAATACAGGGACTGAGAGCAGGAAAATCTCCAGGAGATGACAGATTTATAAATGAATTTTATATATATATAAAAAAATTAGAAGCCAAATAACTCCCTTACTATCAAAAGCATACAATTATGCATTAGATGCAGGAAAATGGGCACATACATGGCAATCCACTATAATAACTCTTATTTATAAAGAAGGAAGGATGCCAAAAAGTGTTCCTCATACACACAGACTATACAATAATATCAGCAATATTAGCCAATAGATTAAAACCCATTATTACAGATATGATTGATACAGATCAGTGTGGCTTTATTCCAGGAAAGCTCTTGGCAGACAACATTGGGCAAATGATACATTTAATTGATTATGCTCAAAAGCAAAATGAAGACTTTCTGCTAATAACATTAGATGCCGAGAAGGCCTTTGATTTAGTGAGTTGGCCTTTAATGTTTGAGATCTGTAACAGTTTTGGCTTAGACAAGAAATTTAGCTTATGGTTACAAGCAATTTACAGTAATCTAATTTCCAAAGTAAAAACTAATGGTACACTGTCAAGAAGATTCATAATACAAAGAGGAACCAGGCAAGGAGACCCTCTCTCCCCCCTTTTATTTGCTATATATATTGAAGTGCTAGTGGTAGCAGCTAGATAAAATATAGACATAAAAGGAATACAGTTAGGAAAAGGAACGCATAAATTAGCACTTTATACTGATGATATAATAGTTTATCTTATATATCTTATGTCTATAAAGGAATCAGTGCGTAAATTAATTAAAACAATTGAAGAATATAGTTAAGTCTCAGGATACAAATTACATGAGAACAAATGTGCATCATTAACAATAGGAAAACAAGTTAGCCAAGCTTTGAAAGATTGTTATAAACTTAAATGGGATACTTGGTCTTCAATATTAGTAAGATATTAGTAAGATTTTAGATGAACCGTATGAGAATAATTACTGTGTTTTAAGGATTTGAACAGATGGAGATGAATACTAAGCAGAGTAGAAACAATAAAAATGATGGTTCTCCCACAATTTTTATTTTTTTCCCAAGCATTACCAGTACCAACACCAGGATCCTATTTTAATATATGGAATAAAATGATTTCAGGAGGTGTGCCGAATTACAGAATTATTTTCATGCAACACAAAAGTCTCACAATAAAGAAGTGGATGAAAGGGAAAACAGAAGCCAAATGGATCAATACAGGAAAGGCAGCAATATCAATTGAGACATTACCATTTGTAGGAAAAGCAGCATGAAAAAAATACAGGGCAGAGCCAATGTATTTAAAATAGAAATAAATAGTTAATGTGTATATCATAGAGAATTGGCACACAACCCTGACTTTATTCCAAACAGATCTGATAAATTGATCTTAGATTGCTGGGCTAGTAAGGGGTTAGTAACATACACCCAATTACTTACAAAATACACAATAAATTCATTTGAAAAGATAGCCTCCAAATATGAGTTAGACCAAAAACATTTCTGTAAGTATTCACAGGTGGGAAGTTATCTTATGAAACAAAAAATGATTTAATACAATACCTGATTCAAAATAGAAATAAAACTAAAGAAAATCATTCAAATATCCATAAAATATTGCAAAAGCTCACCATTGTAGATAATAAATTAAAAGAGAAATGGGAAAAATTATTATAAATTAACACATCAGCAGAAAATTGGAAAGACTCCTTAAGTGGAAACTTTAAGACATCATCAAAATACTGGAGGGAATTTACTTGGAAAGTGAACATGAGATATTTTATTACGCTTTATAAGTTTGGGAAATGTTAGCCCTTAGCAGGGACTAGTTGCTGGAAAGGATGTGGGGAACAAGTAGCAAATTATACACACAGATTCCTTTCATGTCCAATATTAATACCCTTTTGGGAAGAGGTTGAGAAAGCATATTTAACTTTTTTAACTGGAAATATATTTGGGGTATTAATTTACTAGGAAGGATAAAATTGGTTGACATGTATCTGTTTAACATATGATGTGTAATGGCCATGAAGCGGGTGACAAAGACATGGAAACAGCCAAATCCACCAATATTTTCAATAAACAGGTACCCCTCCCCCACCCCAATCCCAATGCCCCCTCTCCTCCCCCACTGAACTCTTCTAAATAGTTAATTTAACTTGTATAACGACTATAAAAATGGGCAATGGACTCTGAAGTAAAAATAGTCTGGAAGATGATGAAGGAAACATTGCAATTAAGTATTACAAAAATGATACAACCTGGGACTTTGGACTCAGATCCAGAGGAGTTACTGGAGAGTCAGAGTGTGTACGAGGGGTAAGAGAGGGAAAAAGGGGGTGGTGGGTCATACAGTGTCTTGGCGGATTAATGGAGCAAGGCGCCCAGCAGAAGCTTATAGTGTTGTCTGTGTTGAAACCACATGTCAGCATGCTGCATTTTATCCTGCCTCCCTTTTTGTCCTCTCAATTTTCTGCTGGTGCAAAAACGCCACAAAAATAGAGATCAAGACTACTTAAGCATCTCAAAAGCACCTTGATACTAGTTACAGCCTAAGCAGCATATTTCTCTTTAGGAACTTGCACATTTTGTTCAATGCTCTGTCATTTGCACCCAAAACGCTCGGCCAAACATATCAGAGGCCACCAGATATCAGTGAAGAAACAAGAAAAGGCAGAATATTATGTGGCTTTTGCCTCATAGACTTCCCCTATAGCTGCAGAGCATTAGATGTTATAAATCAGTTATGATTCCAGCTTGGATCGACCTTACAGGGATAGCTCATATTTTTTGAGGTGGGGTTGTATGATGTACTTATCCATAGTCAGTGTATAACCTGCAGTAGATGGGGGTCAGCAACCTCCTAGTATGGAGAAGCAGACAGAAGTATCGGCATGGAAGCTAAGCAATGTACTGCTCCTGTCTGCTTCTCCAAACTGGGTGCGTGGCGACCCAAACCTACTGCAGGTAATACACTGACTATGGATAAGAACCTCATACAACGCCATTTCAAAAAATACGAACTATCCCTTTAAGCTCCCACAAAAATCATAACAGCAGATGGGGTTTCTTCCTTCATCACTTCCATCACTCACCTCCCTCCTCCTCTCTCTCTTTCTCACTTTTTCTTTTAGTTCAGTCCCTTTCTCTGGGCTCCTCTCCAGTTTACATGATGAAGCTGATGGCCAACAAACAAACATTGGCCTCAGTCCTCGGCAGGCAGAGAAGACAGAGCAGCAGGGCAGAACAGCAAGGTTGCTATATCACTTTCCGCATGATCCCTCTGCAACGCCTACTCACCGTACCTCACCAGCAACACGATTTTTCAGAGCAAGATGATAGCTGCTTAGAAATGTCCAGTTGAGGCTAAAGGAGGGCAGCAGGGTGGTGTAGTGTGCAGAGAAACTACCTCTCAAACTGAGATGAATTCAGCCAGTTTTAACTGTGAATGACTAGATGTTTCTGATGTTCTTAGAAGCCAAGACTGTGATCTCTGACCTGTGCCCTCGTGAATAAATCATCATCATTAAATCATCATCAAATTATCATTCCATTTCCTGGCACACCACAGAAAGGTGTCAGACATGGCTGAATTTTTCAATATGGACAGTTTGTGATAAGTTTTACACATTTCCAGGTCTAGATTTATATTCTGGGGCTCTACTGGAATATCTTTTCTTTGATTTACAGTTAAAAAAAAACCTCCTTCTTTATCTTATACTGGCCCTTTATACAGCCCCTCAGTTCGGCCTCTGTCTGAAACAGGCCATTTTAGCTCCTGTACCTTAAAGGCCCTCCTCTTGATGAGCCCACTCTGTTCTGTTCTGTTGGCAGACTTCCGGTGGCTCGGAGGCTACGTAAACATACAGTATTAGCAGGATTTCACTTCTTTGTCTTGTTTTTTACTGAAATGGAAATTTCTCAAATACATCCGTAGATCTTGGAGCCCAAATCTGATCCAAAATATGCAAGTGGACAACATGAAGAACACATAGAACAACCTTAGCAACAAAGACTACAGAACGGATGGCCATTTGTGGGCATGTGCAAACAATCTGACGTCATAACGAGGAAGAAGTATAAGCAACTTTGAAGCATTGAATTGAATGAAGCATTCAGAGCAGGCTGAAGCCCTGGCTTTTGACATTTTTATATACATTTACCTCATGCTTAATATAGACATCCAAATTCATAATAGTATAAAATAACAGAAAATTACAAAAAGCATGATATGGCCCCTTTAAGATATTTTGGAAATATTTTTGTTTTTGTGGTAAACATGCTGAACCCAAGGTACACTTACAAGCTTTTTCAATAGTTTCCATTGCTAAAGAAGGCAGTGGGATGGGTCAAAGGCTCCAGAAAAAGCACATATTTTTCAGGTTTTTTTTTAAATTACATGAACCCTGTCTCTGTTTAAGGATATAATCAAGATCAAGAAGGTCAGAAACAGGTTTATTCACCAAGCCAGAATCTCTATACTCAAATTTATGTTTTTGTTTAGTAAAAATCTAATTTCACGACACCAACTTAAATTGTTTTTTTCAAAGAATTGTGACCAATTGTGAAAAACAAAACTTGTCAGTGCTCTGCAGCGGACCAACTATGAAAAGGAGACACAAATGTAACATTTTTGTACTGTAGGCTCCTGTTGTTTATAAGTCAAAACCAACATTACATAAATATTAGGCTTTAATATACTTGATGGGACCATCCAAGCATATGTACACAATGCCAGTCAAAATTTTGGACACTTTCTCATTCAAGAGAATGGGAAAGAGAATGGGAAAGTGTGTCCAAACTTTTGACTGGTACTGTATGTGGGAGGCACTGACCTTCATCTGTATATTTATGTGTGTTCATGCCTGTATGTGTTTTAGGTGCAGATGTACCTTTGGCATTTTTAATCTCCAAGGGGCCCTTCTTGACACAAAATGTCTGTTTTGACTCTAAGGACATGACAGCCATTATCTGTTAGCAAGGATGAGACTGGAGGGGGAAAATTATCACCACTCACCCTCCCCCACATCCCCAACCCTCCCCTCCCACCTCAATCCCCCCCAGTGGCTCTGTGTTAAAAGGTTCCAGACTTCCACTCATTTAACACTTGAGTGAGCGCGATATAAAAGTGCTCTCCGCCGCCCTCTCGGAAACTGGCACCAGCGCTGTAAAGGTTTAATCGGCCATCATGTCAGATACATTGGGACTTCTTGTCATCAAAATCCCACCTCTGTCGCTTTGATTCGGTCCCTCTCAATCTGCCTGCTTGTCCGTTCTGTTTGTGTGTCTGTCTGACTTCACTGTCTGTTAGTGTGTGCCAGCTTGTTTGGCAATCTAGGTTAACCATGTGTCCTTCCTGATCTCTCTAAAGGAAATCTAGGAGAGAGGTTTGAACAAAAACCTAAAGATTACTGATTAGGTTTTCTTTGTTTTTGTTTTGGTGTTCAGGAAATAGTTAGGGTGGCCTCAAGGTACAGATCAGGAGCCCTTTTTTGATTTTCCTGATTTGGAGCCATATCCATCAGGCCTCTGAGAACAATGTTGATCTTAAAGTAAAGTATGATCTGCTGCCATACTTTATAAATCCAGGCTCTAAACGACATAGTTTTTAAAGTACCTAAAGGTTCAGACAAATGTAAAGGGAGGCTTTGGCCATGGCACATTCATAATATGAAACCTCAGCATACAGCTGCAGCTCAAATAGGAAGCTAACTGCAAAATGTATGCAATTATAATGCATTTTACACAATGATGATATTACTTCTGAATATAAAATGTATAACCTCAAGATGCCCTTCCTAACCAATTAGTATAAAATTTAAATTTCAATCAAAGTAATAAGAAGGAGGGACATTTTTTACCCTCAAGCATTTACTGATGAGTCAGTCGTTTGGGGAACAGTGAACTGCAGTCTATCTCCGTTTAGTCATTATTACTTTTGCTACTTCACTCTTGGCGCCCGAAAGCAGGAGCCAGAAATTAACCCCACTACAAAACACACCTGCATAGATCGCTACATGAGTATACTGTATATCTGATTTAAAGACTCTCAACATGTTCAAATGCATTTTTAAAAACTACATGAGTGTAATTTCTACTTCAAACAAAGCGCTCTTTGAACTTCCAAATCATAGAGTGAGATAGTTTTGCAGATAATTACAGCCAGGCAGTGGATCAGTTTCCATTTGAAGTGGAGGTGAGCATACTGCTGGAGCTCTACTGACGTCAACTGTTAAATCACATTACTCTGTGGTATGACATAACATACTGCAGGACTTTTGTTGGTAGGAATACGACACAAGATTCATATTCTGTGTCAGATACATAGCTTGCTTAATGAGTAGACCGTCCTTCTGTGGGAGGGCTGAGGGTTACCCTGCTCTACTGTCCTTGAGCAAGACACAAAATCCCTTTTTGCTTCAGGGCTGATGCTATGTAGCTGAAATCCCAAGGATTTTTCTTACATGTATTAACCAACTACCATGTTTTAAATAATAATTATAGTCATCCAATAAATCTGAAAGGCCGGAAAACAACTTCAGTCTCCATGGATGCTCTGCTACAAGTGGAAAACAGAAACTGAACAGATGTAACATCAGACATTTGTCAAGACAAACAACACGACCCTAAGATGAAACTGACAAAAGACTTTTTCTGTTTTTGCAGTATAATATATCTAACACATTATTTTTATTTTGCACATATTGTAAAAACATACAATTTGTATGTATATATGTAACTGTATATTCTTTGTATATCTAACATAGTTTTTCCTTTTTAATTTCTTCCTTAGTGCTACTTTTATAAATGTTCTATTTTCTAACCAAATTAACTGTTTTACTCTTTTCTAATTTAAAATATTTGAATATTTGTTATCTCTATGTGTGTAGCATGGAGAGGGCTGCAACTAAATTTCATTGTGCAATCCTGCGTTGTATAATGGCAATTAAAATGAACCTTGAACCTTGTAGCAATGATGAAAATTTCAATGAGATATGAGCCCCAGCCCATTTTTGAAGAGAAGGGAAGAAAAACAAAAGTAAGGTTAAAAAATGTTTCAAATGTTGAGCCCGCTCTAACAGCTCTACACACCCTTACCCTTGCTTATAGCTTTATATTTGAGATAAGAGAGATTCAGAGATGCTCAGAGAGGACATGTACACTTTGTGTTTATGTGTGTTTGTGTGTATGTGTGTGTGTGTGTGTGTGTGTGTGTGTATAAGAGAGACAGCGAGAGAGTAAGACACTGGAACATCGCCATATCAAGAGCAGAGCACAGCAGGGCAGGCGGAACCAAAGGTCTGTTCCACAGGGGGAGTGATTAAGGCGTTGTGCAAGGCCCACAGGGGAGAGAAAGGGCAGAAAGAAGAGCTCATTACCCATAATATAGACGAAGAAGACGAACTCTCACCCAACACAGTGTGCAGGCACACACACGCAATCTCTCACAACAGTACTTAGAGAATCGAACTTCTTGAGCCTTGAGTGCTTCTTGAGTGCAGCAAAGGTAAATATGTTGTTGATTTAGATTTTTTTTTTGCATTAAAAGGAAAGAGACACAAAAACCAAGTCAGTGTAGGCCGGTTAGGGATGGGCGAGGAGGGAGGCCAGCCTTTAAGCAACTGAAAATGGACTTAAATTGATTTTTCACATCATATTAACGAGTTGAAACACCTGACGATGGCTACAGTTATTTTTCACAATGCTCAGAACATAACACAAGCTGACAGATCTAGTTCATGTCTAGTCTTGAGCTTGGAATAAGATATTTATACAGGTTGTAACCTTGTCTGTAATACAGTTTATCATAAAACAGGGATCTCTGCAAATAACAATTATTCATATTTTTTTAATCCACGACCTACTTTACACTCAAACCCAAGCTGGAGTTTGAGAAAGCAGAAATTCTGATTTGAATTTTCTGAATTTTGACTTCTAATGAAGGTGACAGAATAATTTTAAAAT
This sequence comes from Thunnus maccoyii, assembly GCF_910596095.1. NCBI lineage: Eukaryota > Metazoa > Chordata > Actinopteri > Scombriformes > Scombridae > Thunnus > Thunnus maccoyii. The sequence goes on along the minus strand of NC_056544.1, from coordinate 19,645,443 downwards.
GTTTTATGAGCTGAGCAGGAGACCCTGCTGGTGCTAAAACGATAAGTCCATTTATCAGTTAGTCAATTAACATAAAATGAATGGATAACAAGTAAAATAATCAATCACTTAGTGAAGCAGTTTTTCAAGCAGCAATACCAATGATTTGCTGGTTCCAGCTTCTTAAATGTGAGGGTTTGCTGCTTTTTCAAATTTATTTTTAATTATAAGTTGAATGTCTTTGGGTTTTAGACTTGTGGCCAAAAACAAAACAATAAAAAGACGTCACCTCGGGCTCTGGGAAGTTAAGGACATTTTTCACTGTTTCCTGGCATTTTATTGACTACACTTAATTGGCAAATTAACTGATAAGCCCTTGAGCTAGATTTTACTTTACTGCATATAAGATTTCAGGCTCTCATTTGACCTACCTGGTTGATGATGTAGATGCCGTAGTCGATCCTCTGACGTCTAAGGATAGGGTGGAGGTAGTGGAGCCAGTACTTCAGGTGGTTTTCCCTGTGACGGAATGGGATGATGATGGCAACCTAAAAAACAGGGATAGTTTCAGTTGTTTGTTTGTTTGTATTTACTGTAACATTTACTATAAAGCAGAATTTATCCACTTCTCTGACAGTTGGAATACCATTAAGCTGCATAATTTATTCAATGCTAGAAAGTGAAAATCTGAAACTATCTTGATAATACAGATAGTCTTTGTCTGTCAGAGTTCCACAGAGTGTTTGTCAGAGTAATTATGCTCAAGTGAGCTTTCTTTCATCCTGTTGTAAACTGTTGTGCATCGGAAAATCATTTCTGTAGAAAAACTCCCTGGTTAATGTCACAATGTACATAAAGTTGCTTCACGTTCATTATGAATCTGAATGAATCTGCTGAAGGAAGTGGCTCTCAGTGGCATTGCAGATTTGAGACAGATTCCAGGTTGTCCTGTATCTCTGTGCTTTGAGTGGATCGTTCTCAGCTGCCCAAACAGTACAAGGTTGAACTGTAATTTACGATGTAAATTCATGGTAATTTTGCGCTCAGATGAAGATTAGCATCAAATTGACCTTGGCTGCTTCATACTTAGGTGCTGTGATAGGTGCATCTACTTTGGTGTTATTTTGACTGTTGATGGAAACACGCTGACCTCATTGAAGTGTCATGTGGAGGAGAAAACAAAACACTGAAATTGACTAATCTTCTTTTTAGCTTGAAGAAATTGCACCATTTACTGTGAAAAAAGTATTTGAAGCTGCCCTCTACACCATTATTCTATACAGATTTATGGTTTGCCTCTCAAGATTTAATCCAATACTGTCCCACTGAGAAAAAATAGGTGTGCATTTCTCCCAGTAACAGAAAAAATAGATTCTCATTCTCACAATTTTGTCATAGTATCTCATAATTTTAATTTAGTAACTTAAATTTTGAACCAAGTATCCCTTAATTTTTACTAAATATCTCGGAAATTTTAAAAGTCACTGACAAAATTTGACAAAAAAAACTTTTTTTTGTGACTTATCCCATAATTTTGCCTTAGTAACATAACTGTTTGATTTAGAAACTCATAATTTGGACTTCATTTATCATAATTTTTACTCACATGAGTATTTTAATGCGTATTTTACCATGCATGACTTCTCATCTATTTTTTTCTTATATAGGAAATGGGTTTCTAAAAAAAAAAAGTGTGAGTATATATATATATGTTATTTAAAACGTGAAATACAGTCAGAGACACAAACCTTCCATCGAGGCCGACAGTCAGGAGGCGTGTAGCGGCCTCCCTCCGTCACATTGGGGTTTTCTTTCTGCACTCGTTCCATCGTCATCTGGGAGCTGAACTCGATCAACAAACGCCCCACTGACGAGAGAAGAAAAGGGAGAAGACTTAGCAAGATGAAGAGGATAACAGTGAAGACAGTGAAAGGAGAAAAAAAACAAGATGATGTAAAGAAAGAAAGTGAGAGAGGGGAGCAGGGGATGTAGGGAGTGAGGGACAGTGAGAGGGTTTTAAGCTTCAAAGCAACACTGTATGAGTATCAAAGCAATCTGTGCAGAAATAATGGTTTCAAGGGATATGCGCTGCATAATGCAGCATTTAATAAGATGCACAAGCTTTGGAAAACATATATTCCTGAAAAATAAACAAAGACTTTGAAGTCAGTCAGTGTAAACACAACATGAAAGGTAATTACGCCGTTCTCAGTGATGAAGCCACACCATATGTTATATCGCTACAAATCTATCCATCATTCCTTTGAGTACTGCCAGTGTGTGCAGATTTGTGTTTAAGTGCAGCTGATTTTGAGTTGCACTAATTTAAAAGAAGGGTTTGCTTTAAATCTCCGGCCCAGATGATAAATACAGTCCCTCGTTCTGGGGCCAGCATCATTAAAATCTATGAGCAAGACTTGCTGTTTGGGCTCCAATCAAAGCCCTGCAACCAAAACCTTTATTTTAATAAACCCAACTTTGAGTAGTCACTCATTAGTCCATGTCCTTCTTCAACGTTAGTGTCAGACTAAGAATTAATTAATTTACCAAGCATCATGCGTCTTAGAAAAAAAAAAAATCATGTTTGTCAATGAGAATGTAAAGGATCGTGTCTGCTGAAGTCTTGTTTTCATCAAGGACGATACTCATAGAAGCTACTACTGCATTTGTGTGTAATAAATACCACAAATTCTGAATATATATTTAAGGATAACATTAACAAACAGGGGCGGTAGTGGCATGGGCCACATAGGCGGTCACCTGGGGCACCAAATGATGGGGGGACATCAGATAAGTGTGACCTTTTTTTGGGGGGTTGTATAAAGCTTTTGGAAATACACATTTGTTCACTGTTCTCAATATTTTTGCTCTCTTTTTTCCCCAATTGACTTGCATGGGACTTCCTCTGGTTTGCCTTACTGGTCAGTCAGTGTTTGCCCGACAGCCACCAGCTACCTCAGGACATGCCACCAAACACTAAATGGCGCCTTGACCCCCACTTGCCTTTTTCTCTGTCTATTGTTGCCCTTTATTGGGGGTTCCAATCTAAAATCTCGCCAAGGGCACTGACATAGTCAAAGCCCTGTTAACAAATTTCATGAAAAGACCAAAACTAGCAATGAATTAATTATAGTATTTCAATATTTCAAAAAATATTGTGAGACGGACTGTTGGTTTTAGTCTTTTGAAGGAAATTTTTGACTATAAGTAGACATTAGAATAACAACAGCCATATCCCTTTTAGATGAACACAACTACCCGAGCAATGCTTCTGTTTTCATTGATCCAAGGTAAGACTTGTCTTGTGTTGACTGATATGTGTATGAATACACAGTATGAGAGTGCTGCACTGCTCAGGAGAGAAAGAGAGAGAGAGAGAGATGAGGCCCATACAGGTATATGTATGTATAATCCACTTAGCATTGACGTATGAGCTTTGTGTTGACAGGTCTCCTCCAATCAACGCTCTGCGGGCGAGGAGCGTGATCGATGCCAGCGAGGTTACATGTTCATAACACACCTCTTTATCATACCACAAGAGCTGAATACAAATAGTCCCGACGGCTTTCTCCTATGACCACATCTGCCAGTCACCCTCCATCATCTGCACACACACTCATGTCTCTCTTTCTTTTTTTCCTCTTCCTCTTTCGCACTAATGAGAGTAAGTGGAACGTGGTGTTTTCATCTCATCTCAGTAAGCTGTTAGTTAGCTCACAGACAGCAAAAGAAAGACACAATAACAGAGAATATAAGATCTAGCACAAAACGAGGTGCTATGTTTAGATTGCCAGTTGGGTTGTTGTTGTTTTTTTTACACTAAAATCATTTAATTGATTGTGCAGTTACCTTTGAGTATCAGGTAAATGGTTCAGTGGTTCAGTGGTGGTGTATCTTCTAAAGCAACATATTAAATATACATTTCCCACACAGTCTGCCCACCATCTGTTTTAAATTTAAACAAATAACCCAGTTCGGAGTCCTATATTATGCTTTATTTGGGGCAAGTCTTAAATCCAGTACAAGGCTAAAACAGGCATTGTGTGTTTTTAGTGCACTGTGTCTCTGCAGCAGACAAGGCTCACTGAATATACTGTAATATTGTAGTGCTGTGTGTACTTCTTGTAGGTTTACAAACTGAGTTGTCTGGAACCACAAATAACTGTATCGAGTGTTAGGACTGTTTCTCTTCAGGGTTAAAAACGAGGCTCGCAGAGGAACGTTTATCCAATGACTGTACTAAAATTTAACAATCAACAAAACATTGCATTGTTGTTTTGTTTTGTGACTGCCAAACCTCACCAAACCGCCCGTATCTTGTTTCTTAAATTAGTACAAAAACATAAATGGAAACAAAACAAGTTGTGTTTTTTGGGGAGTTATGTGGTGTTACTATTTCTTGGCACAAAAAACAGCCGCGCAAAGCGACTTCATGGAGTCTTTTCATTACCAAGAGGTTACCTGGCAACCTCACAGTGACGGCATTTCCGTTTGCATAAACAAACAAGACGTGTTAATTAGTGAGCTATAAAAGTAGATGTCATAAACATAGTAGCGCAATTAGGTGTATTTTTTAACTTTGGACAGAGCCAGGCTAGCTCTCCCCCCGCACCCCTTTCATATTCTCCAAAATTTGAAGTATCCCTTTAATGAAACAAAATTACCAAATTCCCATTACACCATGTTTTCTTTGTGTTTTCATTTGACTTCCAAAAGACACACCTCATCAGTAGATTGCAATTTGACTCTCAAATCTTGTGTAGTAGACACCAGGGCCTTGATTTTGTTGATAGCAAAGAAATCAAAACAACTGGTGAAAACTAATCAGCTGTACAGCGAGGGATGGGCTTTACTCTCACGGCTGCATCGGTGGAGCTCCGACACGCTGTTGTTGTTTTGACTGTGAAGATGGTCACAGGTAGAGGTCAGTGAGCTTCCAAATCTGGTGACATGATCAAAGGAACTTTTTTAAAATAAACACTGACATCGTTTTGTTTTGCTCCGACACAGAAGACATGAATAATACAAAGTGTGTGTGTGTATGTGTGTGTGTGTGTGTGTGTGTGTGTGTGTACAAAAGAGAGACGACAGAAAATGTGCATGTGTTTGTTCAGGTGAAACAAGAGAATGTAGAGAGATGATAAATGAGTGTTGTAATCTGTGGTAGGCTGATCGCAGTGCAATTATCACATACACACACACACACACACACACACACACACACACACACACACACACACACACACACACACACACACACACACACACACACACACAATATTTCGTGCTTCTACTGTATGTGGTGATATTAGAGTAATACATTATAATCACGGTGTCTGATCGCTCTATCTAGGACGCCGGCTGCACTTTGGGGGATACACCACTGCTTTGTCTGCAAATATACACAGGAATCCAAACACACCCATACAAACCCACACACACCCACACACACACACACACACCCACACACACAAGTATGCAAAGCTATCCTTGTTAGGACATTGCACTGACTTCCATTCATTGTGGACAGCCTAACCCAAACCTTACTCCTAACCTTAATCAGGACCTCAGAAATTATGTTTTGCCTCATTAGGATCAGGCTTTGGTCCCCATGAGGACTACTGGTCCTGACAAGGTTGATGCTTGTAGTGGAAAAGTACCCAATGAGGTAACAAAAACGTGTACAAACACACACACAACCCACAACTCCCTCCCCCCCGCCCGGCTATAATAATGAACCAAATCTCAAAGCTATTAGGTTAGCAGCACATGTACAAACACAATACACTGAGAGCCAACCTGAGGCTGTAAACACTCCAAACACACACACATACACGTGCATACACAGAGCGAGTCAGCCTATTTGAAGCTGTGATTCAGCCTGGCTCAGACTTGATAACAAGGAAACAGAATAAGAGGAAAAATGAGAGTGTTTTGTTGGTGGTGGTTCAGATAATTCTTCATCACACAACTATAGTCTATGTCTGACTTCTTTTTAGTCATGCTGCAGGATTTCCACACCTCACTAGTTAACTTAGTTATGTTATAATAATTGATGGGAATAATTACCAAAACACTAAAAACGCTGCAAGACCAAACTTTTAACAAATTGAAATGATCCTTTCCAGATAGTTCTACAGCAAAATCTGAAGTAATTTAATTTTACAAGAACATTTCCCAACTCATGTTTTTCCAAAAAAGTGAATGTACATAATCTGTACAACAAAAACACTCTACAATGACATATTGCCATCACAAACTATTAAAAAGTTGAACTAACCCAAAGTATTCAATTTCTAAGAACATGCACACTTTTACAGGGTAATCTGGTAAAATAGTATACATAAAAGACAATTAACTTAATCATAAATTGACAATTACAACTGTAATTGATTTGTCTTCAACTGATTAATTGAACCAATGACCCATTTAAGAGGAACTGCAATTTCACATTGATTAGCTTGTTAAAACACAACTTCATTGTTTGAGTCATCAAGTCTGCAATTATCCTGCTCTGAGACAAAGTCTAGGACACATTTTTCAGAGAATAAGGGAAAAAAAAAGGCATCATCTCGTTTGCTTAAAACACTGTAAAGCCTAGTTAAAAAGACAAACCTTGAATAAGCACAGAGTTAACAGTTATATAACTGCATGCAAAAATTAACACAAACAAAACATCTTCCTGCACAGGTGCTTAGGGTCAAATCTGACTCATTTGCTTGAATTTGGCAGTCTGTGACATAACTAAACAACTTCATCTTTCCTCTGAAGTCCAAGCACATAACGACAGTGTCGCTGGTTAGACCATCTGACCAAATACTCGACACAACAGGCTGGTTGTTAATCAGGCGTCCTGTTCTGAGACTTTCTGTGCCTTGATGTTACTTACGTGACAAATGAAGCATGCCAGGGTCAGATGGCAGAGAAAAGTTCTGAGTTTATAATTGAGTTTGGCTCTTTGGCCTCAGAATGAGGGCGAAATGAGATTGTGAGAGAAAGAAAGTGAATAAATGAAAAGAAAAGAAAAAAAAACGGGGAGAAAAGAGAGTGAAAGGAGAAAGAGAATAGGGGAGATTGTTCCTCTCCTTTCTTGCCTCCCACTGACACAAACTCTGTGACAATACAGACTTCCAGCTCTCTGAATCTTATTATCCTGTCCACTCTTTCCTTCTCTTCTCTTTCTCTCTCTCTTTCAATCATTTACAAGTGCCTCTACCAGTCCTGGACCGTAATTGCTATTCTTCCAGAGATGGGGGGAGAAAGAGAGAAAAAGAGGTAGAGAAATACAGAGGGGGAGCGGGGAGGAGAAAAGATGTGATGGAAGGAGGGAATAAGAGGGAGGGAAATGTGTATGAGAGGAAGGGAGAAAGGGAAAGAGGGCAACCACGTGTACAAAACCTTTCCCTCTATGAGATCTTTAACTTTCTTTCACTCTTGCTGTTTTTGTCTCTCTGTTTGGATCCTGCTCTTCTCGTCACCTCTTTCTCACAAGTCCTCAATGTGAATATATCCTCTTAAAATCATTAGTGGCAAAAGCTCCAAGTATGAAATCCTGTTTGTGTATGTGTGTGTGTGTGTGTGTGTCTTCGTGTGAATTTACTGGATCAGAGGATTATTGGTATCTAAGAATCTCCTCGATACATGCTGCCCCAGACACGCGAAACATCCAGTCATCTGCTTGTGCTTGTGGGTGTGTACTTATGCACAGCAACCCGGTATGTGTGTGTGTGAAGAGATAAAGAGTTAACGGTGGTGTATTCACAGCTCTCATACAGCGAGCACAAAAGGCGTAGAGTGTACTGCGACATCCAAGAACTGATAGCTGTGCTGTTTGCGAGACATGCTGCTGCTGCTGCTGGAAAATAAAATCCAGATGACAAAAAGAAAACACGAACGTCACAGAAAGGATCACTGAAATCGGTCCATTCTTGAATTAAAAGGATTGCTGTTCTGCATCTATCTCACACCAAGTCATGTGCCAACGTTTCCTCAAGAGCACAACAGAGAGAGAGATTTTCAAAAAATAGTCCCATAGTGACTGAATTTCTAAGGGATACTAAGGCGAGGTAGTGTTAAAATTGTACATATCTATCGCAGCGAGATGAACAGAAATGAAATAGCTTCTTGAAAGGCGAGAGAAAATGATGGCGTGCTTTCAAAATGGTTAGAAGTAATAGAAGTAAAGTCTAAACCCAGAGACATTAGCGTCAGAGAATATAATGTAGGACCATTTATGGCTTTATTTCAACCAACAGAGATGATATGGCATACGCATCATCCACAGGTCAAGCGATGCCATCACCATATTCTGTTTGGTAACTAGAACAATAAGATATGGGGTGAATAAAGGAGAAACAGTTGCAAATAGATGTAAAGGGAGGATTGTTTCTGGTATTTAGGGTTTCAAGAGTAGATGTCCTGTTCATTTTCAGCATGGACGATTTTTAGTTGACTGGCAGTTGGAGCACTTCCAGCTTAGATGGGCATGAAACTCTCCTGTTTAAGTCATCTGGACCCCCTTTTTAACATTTGATCAACCTTCCACATGTGTAGAGGACTAAACTTGTATTTATTCACTTATGCACTACTACTTACAGTTATCTTTATTTATTTATTCTATTTTTCCTCTCTCTTTTTACACTTTTCCCCATGGTTCCATATTGGCAGTGGTCTTGGCTCTTAATTTAGAGTTGAACAGTGCCTTTTTATGTACTGCTCTGTGTGCAGATGTGAGGTTCCTATTCTACCTTGTTTTGCTTTGTTTTGATATATTCAATACTAGGTGCCGTGTACTGGATGTAGACCTTTGATATGTGGATCTAGACATTTGTTTATGTACCGCATGGCAGATTGATTGCAGGTAGAAGGGATGTAATAGTGTAATGGGTACGGGGCTCTTTTTCTGACTGTGTTAGCAAATATCTGTTTCTTTGATTAAAAAGTAAAGATATACAAGCCTGTGTATGTAACAATGTAAGGAGAGAAGTCAACCATGAATCCCAAGACACATTTCAGTAAGAAACTTCAAAACTCAAAGCTTAAAACTATGTTGTGTGCGCTGATAACAGTGAGAGAAAGCTAAAAATATGTTTTGAAGAAATACATTCAGCAGGTTAAATCAATACACAAAGCTGAAGTAACTTCAAGTGATGGTCATAAAATAAATCCGCAGTGTTGTTGAATTATCCAGGAGACTCCCGTGTTTGTATCTCGAGAAACATTGATGATAACATTAAAAATTAAAACTTTCAAATGGGAATGTGAAGTGGGGAGAATGTCCTCCCGAACCAGCAGCGCCTCCATTAATGACACAGCCAGAAACTACAACATGGAGCGAGTATAAAGACCTTTAGCAGCAGTATTATGAGAAAGAGTGAGAGCTGGTGGCATTATTAAGACTGACTGAACGTGACTTGTGAAAGTATTCTGGTATTTTAATTACAGCGTATCTATGTGTGTGTGAATGTACATGTAAATAAAACCATTAGATGAAATCATTTTACAAGTTCTCTTTGTTTTGTATGTTTCTTTCATCATAAATTCCACTGAAACATATCAAAATGTGAAATCAAAGAACACAGCTCTGCCACAGGCGTTTCCTCTTGGATTTGTTTTATTCTTATGTTCAGGCACATTACAGTAGCATCCGTGAACAGAGAAAGTTACAATCTTTAATAATTATGGGTAAAATATTTTTTTAATTTTCTGGTGTAATGTAAGACAAACAACCTGTGAACACACAGACAAGCCTTAACAAGAAATTTCATTAATGAGAGTGAATTTTAAGCAAGCTCGTGAAAGTAATTATACTTTGAAATACTTCAAATACAAGATCCTGATTCTAGAAAGAGTCTTTGATAGTGCTGTTTCTTACATCAAGTAGTTTTATCAGCATTTATTGAAGTGCTATTCAAGGCTTTATTCAATACCAATGTTGCGCATCATTACCCAAACAAGCCAGGCAAAAAGCATTTAATGGCTTGGATCCATGTGCGCAGTATGTTTTCTGGCGTGTTTTTGTTCTAAGACGGAAGAGGTTGGAAGTAGGGGGGCAAGAAGCAGATGGAGAAAGCATGTACCACAGCATTGTATCCTGGCAGGAAAAACAGGGTGAGGAAACAGGGGAGAGAAGTGGACAAAGATATCGAAAGGCCAAAGGAAAGAGAGAGCACGGAGGAAAGAGTTTAAGAAACAGAGGGATGGCAGAGGAAGAATAAATACAGACAAAAACAGACTAAAGCAGCTGAGGAGACGGAGGAACATAAACACAAAATGAAGAGGGGTGACAGATAATGTGTCCTTACGAGCTAAATTCCATGGCAACACAACACCACTGAAATGAAGGTGGTGTTTCACTACACTGCAGCACTATTACTGTAATTGTTAGGTTTTTAATTAGCTTTGTATTACAGGCTGCCATACATCAAACATCCAGAGAAATGCATTTCTTTTTTATAAAACACAAAAAACGCAGTTCAAATGGTGAAGAAACTGCAGTTTACTGTGGCATCAGACTAGTGATTAGCTCAGTTCCATATAGCATACTAATTATAACCAGCTGAGAGTATATACTGTAGTAAACAAATACAACTACACTCAAAAATGTCAGTGTGCAACCAGAATTCACCAGATTTTTGAGTTTACTTTCGCTCTACACAATTGTCCTGAGAAAATTCAGATTCAAATTCTCACATCTGAAAGGATTTTAAACAAACTGCAGATGGTGGCGAGACTACTCCGGGAAAATCTCTGGAAAAATATTTATCTTTCTCTTTGTGTAGCATCTCTGTCTAATTATTGTGTAATTATAGCTTATTTTAAATCATTTGCATGGCATACTCTAAGTTTTTGTCCGTGAGTTGGATACTTTCAGAGAAGCCAAAGTCGTGAATTTTACACATAGTGGCTTTAAGTTTAATTGGCAGCAGTTTTCCAAAGTTGTCTCGTATAATTTCCTACCAATAGGCTATATAATGCAAATATATTAATTTCTTGTATGCTTACAACATACAGTATAGTATTTATATTATAGTTTTAGGGACACATTTTATTATATAAGGCAAAATTGGGTATTCGCTTCATATGTACAGGTAATATATACAGGTCACTTACAGCAACAATACAAATAGTGGAGCTTTTTTCTCTCACAGAGTAAGCAGATAACTCTCTCATCATCTATCACAGGGGAAAAAAAGAGCAGAGAAAAAAACCTGTGTTGTTTTTAAGAACAGGAACTGTTGTTCAGTTGCCTCTTCAAGAAACAGACAATTATAATAACATAATACTTGATTATCATCACCCTATTAATCTGGAATTAACCAATTCCAAGTAATTTAGAGACAGCAGTCGCGGCAAAGCTTTGGAGGGAAAGCTAATGTTTCGTACGGGCAAACTTGTGTGTTTGTGTGTATGTGTTTCCCTAGATGCTGTTTTTGGCATGATTAGGACTGTTCTCCCCATTACATGATATGAAATCTGGCCCTACCCTGCATGACTGGCAGATGAAACAACATTAGCATGCCAGCATGTGGCTCTGTGTACTGTATGTAAGCATGTGTGTGTGTGTTTGGCGGTACAGCTACAGGTCTCAGTGCCACTGTCCAGCTGGCAGCCTGATGTGGTTGTTGGCACATTATGCTGTGACACACACACACACACACACACACACACACCACAAATGAATTACAAACACTATTCTCGGAAGAGTCGGTATTCTGAAACAGTCGTAGCCAAGCACATGAAGACTCCAAGGTCATGATGCTGTCAGAGCACTGCGTTGTTTAGTGTGGTCCAGCTGGACTAGCATGAAATGGTGCAGGGATTCTTTATTCAAGAACGTGGTCTTTCAATTTGAGAGCATGATTTATTGATTTCACGTTCAGATTTTGTAGTTCTTTCCCTCAAACCCTGCCCTCACACTTACACAGCCCCTACTTGCACTTAGATTTGCTCTGCCTCTGCTCATACTGTTTGCTTACACTACGTGCTATACAGCTACTATTAGGTCTATATGTAGCTATTATAGTGAAAGAAAACGTACGGACACTGGTCTATACATTAACTGTCCTTTTATTCCAAAAGTCATACAAGAAAGCAAAGGAAGTACATTTAATAAAGCCCTGAAGGGGTGGAAGTGGATGAACCCGGATAAAGAGTAATCATCCATACGGGATGAAGAAGAAAAGCGAATGCAAGGAGGCAGGGATCATTTCATTGGTCAACACTACACCTGATATTCTATTGGTTGGGGGATTTTGACAGAATTGTTGCCCAAAAAAATCAGAGAGCAGAGTAGAAATCTGAGAACAGATGTTTTACAAGTGCACAGAATTAGCCTGAGTGCGAGGAGAAGAGCTGAAGCTGGAGCAGGAAATCTATACACGCAACAATATATCTGAGTACAAGCATACAGTTTGAGTAGAAGCAGAGCAAATCTAAGCACAAGCAGGGACTATTTGAGTGCGAGGGCAGGGTTTGAGGGACAGAATTACAAAATGTGAACATGAAATCAATAAAACATGCTCTCAATTTGAAAGACTACACTCTTGAATAAAGGTAGGAAAAAAAGCCCCATACAGGGAGTTGGTTCAGGCTGCCAGAGGATTATACTCAACTTTTCATGCCGCCAGGGCAAGTCAACCAGGAATAACACTAAAAAATAAATTCATCATTGGTCCAGTACTGGGTTGTAAAATCATATTTTAAAAGTTAAGAAACCTCAAATGTACCAGGAGCACGAGGCAGCTTTAATATGCAGTGTATCATCATGTTTTGTGAATTTTTCTAGAATGATCATTTTTCTTGATGCATTTGAAGTCAGTCAGAAAGTCAGTCAATCTCAGTTACGTTAGCTGCTAATTTTGTCCATGATACAATCAAACGTTAAGAAAAAATTAAACCTCAATAAAGTTAGCTTCTCCCTTTATTGCTTATATAGTATTAAATCATACAATGTCAGTCACAAGTTGATTTTTTGGTGTAAAGGCTAATAACATTAAGCTTAAATTAAATATTATAATCACTTATGTAAGCTTCTAATCTTGCTAAGGTATAATGATACAATGTCACCTACATGTTTCATTGAGCTAAAGTCTTACATTAAGCTTCGGTGGAATATCACCAACATTAGCTGCTAACTTTGTTGATCAGGAAGGCTAATGCTAAGCTAAAATGATGCAGTTACGTTAGCCACTTTGTTGATCATAAAGGCTAATGCTAAGCTAAAAAGAAATGTCAGTTACATTCGCTGTTTTGTTGATCTAAGTCTAACATCAACATTAGCTGCTAACTATAATGATCATAAAGGCTAATGTTACCAACTAAAGGCTAAAATTAAGTTAACTGTATACGGCTGAGCACAAAGCAAATTTTTAGGGACAATTGCATACCAAGTCAATGGAAAGTCATGGTGGATGAACACACATTTGCTCTAGGCAGACAGTTCAAGACATTTCAACTAGAGTGAAAAATTTTCAGTCATCCAAGAGCCGAATGACTCTACTTTATAAACATCTGCAGTGGAGGAGAGATACTGGGGGAAAATAATAAAAGGGCTGGAGTTTGTGGTAGAATTTGAAATCTGTTAAAGTCTAAGCTGTAACACAAACACAATCACTCTCCCAACACACTGTCATTGTATTAATGCTAACGAGCAAACAGCTAACTACAGCTAACATCCGTACTGTCTGTACGTTGGTTGTTTTTGATGAACAAACAAATGCAAAACACTCCAGCAGTCAACTCAACATGAATAACATGCGGTGAAAACTCCTTTTACACCTCATGTCCTTTAATATCTGACCTTTTTTTCCAGGAAGAATAGGAAGAATGATGAATTACTGTCTGTCAGTATATCTCTGACCTATATTTACTGCCCATATGTAGGAGCTCCTGAATGTGTCCACACATTATTAAAAATGTATACAGTCTCAGGAAATGCACAAGAGCTGTTTTCAGGTTAAGTTAGGGCATACAAGTGCAAGTACAGCCATTTAATCTCATAAAACTGGCCTGACCAAGCAGGTCTCAATTTTAGTCGCTCTTTAAAAAGGAGAACGTACTCTTTCAGGGAGCTGTCCATGTCGAGCACATATTTTTTTGCTGAACTGAATCTGACATTTGACATTTCTGAAAGGCTGTATGTTGATACTTCTTGCATATGTGTGTGTGTGTGTATTTTGCATGTGTGTAAGCGCACACACAGCAGACACACAGACGCACATAAATCCATCTGAGAGTATCAGTGACAGTAGCTACGTTTACATGGAGCCTAATATTCCAATTGTAATCGGTTTAAAAGCCCAGACAGATAAATGCTCCACATAAACACCTCAATCAGAATAAACAGACCCAAACTGACTGGTAGTTTAAACCTTTTCATGAACCAATCAAAAGAAAAATTCTACCATGTAAACAATTTAACCTGATTACTCTCAGCTGCATTCTTTCTGTGCATGCAACCCCCAATAGGGTACGTGTAAATAATAACAGAACTCAAAAATGGTAAAACTGCAGTTTTTCTGCCACACAGCATCATTTTTTCATTGACTGGATGCCATTTTACAACACAGCAATCCAGAAGAGACCTAATTTATTCATATGACTTTTCAATATCGATCCAGCTTACTACGATGTGCTACGATGCCAAATGGCTCATGCCAGCTTTCAAATAGCTGGTGCAACTCAGCGCAGTTCATCGGATCATGCAGCTGAGATGGCCAGCTAATGTCTCACCTGGCCAGCCTCTGCAGCACCTGCTGGCTGCTCCCACAATGTTGGTGCAACTTTCCAAATAGGTGTTAATTGGATAAACTGACCACATATTGGGAATCTAAATGGTTACTTTCTCGCCTGAAAAATATTAAAACTTAATAAAGTTATATATTGACTGTCAGAAGTAGCCGGCTCGGCCAGCGAAAATCACTAATGCGCTTGCTCTATGGGCCCAATGATCCCAGAAGATCCGGGTAATTTTATACACGGAAGTCAAACTTTTTTGGCTTCATACACCACTGACCAACTTTCATAGAAATGAACGGGGCCCCACCCCCGACGCTGTATCCAGTTCTCTTTGTACATCCATGGCGCTGGGCAGCACTACTACTTCTTCCTCTCATGTTAGACTGAGGGCAGACTGGACAGTACAGCGACTCACTATTGCCCCTGAGGTACAAAGTGGTATTATGAGACAGTATGGGCTGGATGTGGCCGGGGCTAGCTGGTTAGCATGCTAACTTCAGTAGATATCTCTACAACAAAATACATTGATATCTTCAACATAACGTCAAAACTGTTATTTCTTCTCATTCTGTTGGTAATTTTAGTTAATTTTGTAATATTTTAAACTAAAATTCTGGCCAAATCTTACACATTGTACCTTTCAAAATATGAACATTATTGGACGCCTTGACAATAGGAAAATCAGAAATAAAGACCTATTCAAACAAGTCCATGAAAAAATTATCAAAGCCAGGAGGAAGACAAAAGCATGATGTATTCATCACTTTTGCGCATGTCACACGGCTGTTCTGATTAAATGCGTATGCGCATGTCAACAGAAGACCAGATATTAGATGTAAACAGTTGACGTGAAATCTTCAATTGGAATGATTTCAATCAGAATGAAAAGAAGTGTGCGTGTAACTGCAGCTACTGTCCTTCTGTTCAGATCCGTCTTGATCTTCCTCTGCTTTAATCTCCTTTCCTTCTTTTCTCCCTGGAATGCCTTTCTTCTGTCTGTCACCATTAAAGTCTATCAAAATACGCCCAACTCTGTGTGGACGCAAATGCTGCACACACACACACACGGACATCAGACACACCCCCCGGTGGACCTGACTTCTTGAAAGAAACATAGTTTGGAAACTCATTCATGCCAAGATGTAAAGACAGAGGTGGCAAACGGAAGGACAAATGCACACATGCAAACACAAATTAGGTTGAATCTGTGTTGACAGAGTGAAAGGATCAAATATGGTAGTTTTTGGGCAGCTACCAAGAAAGACTAGATCTTGCAACAGATAAAAGCTTTTGGTCAGAAGATCTCAAGTCTCTAACAGTAAGGACAGGAGTTCAGAAATCTAAGGAGAGCATTTAGTGCTTTGTAGACAGGCATCAAAAATGTCTCGGGAGCTTGGCGAGGAGGGAGACAAGAATCAAACTAACACTGTGGCTGTTTTTTTTATTTTGTTAAAAGCCTTGCAGCAGCTTTCTGATCTCGCTGAAGGATTGAAAAGGATGAGTGATACTAAAACAAGGAGTTACAGTACATCCCAATTCCCTTAATTGCATCCACGTTTCCCTCACTGCCGTCTTTGTCTTGCAAAAACCGCAGAGATGTAGTATTAGAGCACTCTGATCAGCCGCAGCGTCATCACTGACAGATTTATAATAAAAGGGTGTGTCGATCCAGCCAAAGACTTGTCGTGTATTCTCGCTCAAGCCTCCACAGGGATCCTTCCCCGCTCCTCGATCGTAGGTCCTCTGAACAGACAACAAGGGAATAGGAATGGCCTTCATGATGGCGGATCAGATCGATTTCAGGGTCAAACAAGGAGCGAGGAGCAAGATGCGATCAAAAAAGGGAATTCAGATGTACCCACAGAGACAGAGACGTAATATACTTCAAATGAAGATGAATTGTGGAAGAGATTAAACAGTTTATGCCCCAAAAACTAACGGGATCCTCATTAAAAATGTAGCTAAATCCTCAAATTGAGTGTAATCCTCCATTAAAATCATCACTGAAACAAAAAACTCTTCTTCAACTCCTCTTCACCACAGCAAATAGCTTAATTTGACCTCTGAAAGTGCTTGCACGGAGGCTCATTATTCAATAATTTTGCACTCTATTGTAATTACATTGGGTGTAAAATGACTTAATGACTGTGGGGGTAAAGTGCAGGCTATATGTTTTAATTTGAGCGCCTTGCAGCTACAAGATATGAACAGAAGAATGACTGTGTTTTTCAACTCTGCACCATATGGTCTCTTTTTTTTTTGTTTTTTTTTTGTTACTTAGCTCAATTAAGGAAACAAGCAAAGAAAAACTACAATTGAAGTCACCCATGCCTGTCTTAAAACTCACAGCAACTGTAGCAGCAGTACACAATGAATCAAAAGCAGCTTGATAACTCAGACCCTCATTTACTACGCAGTGCATCACCATAATTAGGGAACACACAGAGTCATGGATGAATCCTCACAGACAATAGCAGAAATAGAAAACAAACAAAACAAAAACAAAAACAAAAAAAAAAAGATAATTTAAACTGTTTCAACTTGTATGTACCAGATTTTTAACATGTAATTTTTGCATTATTATTATTATTATTATTATTATTATGATTACATGGTTAGAAGAAGAAATAGAGGCATTACAGTTAGCTGAAGCTCTATCAATAGTACAAAAGTTTCTTAAATATTTCAAATGAGTTCTGATGTCGCTTCGGAAAAAGTCTTTGACTGAACTGTGTCAAGGTCTTGCCAACATGTTCTTAAGAAAAGTATTTAAAATACAAAACATTCATGTCTTTCACGCAGATGTTGTAATTTTTATTTGGAGCCTTTTTTAATAAAAGGTCACCTTCATGTTCATGCACTCTCAATGCTTACAACAAGACGCTTCTTGTTGCTAAGGAAGATGTTAACATCTCGACCACAACATCACAGGCTCCTCGGCTGTAAACAAGGTGGTTTAAAGGTGTGGAATGGGCACTATTTTTCTGCTCAGAAAGAGTTTTTTCTTCTTCTTTTAAGATATTGTTTAAGAACCAGCAGCAGCCCTGTGTCATGGGAAAAAAGCCTTGTGAAGAACACAAAAGTAGCCAAAAGTCCTGATTTCCTGTCAACATTGCACTACTTGTAAAAAAAACCCTGCAATTTATCGAACTAATCTGTTGCTTCTTAAGAAGTTTCTCACAAGTGTGATTGCCAGGGAGCTAAATTTTCAGCAGAATTTTGCTAATATTTGAGCAACATGACAGATTTTTGAGGCCAAAATAACTCAGCCTGAGCTGACAATGTTGGCGTCTTCGCAGCCTGTCATTTCTTTGTTATAGTTTGTTTTACTGTTTTGCTGTTCAGTCGCATACAATGTTAGTACACTTACAATTATGAACATTTATTCATTTGGCAGACACTTTTGCCAAGAGCAACATACAAATAAGGCACAATCCAAGCCACAGTAGATCAAGTAGAAGCCAATTCTAAATCCGTCCTGATAGGGAGGCATATCTTCACTAAATGCCATACTTTGCCTTTTCTGAAAGGACTGTGGAAATTAGACCTTCATTAGGTCAGAGTGCCCAAAGTAAGTAATAAAAGCAAGGACCAGATAAAAAGAAAATATGAATATAATAAGTACTAAGTGGCCTCTTAATGGGACTGAACTGAAGAAGCTAATGAGTTTAAATGAGTACTTTAGACACTACTTGGTCTCAGCTACTCACAACAGGAAATGTTATTTAGTTGGAGTAGCAGTTAGACAGAAAGACACAGAGAGATATACAGACAGAGTGACTGAAAACACCCTGAGGTATGAAGGAAAAGCCAGACTGTAAAGAGACAGAGAGAGAGATGCACTCAATCTCTCCACCTGGTGGTGTTTGCCCAGACCTGACAGGCTGGTGAGGACTCCCCCATGCCTGGGGTCTCTCCCGCTCTACTTCTAAGATAAAACATGGTCAGCAGTCCAGAAAAAATAAAAAAGGCATATTTCTCTTATTCAGTAAACTCAGCTGCAGCATACCTGCATACGTTAATGATTCATGCTTCGAGCTGCAGCTTAAATCAGCACTCAGCAGCCACTGTTAAAAGCTGTTTGCATTCAACGTGACAGCCTATTTGGAGTCTTTGTTTGTTGCAGCATTTATATTCAAACACTCTTCTGTTGTGTCGCTGAAATGAGGAAAAAGGAAAAAAGAGGAGGAAAAAATGAATATATTTTTAGAACCTTTTCTCTTCCAAAACTTTATTCCAGCCTGGAAATCACAACTTTCATAGCTTCAGCAGCTGCTTCTGCGTCCTGCAAATGAACAATAAAAAATGATTCTAACCTGGGTACCGAAACCAATAACATACACCCCCACACACAAAAACACACACACACCTACACAAACACAAATACACAAGAGAGATACGGTAGAGAGAGAGTAAAAAATGGACTTTCAATTGTCTCTTACACTGATACAAAGAGATACGTTGCTCACAGCACAATAATACAGAAGCACCAACATTAAAAGCATGTACACACGTTTGCCCTTCTATACTTGTGACCCTCATTCCCTAGTCCCTAACCCTAACCTAAAACTAATTCTAACATGAAACTTGAAACCAAGCCAAAATGTCCTCACAATGCAGAAATGTCCTCACTATCATGGTTTCAAACTTGGTCCTCACAAAGATAGCAATACAAGCACACACACACACACACACACACACACACACACACACACACACACACACACACACACACACACACACACACACACACATCATAGCTTGTGTATATGTATACGTGTCTGTAGCTGATGATGATGTCTATCTGTAGGAATGAGAACAGACAGCGAGATTCCTTTCAGCTTTCACAAAACACACACCTTAGTCAATTCAATTACAGATGTATACACACACACACACACAAACATACACACAGCAAGCAGCTCAATAACAATATATCATAGACTTCATAACAGATCAACTATTTTCACCTCTCTTTCTTGTATGTCGTGCCCCGAACAGCAGCAATCACTGATTCAACAGAAGAAAATACAATAATGAAAATCGCAGTGCGATTTAATGGACTACCTTCTACTTAAGCAATGTGCGAGAAAATACAGGAATAAAAAAATGATGAATGTGCAAATAAGTGGGCTCAAGTGAGGAAGAAGAGAGTTATATTTCCAAGTAGCAGTCAAGCACAAACATTTGAAGTATCACAACAAATAGATTTTTTAAATTGCCTTATTTCATCTGCTGCTCTGGTGTAAATTAATTGGTTCCTCAATTAATTAGGAGAAGAGAAAATCTTTCAAGAATTAATTGATTTTCAGCCACTATGACACTGACTGATTATTAGTGGACAGGCAGTTATTGTATAGTGTCAGCTAATGTTAGCCACTTTTATTCTATCTCAAGACCCTGTAACACCCACCCAAATCCTCCTAATTATAAAAAGGACTATTCTTGCTCAATAGAACTTTGCAATGATTTTGGACGGAGAGTTTTCAAGGATTTATTACATTGTTGGACTGCTAGACTGCTTTGATGGTATGTAATGTTTGGCCACACGAGTGTTGTAGCTCATGTCGGTCCACCACTTTGGTCCAGACTGAAATATTTCAATAAGTATCAGATAGATTGCCATTAAATGTGGTACACACATTCATGTTCCCCTCAGGATGAGTAATAACAATTTTGGTGATGTTCTGCCTTTTCATTTTGCGCCATCATCAGGTCAAAATTTAAATTTGTCAACTAGTAGGCTATTTGGTTTATGACCAAATAGCCTACTTGCCAAATGACATTCTCATCAGCCTCAGCTGTACTTTGTGTTTAGTGAATAGTGAAGACGGCAAACGTTGTACTTGTAAAACATCAGCATGTTAGCATACTGGCCTTAGCTTAGCTTGGCATTAGCTCAAAGAACTAGACTTTTACAGCTCCATAAGAAACAAGAAGAAAAAGGAGAGAGACATAACAGAAAAGAGAAGGAGAAAGGAGAAAGAGGCTGAACTGAACTCAAACACACAGACACACTCCCACAGACACAAACGGTGTGTCCATTGCTAGCTAGTTTACAGCTAATGTACAGTTGGTATTTTGTCTGTTTGGGGTAAATAAACACAAACTGTCCAACATCAAACTCGCGCAAGTGACGCAAGGCAAAAATTTGCCTCGCATTCTGTCTGAACACAGCTTTACAGACTGTTAAAGCTTCAGTTTTACATTGTTTTGCATTGTACCTGGATTATTTTTATGCCAGTGCTTTCTTTTTGAAAATGACCACAATGACAAGTCTAATCTATATGCAGTACATTATATCTAAATTTTCATGTAGCCTGACTCGACCTGTAACAGAGTACTAGCAGGCTGTTAAAGTTCCACATTCACTCGTGTCCCACTGGCAGAACAGTAACATACAATATATTGAAAATAACATAAAATAATAATATAAAGCAGCAAATAAGGCACATATAACGTGTAACATAATCACATAGGAGATTAAAGAGGAAAGCAACATTTTAAAGTACCAAAATTTACTCGTTAACACATGATTCCTTGCTTAAAAACCTTCTACTATGGAATTACTTATGTTTCTACTTCCACTTTTTCATTCATGGTCACAGACTAGTTCTGAAAAAATCTAATACTTGGCAGAAACTCTCTCAAAGCCACACTCTCATAATGACACACACACACATACACAATGTTCGGACTTTGGCTGTGGCCCAAATGGGAGCTGATTTAACTGATGTAACTGCAGTTTTGCTTTTCTGCTGGGTTGAAACCCTTGGCAACCCAACTCTATCTGTCTCCAAAGACACAGTGACAGATCCCATTTCAACAGAGCGCGCTGAAAGACCTGAAAGAAGAGAGGGACGAGGAGAATACTGAAGGGAGGAGGAGGAGGTGAAAGGAGGCGAAATAGGGAGCTGAGGGAGAGATATCAAGTGAGTCAGAGGGAGAAAGTAAGTACTGGCAGAGAGATGGAAAAAGAAATGCATGGACAGGAAGGAGGGAGGATGGGGGGAGACAAACAGACAGAGAATGCAAAGAGGAGGAGAGAGGAAGGACAGAAGGCTTCTTTTGTTTCCTCTCCATCAGCAGCTGTCCTCTCCTCCCTGTTCAACATGCTCTTTCATCTCTAGCCATGCAGAGATAAAGAGAGAGAGAAACAGGGAGGAGAGGAGAGAAACAGAGAGGAGAGGAGATCATCAGCATCTCTCAAGGTAATCTGCTTTCTTTATCCTCTCTCTCTCTCTCTCTCTCTCTTGTTCCTCTGGAAACCTGAGTGAGCTTTGCTGCAGCTAACATGATGCTATGATGTCACCTCATCTTGTGAACCTGTCAAACAGGGTCAACATATGAACAAACCAAGTGTTGTGTTACGTTTCCCTGTATTTCATGCCTTCAAACATATTGTATCATACTGCAATGTACTGCAATGTTGTTTAGAGAATGGCCGCAAGCAAAAACATCATACAGCGTGTATGTAGATGGAAAAGACTCATTGATTCATACATTAAAATAACAAACGTCTTTGTTGGACAAAATAATGAAATGACTGAGTTACAAAGACACCCACACCCATTGTTTTCTACAAAAGCCCACACACCAATGGCACCTTGACACACTCATCAGGTAAGGCCACCGTCCTATTTCCAAGCGTCAATGAGCATCAACTCTTCAGATAAGTGGTAATGATGATTACTTCTTCTGTCTGCGTGACTGATGTGGTGTGTGCTATGGGTGTCAATTCAAGCCTGCCAAATAACATAATGCAGATATAATACAGACACAGGATGCATTATACAGCCATTCTTTAAAGAAATGTCATATTTTAATCTCGAGAAATTGTTGCAGCTCTAGTAGGCTGCAACACCCACTGATTAACCCTGCAAGATCTTTTTATATACTAGTAATTTTGTGCTTTGCCAAATGTATTTTGGTAAGAGTTTAATTGCTGCTTGGATTATAATCACTGGAAACAATTTTTCCATAATTGTGATATTCTTATAATGCATGTCACACGGAGGAGGTTCGGTGGACTTTTGCCTTATGTGTCCCATGTGTTGTTAGGTTTAGTCTACTTAGCACTTGGTGAAGGTAAGGGAAAGATCATATTTTGGGTTGAGTATTGACAAAGTCTGGGTACCATCTCCTCCTTCATGTCAGTCAAGACTGTGATCTTTCTTTAAAGGGGACATACAATGTTTTTTTTTGTGATTTTCTGTTATTTCTACACTGCTATGATGTCGGATATCTACATGGTCAAAGTTCCAAATCCTGAGGTGAACGTATATAAAAATGCTCCTTGTGAGTCAAAAGCCAGGCTTCAGCCTGCTCTGAACGCTTCGTGTGCAAAGTCGCCTCTACTTCCTCCTCGCGATGATGTCAGATTGTTCATGCATGCTCACAAACAGCCGTCTGTTCTGTAGCCTCTGTTGCTAAGGTTGTTCCGCGGGTTGCTCACACTGTCCACTCACCAATTTCAAATCAGATTTGGGCTTGAATATGTACAGATGTATTTGAGAAGTTTCCATTTTGAGTAAAGAATGAGAAAAAGAAGTGAAATCCTACTACTACTGTTTGTTTATGTAGCCTCCAGAACTGCAAGAGGTCAGCCGAGACACAACTTTGTCTGTCAAACAAACAGTAAAGTTGTGGACCTTAAAACCAAAACAATGAGCTGAAAGACACTAAAACTGTCCCATAGAGCTGAGAGGAACTATGGATTGGGTGATAATTCTTGGTGTGTTTGTCACTACGAGCGACCCCTTTCACATTGCATGTAGTTGTTTGATCCATTGTTAATTAAAAAATTAAGATAACAGCAGCTTTACACTTTGATTTACTGCTTTTTGTTTGATGCAGACAACGCCAGAGTTTTGTAAAAATCTGTGCAGTCATAATTTGTGGAGGTGGGATGTTCTTCTGTATTGCAACCCTACTTTGCTATTCAGGCTGATAAGTAGGGTCTGCTTTTGCATCAAACTTCTTACGTTGTGTGGCTTTCAGTGATATATTAAGAAAAATGACCTGTATCAAGCAATCACTTGTGAATATATTTGGAAGTCACCTCTAAAATATTTATCATCATTGTGTTGCGGCTACGACGAGACAGAAGAAAGGGTGAAGGGGACAGAAATGACAGAATGTGAGGAAAAAGCGAGAGGAGAGGAGGGAGGAGAGCGATCCGACTACCAGCACATCTCGTGGTAAACAGATCTCTCTGCCCCCTGCGCTGCGAGCTACAGTCGCTCCTCTCATCGACTACAAAGCCTGCAGGTCTCGGGCCTCTCTTGTTTGCACAAAAACTGCATTCAGATACACAGTGTGAGGGTTTGTTTATCTGGGACTTTACGCCTCTTGTTTCTTCTTTTTCCCTCTCATGATTTTGATGAATTATTAATGCTGTTTCTTGTATTTTCCTCTCACTAATACTATTTTCAGTAAATGCATACAGCATTACAAGGCAATACAATGTGGCGCTGGTTGTTTAGAAGACTGACAGATAGACTGACTAAGCAAGATGGAATATATGTGAAATGTCATATGAAACTTTATGAATAAATTCCAGCCTGATTTCAGGGGAAGCCATTAATCTATAGACAGCCAGGAGCACTCCATAAATGGAAGAATATGAGATTTCAAAACATAAGCAAGTGTAATATTGAGAGAATTATGCTTTTTGTATTGCAACATGTTTTGCTCATTATGCCAACTCAGAGGACTGGTCAACTGGGGTTTAAGAAAAATTAGTTTTTATTGTTGTATGAAATATGTCAGGCAACTGCATGAAAGCTATATGAGTAAGAAGGAAATTCTGAGCATGATGTATTGCCAGACATTTGCTGACACAGGTGCTACGGAGCCGATATTCAAATGCCAGCCTGCCACGGCTGCTGGAATACTCTAAATCATTCTGTTTGTGTCCTGTTAAAACCTTATAGCAAAAGATTTTATATGTGTACAGTGTTTCTGGTTTGTCATAAAGCATTTTCGACAGTGTGGCTTCATCTTAAATGGGGGTCACTGTCAGCTCTGAAGGGCAGTATTAAAAAAAAATACGATTGAGTAGGAGGTTGTTGCAGGACGAGTCAATAGCTTTAGACAAACAGGAAATTTCTACAGTTGCAAGAAAAGCACAAAAAAGCAACTGAGAGGGTTCCATCACTTCATAAACAATCAGCGGTGAAACATCTGCATACACACTGGGAATGTAACCACTCATGTGAAAACAAACTACAAAACCATAGCTGGAGGTTTGAGGGAAACAGATGCCAGGCATGTGCGGGGTTGGTAAAGGGGCATCACTCTTTGTCTGCTAAGCCATGCAAACAGGGAACACAGACTGTTTATGTCAGCACAAGCGCCACATTAACATAGTCCGAGCTCTGTGAGACTTGATAAGCTACATGGCAGACGCCGGCTGCATCACAGATGATGGATGGATGGATGGATGGATGGATGGATGGATGGATGGAAAAAGAGACTGGCATGGAAAAAGAAAAAAGGGATTAGAAAGGGTGAAACATGCAAAAACAGACAGAAAATCAGACAAACTGGGAACAAATTGAACATGAGCCAAAAAGTATGAAAAAAACTAACAAATTTAAACCTGACTATTTTGATGAATAAACTGATTAAAATACCGCTTAGTTAAGCCAGAAATTTTTGTATCTATTGTATATTTAAACCATCTACCTCTACCATCTCCGCTTTGAGTGGAGCATCACATCAAAGTCAACTGCATGGTCTCTATAGTGAATATAGTGAATGCCTCGGCACTGCATGAGGGCTGACAGTTGACAGTTTGAAACGTGATGTTCAAATACCATGCAGCGAAAACTGAAGAGGAGGCAGAAACACCAACCTCTCCACAGACAACGGCCTCAATCATACAGCCATGAGACATGGAAGTATTCTCAGTAAGACGTTTTGATTTAACAGAAGAAAAAAAACTTGTTGTTATGACCATCAATCTTTCCACTTTTACATATAATTCTCTGCCAAATGCAACAAGTTCACACCTGTTTTCTGGGAGCTGTACTGTAAAAAAGCACGCTCACAAACTGAATACACAAGTCCAGGTAGGAGGAAGTGGGAATGCAAATAAAGACATACTGTAATGGTGGGAATATAGGTTGATATTCTATTCTGGAAATTGCGGTTGAGGAAGACTAGACGTTAACATGTTCACAACATTAGATATGCCTTTTGAATGGAGAAAATACCAGTGAAAAACCGACAGTAAACGATTATGGGTGGTTTGTAGCCTTAATGTTAGCCCAGTTTAAGTAGCAGGAGTTTTTGAAGGCTCGTGTAATGTGTTTTTTCAACCACAGAGGAAACGAGTAGAAGACGGGTGAAAAGAAGTCCAACGCATCTCTTTACTCCTGAAACGGACTGCGGGCTGAATCTGTCGAGCTGCCAGTTACCGCTGTCACAGATGATGAGGAGCTCAAAAAGACAAACAGTCTAAAAAATGCTAACTGTCAGAGAAAATCATTTTGACCGCTTCCATGAGCCTGACAGGAGAGTGTGTGAGTATTTGACTGTACTGTGATGTATCATCAGAAAGTCTGTTTCCAAAAACAGGTGTTGGAAGGGGGGCGGGGGCAAAACTGCAGACCAGTTTTTAATACTATGAAATAGATTAGAACAACTTAGTTATCATAGTGACAATATTTACTCCTCCATCTGGACAGTTATGGGGTCGTAGCACTTGAAAATGCAGTTCACGTTACAAGGCAGTGATTCTCCACCTTTTTGGTTTTAATTGCGCTTAATCCAAAACAGGTTATGACTTTAGCATGAAACATGATGCGCTTAACCAAAACAACTGAAAAATTAATCATTTTTTTCCTTCTTTTTTTCATTTGAAACATTTTTAGAGGCCAGAAGATGTGAACAGTTCCAGTATTTCAAAAGAAAAAAGCACAAATTATAAAAGGATAAAGTAAACATAATTTTTTGTAACACAAATATTTATAAATATCTTTAATCATCTTGTGACCCTTCAGATTTATCTTGGTTACTGATACTGTCATTTTCTTTTTCTCAGTCTGAAAACGCATACTGATGTATCTCATTATGATGTGTAAGTACTATTAATCAACTTTTAGCAATTACAGTAGATGTCCTAATTAATTTTTTGCCTCCACAAGCCATTATGGCTTCTTGACTAAACACTTTAACAACTTTCTCTCTTTCTTTTTTTTTTAAGTAGCTAAATACTGCATCCAACTGGCTACTTTTCTGCCAAAGATGGAAGCGGGAGTGACAGTTTTATCACAGTGAAAATCTGGCTGTGGGATTTCACGATCCAACAAGGATTGCCGCCATGGCACTTGTCTCTGATGTTCAAATTTGTCATGCTACTTCAGTCAAAAACAGAAAAAATCAACAACATGCAAGTATTAAATTGCTCTGCTGCTTTAATTTGTGTTCTCTGGAGGTCAATTTTTATTACAATATCAAAAGCTTGTGATAATTCAAATAAACACTGCCCATTAAATCGACTTTTCGTTGGGTAAAATTTCTGGGTAAATACACTTGAAGTCACTGATTTCATTGCTTGTTCCTCCTCTTCCATGTCCGAATAAATCCACCATGCCCACTCCCAGCAGTGCACATGGTCTGTGGTGTTTTCCAACTAGACAGATACCTTTGAGGAGATAATGATTTTGCTTACAGCCAAGATTACTAATTAACATGGCAGATACTCATCCTTGTATAATAGCAGGGTGTCAACATGCAGGAAGCCTGAGAGGAATATTCAAACAGTGAGCATGACTGCTTTTCTTAAGAGTGAAATGAGTAGAAATGCAAGGTAATTTTAATGAATTCATTATTTCCTCTTATTTAAATTTTAATTATTGGGAGATCATAAATAAATTCATTTTCTTGACAGGAATGAAAAGCCACGGTGCTCCAACTCTTCCCTTTCTGTAAATTATGAATTCATGTATAATTCTTCATCTGAATGTGTGAGATTAAAAAAGTCAGCAGCCAATAAAGATGGAATAACTTTAAAACGTATCAGACTTGTTCATTTCTGATGCTTATTAAGTACAACCGTACAAAAACAAGAGGGATCCAATCACATTAATCAACAGAAGAATGATGACATCCGCCCTCCAATCTAGTTGTGACTAGAGCCAGACCGATATATCGGTCAGCTGATATTGGCCTATCACGGATATATATTGGCGTATATGTTGATTATGTAAAGCTGATCCTTTTTCTTAATTCAAATTTAATACATAGGTACATGTTTTTTTTTATTAGTGTTTTTTTTTTATTTATAGTTATTTATAATTATTAAATTCCTCATGAATTTTACTGTTTCAGTGCATTGATGTCATTTTAGACAATAAAGCTTGTTGTTAAACTGTAACGTATTACGCCTCTATTACATATCTTTGTCAGTGTGTGAGTAACTACGTGTTTGATAACTACATTTGAGGGATCACTGCAAAAAATGTGTCTTTATGTATATATTCCGTATATATATATATATATATATTATCAGCTGATATATCAATATCAGAGTTTTTTGTACACCCTAATATCAGTATCAGTATCAGCATTGGCTCCAAAAGTCCAGTATCGGTCAGGCTCTAGTTGTGACTGTTACTCGAAATTTAATCTTCAACCAATTCTCAAATCATTTAACTCCATTAATTGCACCAGTAAGTGCGGGGTTGAAGGGGTCGAGGGTCTTGTTGAGCAACCAAATCACAAGGTTACAGTTTGGTGTTTCTTCTCCTTCACCAACAATCTGAGTACAGACATCAGCAACAAAGGTTCATTCAAGCCATTATGTAATTACTGTAACTTTAATTAGCTCGAGCTGAGTTGTTGAATGGAGTCATCCTCCGTTCTATTTAATCAGAAATTAATCAACCATGTATTTATGTATTTTTGTCAAATTTAGGTACAATTTGGTTGTACGCTCGTCATGTGAATAGGAATAAGTGAACTACCCATTAATGTGACAATAAACTGCACGATAAGAATTCTGAATGTCTGTCAGTGAGACAAGTTTAAACAAAAGCTTTAAAGAAAAAGAAAAAGTAAAGACCCAGTAGAGTTTGTCTTTTTCTCTTTCTGATGTCAAATTGACTTCTTGATGAAACAAAGTGTAAACTGAATTCAGACACCCATTCAGTGCTGAGACCGCCATTATCTACACAGGTTACATTAATCTGTTGTTTTTAATCACTGAGATAGGACTCTGTAAAGGCACTGCCATTAAACTGCTTTGTTGTCACCAGTTAAAAGACTATTTAAGCACAAGTTACCTGATAACATTAAATAACTTTCTCTTAGATGGTAAAAAGATTTCTAAATGGTTGGAAATGTATTTTCAGGCTTATTGTATGCACTTGTTCTTTATGGACTTCTCTTCAGTAATGAATTTTCTGTCTTTTCTTTCTTTTATGCAACCTGATAAAAGTCTAACTGAGATTACACGTTTCTTTATGAAGAGAGAAATGTCATGAAGGTGCATGAAAAAAATCTTACAACAATAAATACAATACAGATAATATAAACAAGCCAAGAAAACTGTCACAGAACATTTTCCATCCGTCATTTCTGACTTCCTTAACTAATGTCCACCTTGTAGTTTTACTTTTTTCTGTTTTTCTTTTAATCTCTCTTTTATTGCTTTCTCACCCTCCAACCTGTCATTCCTTCCCTCCACCTCTCCCTGGTCATCCTTCCTACTTTCCGTCTTCCTTCCTTCCTTCCTCGCATCCTCGCCCATTCCCTCCTCGCCAGGCTGCTCTCGCCTGGGAGCTGGAGGCCGACCCTAATTAATAATTAGTGTATCTTCGTGAACTTCGAAAAGTTTAAAACAGATTCTTGTTTTCTTAGATCCAAGTAAATAAATAAACAAACATATGTTAGACTCTTGGCTGTCCTGCTTTAAACAGAGCAAATAAAAGCAAAGTAAAGCAAACTGCGTCCCTTTTTGAAACATTTACCAAAACTGTAAACATTCCTCTTGGCTCAAGAGATTTTTTTTTTCATGTTTTCATGTTTTCGTGTTTGTAATCTTCACTTAAAAAGACAAAAAAAACCCATAAACACACCATTAAATGTATTTCTCTGCCTCAGTTCTTACTTAGCATTAATAGCACTTACTTGAGTCAAGTCTACACAAACAAATGACTTGATCCAGAAATTACACAAAACTTTAAAAGTTTTAATGGTTTGATATTAAAGGTGAAGCCTGACAGAAGGAGAAATTCGAAACCAGAGAACTTAATAATTAAAACTCTGGCTGTACTGGAGTGTTGGGGAACACACACCAACACAACACAGCAGCACACACATTATGATAATGGAGCCTCTGACAGAAGAGTCGTGGCACAGGAACAACAGTGCTGAACACACAGATGGCTCTCAGTGTCCCAGTCCAAATGCTGCGAGGCTGATCCTGTATCTCTGCCTAACTGGGGCAGAGGAAAGAAGGATCGATTCCAAACCAGACGGTTTTTGGCCCGAGTGCAGATAAGTCCCAAACCCAAAAGTCTAGTCCTCCGGTGGACCAGTTCCAAACTAACAGACCCTGTAGCGTCCTCAACAGTGTATCATAAACTCAATTCTCATAAATTAAAGCTTAATTACTCCTCTTGTTAACTTCCTCTCTTAGTTTTTGCCTGGTGACATCTTGTTACACCTTACCTGCCCTTATTAACAGAGTTTGTTTGAGTTTTCTGTTTTGCTGCAGGGTCATAAACAATACAGCGAGTCTGGACAGGAACTACAAAATGCAACAGAGTAAGTCAGACGCTTTTATCGTTTCACTCTGCGTTCCTCTTTCAGACTGCCGTTACTGATTTCTACTGCTGATTGTTTCAGGGGAGGTTTCCAGGGAGTTTTATCCCCTGTGGCGTGGACCCAATACATGTGAAAGTGTATGCATGCTTTGCATTTGTGCAGCGTATGTGCTCATGAGTGTGTGAAAGAGAAAGGTAGAGAGAGAGAGAGAGAGAGAGAGAGGGAAAGATAAAGGCATTCTACAGTTCAAAGCAGTGACCTAAATACAGGTACTGTGGTAATGTACCATACTGGATCTTTTTTCAATAGCCTGCAAAACAGATATTGAAATACACCAAACTTGGAGCCATTTTGTTTGGACCTAGCACTCTTCAGTGTTCTCTGCACTGGCGGCCTGTTCCTCCAAACATTTTGGTGTACAATGTTTTACATTTCTCAGCATTTCTATTCAGAGGTACAATATCACAGGAGGTGTTCTCAAATGATTAAAAACACGTCTGTAGGTGAAAACTATAGCCAGGAATTAAAAAAAACAAACAAAGAATCACAATCTGTTGTTTGTCAGGTCTTATATCAACTGAATTATGTGCGAAGCTAAATCTGCCAGCCCCTCTGTCAATCGGAGGAGATATAGAGCACAATAAGAGACGTAGGACGAGGTGACAAATCACCACTTAAGCTTCTGCTTCCTGCCCACACTGCAGAACAATGCAGACCTGGCCATATGTGAAAACCATGACAACAGCGGGAAAAATATGGCACCTTTTAAATTGTTGCCAAGCAATATACTGTAAATATCTAAGAGGGTCTGTGAGTTTAATCCTGCAACATTGATAGTTTCATTATGACTTTCCCCTTATGAGAGTTACAACAAACCACTGTTCTACCTGTGAGCCTAAAGGCAAATCTCCTGAGATTGTCCTAAAAGCCCCAAAATAACATTTTTACACTCAAGTGATAAAGCAGCCGAAGGATTTTTTTTTCGTGGAGAGCCAAGGAGGAGGTAGTGTGGCAATGTCTGGAAAGGGAGGAGGTTGGAGCATATGATGGGTCGACAAAACGTTGCTCTTTGAGATGGCAGACCACTGCTGACTCCTGCTTCTACTGACAGTCAACTTGTTGTTATAAGCATGAACACAATCCTTCCCACTTAACACTTACTAAGCTGTTTTTGTGCCTGAACCCAAACCAAGGCACTGATAGATGACATCCTCCTACTGGTAGGGCTGTCAGATCAGAAAACACTTATACTGTATATGTACTTTTTTGTTTGTTTAATGTGCAAAACATTGTTACATCTGCTTGTTTGCTATAAAAGATTATCAGATTAAGTTGCTCATTCTTGATGGTCTCACTATTTTAAATATATACAGTATGTATACATATATATGGATTCCATTATGTATGCTCATTTTGACATGCCCTTGGTTGACCACTAAAAAGGCTGCCTTTCAATTTTTATGTAAAACATTTTTTACAAAATACAAAACTCAATAGAGAAAAATCCCCAATAACCTTGAACTGAATTCTGTAGTGATGAACAGTAACACAGTGTACAGAATAAACTGCTGAAATTAAAAGATTTGACAGTTGAGAGTGTTCAAGTTTCATATAATAAGAGGAGATTTAAGTGCTTTTGTGTCACTGCTACAGGACAGCACTTTGCAAGATATAACAAAAGACAATATGTCAACATGATTGACTGACCACAATAATTAATACGCTAGGAGTCAGCTCAACAGTTACAACCGGCCGATTCTAGGTGCTGATTATTAAAATTTACCCATGGGATGAATTTAAAATACACAGAGTTAGTTGTAGTAATGACAACCCCCAACATACAGATATTTACCATTGGAAAGACATGCATTCAATACAAAAGCCTATAAAAAAAACATATTCAGTCAATGCACAATAAATTACTTAAAGAAGCCAAAGTTCATCAGTGAAATAACAGCCTGGATGCATTAACTCTGATGATGCTGATTCTAGTAAAGTGGTGACAAAAGCATAGGTGATTGACCAACTTACCATAGAAGAAGAAGATTAACTAGTACTAGTGAAGTAAAACTAGTGACGCCACAGAAAAAGCCTCAGCGGTAAAAGCCTTTAAATATAATTTAACTCATGACTGGTGAACTGTACATGAAATTAACAAGCTCTGGCAACACACAGCTACGAGGCACAGCACAGCAGCATTGTGTGTGTGTATGTATGTGTATGTGTGTTTTTTTTAAATCTCTTCTCAACTTTGATTTGGATGAAAGTAATGGGAAGAGGTCTGTTTACCCAAAATATTGTTTTGCAGCATTTGGCGCTCAAACAAATGTGCGAGCAAACACAAACCAGGACTTTGTGCTGAATGTTTGAATAAAAAAAACAACAAATAAGACAGTGTCTGAATATGACAGTTGGCACATTTTCTGCCAATAATTCATTTGTTTTGTGAGCCTATTATTCTCTTCTCAGATCATTCAAACAGTCGACCATTTTTAGACGTTTTAGTATTGATTTGGTATTTTCCAGTCCTATAAACATACAGATATGAGTCATATTAGTCAAAGATGCTTCTTATTTAAAAGTAATTAAACCTGATTAAAAAATCCCATAGACATCAAATAAGATAACATTAAAAAGCATAATAACCTCAGCCCACCAAATCTCTCCTTAGATTGCTTAGAGAACTGTTTCCTCACCCACTTTACTCCTCTGACTGACACTAACACACATTCATACAAAGACTCATCTCACCCACAAGTCAGCTGAATTTTAAAGGGATCATCAAAAGAGACGGCCCTAACAGGGTGCCTGGAGGGCGCCAACAAATCCTTTAAATGTGCTTAGTTTAACAGATGCCCAGAGCGTCTAGCGTTTATACATAAATAAGGTCTTAATCAATGAGCTATGCTGTCTTTGGAGGGATAATTTGCAGAACCACATCGCTTAAACATCCCTGCTCCCTGTTTCCTCAGGTAACAATCTAAGCAACAGGTGCTGCATCAAACTGGGTGTCAAGCTATGATGTGGGATGATCTAAGCCGAGGCCTCGGACTCCCACTGACAGATGCAATTCTTAATGATAATCAGTTACTTCTATGCAATTCAAATTTTAGATTCAATCTTGCTGAAATAAATTAGGAGCAGAGGCCCCAGCAGACAAATAAAAAAAAAAAAAAAAAGTACAGGACACAAGTTTCTGTCACACTCATGGAAAGGGCAGAGAGAGCGAGGTGCTGATTTTTATTATGCAAATAAAAAGGTATGGCAAAAAATCTTGATTGTGTCCTTTGAGCGGTCCATGTCTGAACAGCAGTAGCTCACACGTATGAATATAAATTTACATAATTCACATGCAAATGTGTCATTTTACACAGGCTGAAGCAGGCTCTAAAAGTGCAAATTATACACCTCGAAATATGACCGCGGAAGATTTCTACAATGTGATGATTAATGAAAAAGACCAATAGGAGGTTGTTAATAATGTTGATAATGTGGGAAGCACGCCTGGAGTTGGTATCCTGCTAAATTACTTTTATTTTATTAAACTCAAAGACTTGAATCTGCTTTCAGAAAGATCTCCCGACTGTGTCACCTTGCCGCCTGATGAGTCCAAAATGTCTATTTCTAATATTTTTGCATACTTAACAAAGATCCAATCTTACACTTAAATGTTGCTGTCATCCAAAGCTTTAGGAAGCTATTTCCGTCCTACACGCTTTAAGCTTCATCACTTCTAATCAACTCAAATGCCAGGCTGACCAGACCTGCCTGCTTCCTCGTACACCAGCCTGTTCTGCTCCTGATGCTGAAAATTTTTGAAAATGACAACAACAACCCCCGGCTGTCAAGCATGTTACGGGCTAATTTCTGATTAAACAATGTTGCACATGTCAGAGGCAACTGTCAAGCAACTGTGACTGATCATCCACAGGGAACATGAAGGCTTTATAAAAAAAAAAAAAAAAAAAAACAAGGCATGTGGCGCAGCGGGAGGGAAACTGAATTTTGCCGGCAGGGGGACAGAAGGCATAAGAGGTTTATGAGACAGTTGGGATGCAATCTCTCTAGCTAGCTATTTTCTGACAGCTGACAGGGGATTGTGAGTTACAGCCGCACTACATTACAGATATTTTAAAAGGCCGAGATGCAACCGACGGCATTTGTTTGTACACCCATGGTATTTTAAATGTAAAAAAGATGAGAGAAAACATGAGAAAAATGTTGAGACTTGCCTGCTACAAGCCATGACAGACTACAGATCAAAGAATCCAGGTTCAGTGTACGCCACACTAAACTCACTAACTGGGTTTATACTCCTGCTTTTATCTCAGTGATTACTGGTTGGTTATGTGGGCTCTAATTCACTCTGACACATTGATACGAAGCGTGGTCAGATGATGTCATTATGATGAAATGCACCCAACGCAGATCGTCTTTCCGAACTGGAGCGTGAAGGGCAGAGGCAGTTTTAATTTCCCCCCGTTAGGAGATCAGATGTGATAAGATGAGATGACTATGAGAGCATATGTTGTTGCTATTGCAACGCGACTGTATTGATTAGTTCATGACAATTTGTGTTTTTTCCTCGTTAAGTGACAGCTCTTACAAATACAGCAAATGTTGTCTAATACATATTTCGGAAAGAGATAATTAGTGTCATTATTCCATTGAAAATAAGCTTTTGTCATATTAAAATTGCTTTTGAAAACCCCAGCTAATGTCTTTCTTTTGCTTAACTATAATCTTGTCTGCCGACAGCTCAAATGTATTGAATAGTTATTATTCTTTACAATAATTATCACACAAAGCAATAGAACTAAATCACAATATCTGCGTCTTTCATCCCTCATTTCCTCCCCTCCACACACTGCATCCCACAAAACAAAAACATAATACCATATAAATAAAACAAATAACTAAAGAGAAACAACTAACGGCTGCAACCAACGATTATTTTCATTATCGACAAATCTACCAATTATTTTCTTGATTAACTGGTTTTGTCTATAAAATGCCAGAAAATAGTAAAAAATATCCGTTATAGTTCCTCACAGCCGAAGATGATGCCTTCAACTGTCTTGTCTGACTACCAGTCCAAAACTTAAAGATGTTCAGTTTACCATCATGTGCGATGAAGAGATTTTGGGCATTTTTGCTTAAAAAAATACAAAAATTATAATTATTTGATTATCAAAACAGTTGCCTACTAATTTTCTATTAAAAATCCTCAAATTTACACCCTTTGTGTTTTCCACCCTCTTCTTTCCGCTTTACAATCAGAATCTTGAGTATACGACCTCCATTTGTACCCCCAATTCTCAGTGTATAATGTCTGTTTATCTGCTCTTATTCCATCTTAATTCAAATAAATTAACTCGGTTCCTAATCCTATGGGTTATCATCTCCATTTTGTAAAATCACTAATCACCCCCTTATTTCTCTATTTTTGGTGCAACTGGCTTCAGGCACTTTTTGGTCATCTGCTTGGTGAGTGCTAGCACTCTGAAGAGCTATTTATCAAATTAGTGAGAGAGTAACTGATGAGATTTACCCAGGAGTAATTGCTCAGACCCCAGTCGGTGTATGCATTGGAATATAATATACACAGTTTATCTTATTTTGAATCTACATTGTTTTAGTAGTCTTTTAAGCACAATTTCCACATTTGTTGGATTTCCATTTTCCTCCACTTTGCTTTTGAGTCATTACTGTAAATAACCAGACTAATTAATTACAGCAAAACTCAAAATTTCATCATCAATGATGCATAATTGTATACATTTTTGAGCTATGCACAGTAAGCTATTTCAATCTAAACCATAGCCTTTCGCTTAAAGTACCTCTGACCGCACCATCATGGGCAGTAAGCATTCAGTGATTGTCCAACATCAAACAGTTGCTACACAATCCCCTAAAAATTTTTTTTTAAAAGTTGAATAAAAATGCCTAAACATATTGTAACTTTTTAACACTTTATGCCAGGTCCACTAGTACACAGCTAAGGAAATACTTTCAAGAAAACAGAGCAAAGGTTTAGACTTCTGTTTTGGTCAGGAGACAACATCAATAATGAGGGTGATAATGAGCCGCCACCCACTCGCAGTGATGATGAACACCGGCAGTGCTGTAAGAAATAAACCAAACTGCTAAATAACTATGGGCTGTTTGTTTATGTTATATTCTGTTGACCACATCCATGTGTGACAACAGGGGGGCTTGAAACTTTCCTTTAAAAAGAAACCATATGATGCTGGTTGGCATCCAGGGGGGCTTGATCCTTGCAGAGGATGCAGGGTTATTAGGAAAGATAAAACCAGTCAGAACTTGACTTTAAACTGAAAAATATCATTAGCAGGTATATTTGGAAACATCTAAGCTCAGTTTAACATTTAGTTTCTGTGCATTATACGAGGGTAACCTTCAAGATTGAGTTAAAATCCAAAGTAATGAAATGCTCATTTAAATTGCAGTCACAGAAGAGTAGGTTACTGGTTTTTGCCGTGTTTCTTTGTGTACACTGGACTGTAAATGTGAGAAGAACCAGAGAAAAGTCTGAAAATAACCAAAGCTGATGGGAAGAACATAAATAATGAATGCAGAAGCTAAAAAGTGTTAAGTTTTATGATCAAGAGACCAAACTTTTAAATAACAACCACCTGAACTGGCAGCCTACAGTAACTCAAGGGATCTACCGGGGTTGTTCAGTACATTGATTTCTCACTGTCTGTGAGTCAGTCAATGTGTGTGCGTGTGTGTGTGTGCGTGTGTGTGTGTGTGTCTGGGGAGAGAAAAAAAGAAAAAAAGGCTGTGTCTCACTAACGCCCTATATGAACTCCTCACAGGTAATTGCAGAGAGATTGAGGAGTTGTAATTGGAACTCAGAATCGCTGTCTGAAGCTTTCACTCACTCGCACACACACATACACACACACGCACAGTGACTGAGGCTTGGCGAGGTGAGAGGGTAACAGTCTCAGGTGGGTCTACGCTCAGGGCTTTTGCTTCTCTGGAAATTGAACTACTCCAAAATAGATCTTCTCTAAATTTAGGTGCACTGACAGACATCTGTGAGTACATCCATCTGTGTGTGTGTGTGTGTGTATATACACATATACAGTATATATGTGCATGTATAAGGTATGTGTGTAACTGTGTCTGTATGGATGTAATTGTTTATGTGTCGATATTCACAGTAAGAGGATATGTCAGTGTGTTCAAAAGAATTCGCTATTAGTGCTGTGTTTGTGTAAAAGATACCGGGTGACTGCGGACAGAGCAGGTGGAAATATTGCTTTTCTAAATGTTCATGCTTGTTGAACAGGTGGTTTGGTAAAGTAGTTATTGGCCTTTTACTCACCAAGGTTTTATTGCACTTACAGTAACGAGCGTAGTTGTCGTCCACTCGAGTAATCTTCGAGTTATCTTCACTTCACTGTGTCCACTGCGGCCTGTCTGTTCTGCTGTTCACCCCATGTTTGTGTATGTGTGTGTTTGTGTATGTGTGTGTGTGTGTGTGCTTGCGTGACTAACAGAGCAGTCAATGAGCCTGTCTCTAGAGGAAGCGGTGACTGTGCTCTTATATAAAGTGCTGCTCTGTGGTAGCTGTATACTGTAGGCACTCGTGCATTAGTCTTTCACAGACGATGATTGCTGTTGACTATGAAATGCTTGATATACAATAAAGATCAGATCAGATCAGTAATAGTGCACTTCACTTTTGAACTCACTATTTGAAGATCTGAGGGTGACTTCAGTTTGAGTAAACCTCATTGTGTCATCAAGGTGAGATGAGAGCTGTTCTTGTCCAATGGAAAACCAACTGCACTGCACCAGCATCAGATTCGGGTGGTTCAAGGTGGTTCACACAGTGGTGGAAGAAGTACTGAGATACTTTACTGCAGTAAAAATACCAATACAGCAATGTAAAAATAACAAAGTGTCTGAATTCAATCAGAAACTTAACACAAACACACCGTCACACACGGTAAAGAGTCTACAGCCAAGCTAGCAGCTTTGTGAGGCTTTACTTAGCTAAATGCTAACGTCACCCTGCTAACATACGCACAGTGACGATACTAAAATGCTGATGTTTAGCAGGTATAATGTTTATCGTGTTCACCATCTTAGTTTAGCTTGTTAGCATGCTAACATTCGATAATTAGCTCTAAACACAAAGTACAGCTGAAGCTGCTGGGAATGTCTTCAGTATTGGACAATGTGAAATTTTGATATGATGAAAATATAGAGGAAAAGTCGGGGACTGCCAAAGTTAATACAGTTCACTCTGTGGTAAACATGAATGTGTGTAACATATTTCGTGCAATGTATCCAATACTTGTTGAGGAGTTTTACTCAAAACCACGATACATCGTCTAGGAATACCATGAATGTCGGTGCAAAATTTTGTATCAGTCCATCAATTAGATGATGAGATATTTCTGAATTAAGAAAAGAACCTACAAATATTTTTTCTTTTTAAAACTACTGAAAATAATTCATTGATTGATAAAAATGTTTTGATTAATTTTCTTTCTCACAGCCAAATTATTAATCCTCTGTTCATTTCAGCGCTATGTCCGGTGTGAACCTATGCATTTTCTGAGTAAATTAAAAAGAGAAGCAGGTACTGTATCCTCAAGTTTGATGTTTTGGCTCAATTCTCTTCATTGTGCATGTGAAATGATACTACACGCTGGTGGTGTTCAAGTCTGCTGTTTCCTAAATGGATGATAATTTCATCCACACCAGATGAAGCGTTACATGTCTTTCTTCGGGCTCTGATGCAGGAACGCAGAGACTGGAAGCAGGTTTGATGAATCATACCCTGATGTACTTGCATTACTTCAGCTAATCATGTACACTATGCTGCAGTAATTTAGCACCCTGGGGAGTCACAGCTAAATCCTCATAAAGATACACTAAAACATAAAAAAGGCTGGAAAAGGAACTTGACAGATAAGCAGAGGTATCAAGAGGAAAGTGATGTTTATGTACGAGTCATTGCAGAGCAAGATTTTTTTAACTACGTTTTAATAATTTATATATCTGAGTGGAATTACAGTCTGTTTAAATATGTTTGGCTGTCACTGAATGAAGGATCATTAATAAAAAAGGACTATAAGGGCTGAAAATACCATCCTTTAACTGAAAGCATGCTCTTTAATAGCGCTGCATCATTTCAAATGAGGAATGAAACGTGTCATTAACTTCATGTAACTCACTGTTTGGCAGCTTTAATATCACAACATAAGCATTTATTATCAATCTGTGGTGTTGCCTCTTACTGCCACTGTGTCATCTGTTTTTACACTAGACGGTAGTACTGAATTCATACTGTATACACACTGTTAAAGTAGCTGCACTTGCATTTCTTTTAAAAAAAAATACT
Source organism: Thunnus maccoyii (assembly GCF_910596095.1). Taxonomy (NCBI): domain Eukaryota; kingdom Metazoa; phylum Chordata; class Actinopteri; order Scombriformes; family Scombridae; genus Thunnus; species Thunnus maccoyii. The sequence goes on along the minus strand of NC_056544.1, from coordinate 19,605,560 downwards.
AAAACTGCCTTTGAGCTTCTCCACGTAGTGTGTGCGCCTCCATATCTGCACACACACAGTATCTGTAGACAATCCAATTGAAGAGCCCAAACAGATAAATCTAACAGCCAGTGTCATAGATATATTTTTGGCGTATTAACCATAAATGATTTTGATTTTTCAAATACTGAACACCTTGGTGACAACTCTTAAATATTAACATTAGTTGTATTGAATTGTATTGTATTGTATTAATATTATTTGTGTAAAAAAATAATCTATGTTCAACAACACACACATCAACTCACAAATTAGGTGTTTCAACTCTCTGGAAAAGCAGCAATTTTGTCCCATTCGCTCCACAGATTAGTACAATGTACCTTGACTTCTTCTTCTGTCTGTGTGACACATCTGTGGGTGTATAATGGTGACACGCGCCAAATAATTCAGTGCTCGGTGACACAACCAGTGTGTATTGCACTTAAGAGTTGGGTGTTTTGAACCACTTACCGCTTTCAAATTTCGACAAACCATATTTCTTTAGAAATAACGTGCTTTTAAATTCCGCTTGTCAAGTCCTGGAGGTGCTTCCCTCTATATACGGCATACTGTACATCAGCATGTGTATAGCGTTTACACGCAGGAGTATGCTTCTCTGCAATGATTTTATGCAGAGAAGAAGGTGATCAGACATGACTAAGCATATCTTGCAGCATGAAATAAGAATAAAGTTTGGACACAATCTGAAACAAAACTCATGTAAAACCAATGCAAACTTGATGTGCATATATTTATTTAAATAAAAAGAGATTTGAATAGACCTGAGGATGATTGGACACAATCAAAAATGCAGTGAACAGAGAGAAAACACTAACACCGACAGCAGCATGAAGCTGCTCATCAATTGACGAGCAGCCGCTGTAAAAACAAAAAAAGCAGTGAAACGTGTCGTTTTATCTCCACTAAACAGTTCACAGTCTCCTTCCTACATCAAAAAAACACATCTAAGAGTTGACAACAAGTCTGATCGGATCCATCAGATGAATATAATTTGGACCCAGCCCACCTCCCGTCCCGGGTTGAGTCATGGTTTAGACCCATGATGACTTCTAATAAACATATTTCACTGTGTGTCCACAATCACAGATACAATATAGTGCCCCAAAATCCAGTAATGCTAGTATTCAGGTTCAAGTAAACTCAAGTGTTTTACTTATGCATGAAAAGATAAAAATATATTGACATATTTCTTTATTCTAACTTTTTTTTTTTTTTACAAGACAATCACACAATATCTCTTCATTTAAGACACATTGTTTTCATAACCATCTGCTGGAAATAAAAGTGGTTTTCACTTTAACAAGTTTTGGTTTCTCTTCTTACTCAGATCATCTGACTACAACTAATAAGAAGAAACTGGTGATGTTTAAATGAAACCCAAATCAAACCAGAATATAATTACACATTGCTCATTCACACAGTCTCCCCAGTCTCCGACCAGCATCTCCCTCCTGCTGTGCCACTTTCCTATGCCCACGTTCTTCTTACTGACTCAACCGGGTTATCAACTCTCTCCCCGCTCCCTGCGCCGTCTTTGACTCATCGGACAACTTTGACTGCGATCCAACTAATTTGCCAGACGTCTGTTGACCTGTTAAGTAAATCTCAAACCTTCAAAAGCATATGGAGATGACACACCAAACAATGGCTTCCTGTCCAAATATTTGCAGAGCCCCGCTAAATAAATCGTCTTTCATCCTCTCTGCTGTTGCCTAGGCGTTGTGTGAGTCACCTAATAGCCTGAACAAAGGTGTTGGCTGTTGTATTAGCCTGATCCATTAAGATGAATCACCAGATGGCACCGCAAGAGAAAAGCCAAAACACTCAGATGTCCCAAATCAGGAAAAATTAACCAGAACTTTTCAACTAAAAACTTTTAGGTGATGCAGGCACGCTGCCAAATCAGTTTTATTAGAACAAAAAATTCACCTATACTTTAAAATTGTTATACTACTCTGGCAATGGTCCAATTAAAACCTTTCTTGACACCAAAGAACTCTAGTTTATGCTCAGATTCTTTTACAGCTCCTGAAGTTGTTATATTACACAGAGAAAGAGGTTGCTAGTGAAAATTAAGGAACACTAGTTATCAATTAAAACAAATATCCATTTAGTTCATTCTTTGCGTGTGTGTGTGTGTGTGTGCGTGCGTGTGTGTCCTTCTGACCCTCTAAAAAGATCTATTCATCCCTCAGAGGATGTAGCTTCTCCACAGACACCATGCCGCCGCCGCTGCTGCCTCTGGCATACTAAACTCTTCTTCAATCTCCTCCATCAACCCTCCTCTCCTCCTCTTCCTCCCCACTGCTTCCTCTTCCTATTTATCTTTAATCTATTCATCATCAGCTCATCTCTCTCCTCCAGCCCTCCTCTGCTTGTCTTTTTGTTTCCTTGCTCATTTCGTGCTCCCCGTTCTCATTTGTTCTGTCTCTTTCTCCTCCATCGCCCATTCCTCTACGGTGAATTATTAACCTGAGAGGTCTTCAGTCCTCCTTACACCTAACATGAAACACGAAGCGCCAAATGACACAATATATTATCTGACCTCATATATCAGGTTTTCTTATCATGCAAAATCAGTACAGGAAGCACACCACTGCACACAGTAAAGACAACCACATCATGTGGCTACAGTACAAAATAGTCACAACTACAGTTTTTCTGTTTTTTTCATGATTTGATGTTTACTTCTGCTACAGTATGAGAGGATCAGTGTGTTTTCATTGTGGGAAATATTTAAGGGATAATTCTGGCTTATTAGAACTGTGGTTTTGTTGTCATAGTTTTTGCCATTGTTTCTATTCTATTATGATAACATTGAACACTCTTAAGTAATTGCTACACTTTAGGGACGTCACTTTTTAAAAAAAATGAAGTTTGAACAAATTTGAACTGATGTGTAATTTGTTCAGATTAATTCAAATGTAAGCCACACAGCCTAATTTAACTACATTGTAGGTGTTGAGTCTAGTTAAAGTGCCTCCACTGCCTTTCTTAAAAGAGTACTCTACTGATTTAGCATCTTACTCCTGTGTCATCATCAGATTCAAGATGGACAGCTAAAAAAAAGGATAAAAACTGATGCAGCAGAACCAGATATCATCTTTTTTATTCCACGCATTGTCCTTCCGCCTATATTACCCACAACACGACTCAACTTTATTCACTCAACTTTACAGATCTAGGTGTTTTATGCTAGTAGCGGCTAATGTAGCCTTGAGCTGCTAGCCTCAAGCAGCGATGAGGATCGGGCTAAACAGGTCTGGTAGTCTTCAGCCTCAACCGATGTCGACTCAAGTGGCATCACTTGAGGCAATTTTGCACATTTTACAGCTCCCTCTGGAGCCACAAAAGACTTTATACAACTTTGTTCACATATGCAGTAGAACTACCCCAGACCTGTAGTAGACCTGTAAAAATCAGTGGAGTTCACCTTTAAGTGATGAGCTAACACTGCTGTAAAATGGTTGGATTTTACGAAGTCAGCAAACAGCTTCACCTTTATCCACTACTTACTTTATCCAAAGTGCTTCTCAGATGATTTTGTGACATGATTATCTGTACAGCACGGCTCACTGCCTTTCTCCATTTTGCTCTAGCCAGCAAAGGTCTAGTTGACGGATAGTGTTACTGTGCATGCACTGGTCAGACGAACACTACTGCAGTACATGACTGCTTGCCCTTATAGACTGTGGACTCAACATTTGAAGAGGTCATAAAGATCAGATATCAAATTTTGTCTCACGTTTGAACGACAGGTCAAATTTTGAATAAAAGCGAGATACCTACTATACAGTGACATCATGACAGTGAGTTGGTGGTTGAATAGCGGTCAGATGACCCGGCAGGTTGTAAACAAGCCAACAGTTCAGCCAAATTATTTAAACCACTGAATTCTGAGGTAAATTTAATAGCAGTAATAATTCCATTCAAAGTTGGAAATTGGTTTTTAAACTTTGATGGGTGTCCCAACAAGTTTGACTAACCCGGAATTTTAATTAAAACTGTATGATTATCTGACTGCCACATGGTGAGTGCATTTTCATTACGTCCAATAGGAATGATTGCAATAAAACTAGGCACAAATCTGACTAAAACTGGAATTATCTGATAAAATTCATCATTGCTTTTATAATTTAAAACAATCAATAGATCACACAAAACTTTAATAAGACTTTTTTATCAATACTTTGTAGTTGTTTCTCTAGAATTTATTATTTGTTTCTTTACATAAGTACTGGAAGTCTGGAGGGAATTTAAGAGAACGACAGAGTCTGCAGTAGGTAGTTGTAACACAATGCGACTCCACACCACATATGACAGAAATAGAGTAAGTAGGACGAGGTGACATTTCAATTCAAATGCGAATTCTTTGGTAGATCCTTTTCTCTGTGATACAGCAGCAAGTTCTCATCCCATTCATTCAAATTCCAAATATATCCAAACCCTTTATTTGTAGTCCACTGGTGCACCACAACTAGTAATAATCCTTTTAACTAATCCACATCAAATCTCCCACAATGCTAATCCGTAAGGCATGATGGTCCGCGGCAGCCATTCATCTGTAAACACTTCTAACTGCGCTCTGGCATGCATAATTAAATTGTGATGGTAATTTGTTATATTGCCGGGCTTGGCAACAGCTTAACTATTCATGTGCTGAGAGTTCACACTTCTACATAATAGGGCGGGACGTGGCTCGGTTGTGCATTATGTACAAGACAAGCATGACGTGACCGAGGATGAGGAAAATAGAAAATTACATCATGCCAAATTAAAGGCGCTTGTTTCAGTGTGCAAAACACTTGAGATGAAACATACATAATGTAACATATAACATAAACGAGACAGCAAAAATACTGAGAAAGCAGGGAGTAAGGTTACTATAAACAAATGATTAAAGACAGGCAGACAGTTAATTAGTTATGAAATGTAGACAATGAGATAAAAACAGTTCATCTTCTTTGTTTCATCAGCAATGATGATGCACTCTGACCTTTTCTGATAAGTATAACAAGTCTTGATACCTTAATGACAAATCAGGCCACTTGAGGGTCTTCCAAAATAGACTAGTAAGTGTTTTTCTGGTCTGACACCTCTCTGGTTAGGGTCTGGTTAGGTTTAGACAACTAAAAGTAGTTGGTGAAGTTTAGCGGAATGATTAATGTTTGCCATCATGATGCAGCATATGTTGGGATCTAAGACGATGACCGTTAAACCACCAATGCCCCTGTTCAATGTCAACCCTCCTCTCTGTCCTTTCATTTCCTGTCTACCCTCTATTGCACATATCAAATAAAGGCAGATATTTCTGACAAAACCTTAAAAAAACACTATGTTAAATGTCAGTATGATGCTTTTTTGACCCATCCATCCCCTCCGATTTCCATATTAGAGCTGCAAAAATGAGTGGATTAATCAATAAGCCGATCGTCATCAATATTTCTGATTTCTGCTTCTCAAATGTGAAGATTTGCTGCTTTTTTTCTGTTTTATAAGACACTTAAGCCCAACTGTGGCTAATTGCCTTTATGTCCTCTTTTTTTACATAAATTCCAGAAGATTACTCACCTAATTATTATTCTGTCCTAATCCTAATCAACCCTAAAAGCTCTTAAACATCAAAACCAACTTTATAGACTAATCAAGGTGGCTACAGGTCACCTAATTTACTTGTATCATTAAAGGGCAAGCTGCTAAACTACTGAGAAATATGTGAATTAAACGATTTGCCAGACCCGGTTGTGATATTGTAAATCCCTCCTTTTGTCAGTCGTATATTCTGCCAAGATACCACTCTAAAAGGCTCTTGTAGGATCCAATGTTTCATTCTGAAGTCTCGAATATAAATTAACATGCACATATTTGAGTCTTCTTTATTTTTGCTGCACTGAAAATACACTGAATTGTGACATTAACAAAAGTGTTGGGAAGGTCACTTTTGTAACTATGTAACTATTTTAATTACTTCATCAAAGTAATGTAACTTATTGCATTACTGTTTGATTACTTGTCTAAAAAATGTTTTCAACTGGGCTGAAAAGCCCTAAAAACATATATTTAAACCTGGCAGAGTAAACCTCACTCATTTCCAGTACTGAAAGGCGTTCTTGTCCGATGACATGGCCACCCGCCTTGACGTGGTTGGCTGGTCGCAGGCATGGCAGACTCAGGTTGCTTAGAGCGATGCACATTGACTTGATTGGCAGACGAGAGGCGGTGCAAATTCAAACAAGAGAGCCAATCAAAAACAACACTCAAAATTTGAGCGCATACTGCCAAATGAATGGAGCCTGTCTAGACGTAGAGACAGCTCCTTGTAAGCCGTCCTACCCTTGATGGTGTCGCACTCAAATTTGTCCCAACGGCTTTGCTGACCTGCCAAAAGAAGGCATTCCTGCTCGGCGAAAAGATGCAAAGCAACAGAATGAATGTTATATTTTACATATAAGCTTTTAACCGAAAAGAAAAGATTTGGATGTAACCCCTTTGTAATCACAAACATTTTGATTAGTAACATACATATTTTTTTCTCCATAACTGTAATGGATTATAATTACATCTACTTTACGTAACGCCGTTACATGTCACTAGTTACTCCCCAATACTGACTACCAAATCATATGAAATCAAACAATGAATTTTGTAAAGTGTGCCACCAATATCAGCTCCTTTGCTCCGTCTGACCTCATTCCTCTAATAAACGGTCTCTTTAGCGTGATGACATAAACGCCTCAGAGGCTTTAAGCTGACATCATATTATAGACCTGTGGATAGAGATATTGATAAATCCTGCATGCTTGTTCAGGATTCAGTAACCTGTGAACTGCAGTTGTGCCACAGACAGACATTTTCTGCATGAAACACATCAAGGCGGTATTCACTCATTTACGAGTGGGAGCTTTACGCTGCATGTTACAGCAGCGAGCCTCTCCATGGCTAATGAATATATGCAGAAGGCATGGTGAACGAACGCTTGTTTGAAGGCACAGCAATTCCCTTGTTCAAAACACTGAGATCCACCTACTTTGGCACATTAAAAGCTAACCTCGCAGGGTGGTGAATATGACAAAACGTCGGCCCACTCAACGCATTCGTTGTCTCTCTAAACTAGAGTAACTGCGTGAGAGCGCAGGGGATTCAGCGGTGTGACGTGACTTGATTGATGTGAACATAAGATTTGACTTTTGAAAGGTTTTGCTTCTTCCTTGCTGGTGCTCTGTCAGTATGCCTGCTATTTAAGATCATGCTAATCAAACCGCAGCGAGGTCAGCATATACGTGCGTATGTGTGTGTGTGTGTTTTGCATAGTGTTCCTGGCAGAAGGATTTTATGCCTATTACACTATGAGTTGTCAGCTGTCATACCAGGCCTGTGGTAACACTTTGACAGCAGTGATGGGTGTGTACTGTAAATTTACATGTCAAAGTAATAAACAAACTTTTGACATTATAAAGGATTTAACCAACATGATCTAAAATCACTTATTATCCAAGAGAATTTTCAAGGTGTACCAAAATAAATACACAAGACCATATTGGCTGGAATATAAGACGATATTTCATTCTGGAAATTACGGTAACACTTTATAATAACCATCAGCAGTGAGCCATTATAAGACATTAGCTAACGATGAACTAGCCATGAACAAACATTAATATACCTTAGTAAATGATTAAATAATGATATATTAAAGTAACAATCTCAAAGATCTCCGTTTCATTCTCTTTGGCAGCACCTATGGTGGTAAGCGGTAACTGCAGGTGTGTTTTTGGATCTCACTTTCCAGATATCCAAACAGTGTCACATGTGTGACACCAGTCAGTTGGTAGTTGGCACCTGGGATGCAACGCTAGCAGAGGCCTGGAAAAAACAGTATGCAGCTTCACACACAAGTGAGTTCAGAGTGAGTCTGTTGCGTTTCTCTCCGCCTACCCTCTCTGGCAGACCAGTCACTGCTGGGTGATGTAAAACGCGTCACTAACTGTGCGCAGTCTGAAATCCTCCCAAAGCCTGTCCACACCTTTCCCCACATGGTCTTCATCTGTCTCCTGCCCATGCTTCAGGTAAAATCTATTAGACTCCTGAGTGCAAACTAATATCGCACATTGGTAGCTTAGGTGAAGCAAATGTAAAATAAACAAAAACTCAGTCCTAAAGCTGGTAGCTAAGGTTAGACAGACTGACACTGTGTGTGTTTAAGGATTTTTTAGATATATCGAGTAAAAATGCCCAAATAAGCTTGTTCTTGATGCTGTTTGTTGTGTTTATGTTTACAAATGAAGCTTTATACATTTCGCTCCAGCAAAAAAAAAGGCTATAGTACATGCCTACTTGTCAGAATAAGAAAACAGTCTGCTTTGATGACGGACTTCTATCTTCTTTTTCTGTTTTCCTGTGGAGGGGTCATCCACAGTGTGTGGCCCCTATCTTACCAACATCTCTTGAAATCTCCGAGCAAGGAAGGAGGCAGCCCCTTGGCCCATTCACTGTGTCATCACGTAGCCTAGATGCAGTATAACCTCTATTGTCACACGAGCGCTGACAGTAAACGTCCATTTCTGATTTTAGTCTTGTTGTTGACTGTTCTCACGTTGCAGCGCTTTACTTAGATTTTTATTATTATTATTAAATTATTATCATTATTATTAAATAGCTTATTTTATTTTAGATATTTTATATGGTCTATGGGTGAAGTAGCATAAAAATCACAATGAGGAAGATAAATTTTTGTCCCCACCAAGGATAAAAATAACTCAGCAGAGGCAGGGATATATAGACCAGAGGGGGGGAAATCCTCACACCCCCCCCTGGCAAATCGCACCCTGCTTATAAATGATTTAGTCATACATTTACGCATCATTTATAACTGATGAAGATGATGAAAGTAAAGGGGGATGGTATAGAGCTGACACATGGAGTCCCCAGCTCCTATTCACCTGCATGAGGAGCCATATTGGCAGGTCACAGTGCATAGGTCACTATTATCCCACTGACCCACAAACACTGACACTTGTGTTCTATGAAGCACCTGACCAATACTGGAAACATAATACATCAACAAATCATTAATTAATCATCTACTTATGATTTGTTCATGAATATTTCATAATTAACTAATAATTTATAGATGACTTACAACATATTTGTGATATGTTTACATAGCATTAATTAATCATTTATAAAGGTATATTAATGTTTTGTTCATGACTAGTTCATCATTAACTAGGTCTTATAAATGAGTTACTACTGATTGTTACGGAGGACTAGAAAATTACATTTTTACAGAGAGACCATAATGACTCATTGAAAAACATTTTTGACTTCATATTTCTAATAGAAGTTGACGCTGTTAGAACGGGAGTCAGGGACGTTTTGGAGGCAGCATCTAGCGGCTGTCGGTTGTATTGCACTTTAAGATACTTTAACATTGGCTTCAGCCTCAAGCTGTGGCGGTTGCAGTTTGGTTTATAATGTGTCTGTTAGAGTCAGTCAGCCCCAAAACTGTTATCCCAGTTATACCTGCAGGAGTTTTTTCGGAAGAATAAATTCATGGCAGAAATGGACTGTGGACTGAATTATCTGCAGAGCAGTCAAGAATTACTGCTGTTACAGATGATGAGGAGCTAAAAAATACAAAAAGACAGTCTGAAAAAAAAAAAATAACTGCCGGAGAAAATAATTTTGACCGCTTCCACGAGCCTGAGAGGAGAGTGTGGGAGTATATGACTGAAAGACAAGCTACAAAAATAAGGGATTTAAATTCTTCTCTAATGGTATTATTTCACTTTTACAAGAAACAAGGCTTCTCCTTGGATTAACAGTATTTTAGGGAAACTTTCCCAACAGGAAGACTGTGAAAGTGTGCTGCATCTTTAAAAATGATTTTTTCCAGAAACAGGTGTTGGAAAAGGGGGGGCTCATCTTCTAATTAGTGTTGTCTCTCATTCAGCCGGATACAGTGCTTTCATGATTTGAGTGGGAAGAAAGTGGATAGGACATTATCTACATGCACGGCTTGCAAAGATTTCATGGTTTGATGAGTGTTGCAACTGTTGGGTGACCAACAAGTTGTGTCATGTTTTTTTTTCTTGGCTTCAAAACACAATAATCAGCCGTTAATAAGCGACCTAATTCACTAATCCTCCCCTACCACCCACTCAGAGAAACAGTGGAGCGTTGTTACGGATCAGGGAGAGCCTCATCAGAACATGACAGACAGCAGGAGGACAGATAACAGAGTATTTATATGCTTTAATTGTTATGACAAGTACATTTCAAATTATAGCTGTAAACTACATCGTCCAAAAAAGAAATTAGTGTTCTGGTTAATGTTAAAGTTAATGTTTTTCAGCACTTCTGACTTCACAAAATGACTTCCAGCTGGGTATTCCTGCAGCAAAGTAGAAAACATTTAAGTGCTGAGGAGGAAAATAAGTGGTAAAAACCTTTAGAGCCAAACAACTAATTTCTTTTATGTCTCCATCCTCTTTTCAAATAAGCTCCTGAATATTCTTTGCCTGGCACTCTCATCCCTGATTAGTGGCCTAATTAATGAAGTCAACAACAGCCAGCTCCGACATCATCTCAAAAAGCTCTTCAACATCAACACCAACTTTGTAGACTAATCAAGACAGCTGAAGGTCAGCTAATTTACTCGCATAATCAGAGGGCAGCTGCTACAGTTTTGAATATTTGCACCAATAGATATGGTAAAAGTTTAGTGTTTGTGACAACACATTAGATTACTGTCAACAAATTATAAAGCAGCTTTTGGCTCTCCTCTCTTCATTCTCTCTACTTGACCTGGTAGCCAGTTTCCATCCAAATGTAGCAAAAATTTTAAGTGAATTTCCAAAAAATTGGCAAAAGACAAATGTGAATTAATGCATGTTTCCATCCACTATTACTGTGATTTGAATACTACCTGGTGGATCGTCAAAATAAACACCTGCTGGTCCTAATTCTCAAGTCGGGTACCTTTAAAACATTGCAGAAGACAAGTGCAACAAGATGACATGATAGAAAGAGCACCAGCCATGCCTCAAACAGTGGAAAACGTGATGGAAACATGATTTCCTTTTTGTTTTATATGTTAATTCGAGGAAGTCTCATCTGATGCATTTTTTTGTTTCAGTGGACGTTTGAGTCACTAACCTACATTATCGGCTCACTTGTGTGTCACCAAACCTGACATGTCAGGTCTTAATAAAATACTCAAATATTGGTCCTGTTCTTGTCTCTCTATGACCAATCAGATAAACATCCTGCATTAACAGGTTGAGGGATTATCCCGTATGGATGGCAGCAAATCCCTTTGATCTTTTTAATCCATTCATTGTTAACTGGACATAAATGCCCACATACTGTATTACACACAGACAGCCACACTTTTACAAATACTTGCTGGCAAACAAAAACTCAAAGAAAGAAAGAAACCACAAAGTCTCACAATATGTTCAAAAAATCATCAGGAAACTATACTCAAAGGGATCAATGGGAAACATGCTGTTTCCATCCAAAACAATACCGTCTGTGATTTTCATTGTTAAGACATACAGCAAGCAAATCTGCAAAACAGCATTGTGTTTAATGTTGGAACTGAGGCGCAAAACACCAAATTTCAGAGAACAAATTAACAAAACAGAAAACAACACAATTCCACAAACCAAGAATAAAAAAAAACCCACACAAGACGCATCAAAACACACAAGAAAACACAAAAAACAGCAATAAACACAAAGACACAAACCAATTTTCCTTTATGCATCTCTTCATGCTGTGCCTTCGTAGAGACACTAACTTGGTTTCACCTGCTCTCCCTCAGGGATTTATAATAAAAATGCACTTCTTTTTTCTCTTTTTGCAGATTTTTTTCCTACGCACCAGCGAACACCTACATCAACCTTTTGTGACATGTTGCTGTTGTAGAAGGAAGTCTACTTCTTCTCAGATCCTGCAGCCAGACCTCAAAATAAGTCAGCTCTCACACTTTTCTACCTCAAACTTGCACTAAGGTGCACTAACAACATCACAAACAGGATGTGAGTGTGGGAGAGGACAACAAAAAGCAATAAAATTGTTATTTCAATTTGTTGCACAGTTTTTCTACTTGCTTACTGTGCATCTGTATAGAGATTCTGTTTAATTTTGATTTATTTTCCTCATTTTCATATTTTTATTCCTCTTCTTTCTCTTTCCTCTTTTTGCACATATACATGGCCTGTTTCTTCTTGTGCTGCTGTAACACCTAATTTCCCCCCAGGGATCAATAAAGTGTTATCTTATCTTCAAATGCATCTGCCTGAGTATCCCAGACATTCTCCTGATGCTGCAGAGTTTGATAGTGTTTCCTCTGGTGAACAGACCTGCCTCACTGACAAAAAACCCTCTTCTATCTGCAGCAGGGAGTTCCTCTCTTCCCCTCAGTGATGCGGCTATCTTTAGCCTAGCCCCCATGTGCTGCTGTTGCCTAGCAACCAATCAAAACAGTCCCCACCATCATCAAAAGTATGTGTCGGGTCGGCCCTTACTGTACAGTGGCGAGCCTGTATGTTTTTAATTATGTTATTTGTTTGAATAACATCTTTTTAAATTAATTAAATAAAAAAAAGCTTTTAACTATTTGGATTAAATATTCTTCTTCAGTTGCAGACCGCCGGCACCTTCACCTTACTCTGCCATACAGGTCATATCTATGAAAATACATCCCCATCCTGCATTCACAGCAGCTGTTTGTTTTCCCTTCTTCTTATTTGTTTTGTGAAATTTTGTTTTCTGTTTTATTTATTTACTTCCTCCGATGTTTTGGTGTTTCACAATGAAGGGCCACAGTGGTTGTTTTTTCCTCAAAACCTGTTTCTCCATCTCATCTCCCCATTTCCCCTATTTTTTTGTCTGTATCTGTAGACGTGTGAGAAAAACAAAACAATCCAAGATCTGAGAGAGAAGATGAAACTGAGGCAGGTGAGAAAGAAATGAGTGAAATAGCGAACAAGTGAGCGGTGTGTGTGTGTGTGTGTGTATGCATGCGAAGGAGAGAGAAGGAGAAAACGACAGCGTTTTGCCAGATGACAGCAGTGTGGAGGCAGTGGGTTTTGTCATTTATCATTTGGAGAGCTTGCCTGTTAGGAGCACACACACATCTTAATAGTCACTCTGAACCGGGAGAACCAAGATGAGAGGAGTCATTTTATTACCACGTCAAGACGACAAACACATACAGTATAATGTTAGAGACACACAGCGCGTACACAACAAGTGAACACACACCACACACAAAAGAACATAAATACAAATACAATATAACACATCCTCAAATGGACAACCAAATGAAACACAAACACTTTAACAATAAATAATAAGTATAAATATACTCAATACATGAATGTAGCTTTGCAAAACATGTCCGGAAACACACACACACACACACACACACAGAAACACTGTGCACACAAAAACACACACATGTAAAGCTTTTTATGAAGTTGGCTGTTACATGTTTTTTTAAGTGAGGGTGATGTCAGCTTTCAGGGCTGTGGTAATATAACAGAAAAGTAGAGATGATTTCCCAACAAAGTAAAAATATATTTCTCACACATTTATACCTGATCTGAAGACTGAAAATGCCAGATTTGATTATATTTCTCAAGCAGCATTACTCTTTTAACGTACCTGCATTCTGTAGTTCAACATACATTATGCTTCGACATACAGCATCCTTTGCATGCTCAGTCATTAGCAAACAGCAATCTGTCCCGGTTGCTCACTACAATGAACCACTGGTAGTAGTATTTTACTTTTTCTTCTTCTGCTCCATCAAGCCCTCTTACCATCAGAAATGGGGTGCCACAGGGGCCTATCTTTGGTCCTTTGCTGTTTACATATACATAAATAATATAATTCTTCCTAATCAATACTTCAATGTCCATTTTTTTTGCAGATGATACAATTTTATATGCCCCAGGCTCCACCCCAGCCAAGGCCCTGACTCATCTTCAGTCTGCCTTTTGCTATCACTCCTTAATCACAGACTAGTTTTAAATGCAGAAAAGACCAAGTACATGGTATCCTCCACCTGCACCAGTGACTCTGACTATCCAGCCATTACAACTTTAAATGGTACCCATATTACTCTTGCTGAGTCTTACAAATACTTGGGAATTTGGCTTGACGGCAGACTATCATTCAAGATTCATATTCAACTTTTGACTCATGAATTAAAAATCAAACTAGGCTTCTTGTATAGAATCAAATGATGTCTGCCTTCCTCCAACCGTAAGACTATTGTGCAGTCGACCTTCACGTCTGTCCTATGGAGATAATCTGTATTGTCATGCTGCGCCATCAACACTTCAGCAGTTAAATCCTGTGTATCATAGTGCATTACGCTTTATCATCAATGATAAATTTTGTATTCATCATTGTTCTCTGTATCACACGGTTGGATGGACTTCCTTACAGTCAAGAAGAAAGAACCATCTTGTATTATTCATCTATAAAGCATCCAAACTACCCCACATCTCTTCTCTCATTTAAATCCAGTAACTACTTAACCTTAGATATCCCTCATGTAAGCACTAATGTTGGCAGAACTGGTTTCAGGTACTATGCACCTTTTAAATGGGATGAACTGCTAACTGCCCTCAAACTTGAATCTTACATTCCTCTTGGAGATTTTAAAGCTGTATTATCTGATGTTTGATGATTCATGCAACTGTTTTTATTCATTCCTTATTTATTGTGTAGTTGTATTGTTTCTGTTTGTGCTGATTATGTTCTTGTCTTATGAATGTTTCTTGTTCTCAGGTCTCTCTTGGAAAAGAGATCTTAATCTGCCTGATTAAATAAAGATTACATAAAAATAAAATGAATGAATTTATGGCAGATTAGTTGCTTCAAGGCACATTCTTACACCCACAGTTGCTAGTGAAAGATTAAATATAACTCTGAAAATACACCTGCTGTAAACACAAGTCATTACAGGTCTTATCCAAGTAGTCCACAACAGCCAGTCTTACAGAAGATATTTTAGAGTCTTATTACAATACTACTAATATGAAGATTTGGCAGTCTGCCTTAGCCAAACCACGTGGGTATCTCTTTCATCATACAAATCTGACTAAACCATAAACAAAAATTGTTATTAAGTCATTATTTTCATCTTTGTTCTCTCCTGTCTTTTTTTATTCTATTTTTTAATTGACTCACAAAAATACAAACAGAAAATACAAAGTTCTGACAGTTAATCAATAAAACAAGTGAGTCCTCCATCTCTAATCCTCTCCAAACCAATTTATAAATCTGACCCAACCCTTTTACCAGCACAGGTAACGTGCAATGTTAATACTGTAGAGCAGCACTGACAGAAAAAGACGACAACAATTATGAACTTAAGTCAAAAAAGAGAAATAAACAAATAAAATAAAAAAATGGTGGTCTTGGATTGATTCTTATAGTGACATTAAGTACTTTTCCACATGTTTCGACATATTCTGTCTCATTATTTTGCAGTCTAACTCAGTCTTCTGAGTTGGCGGATTTAAAACAATCCAGTTATTCATGAGTACCTCCTTTGTGACCATTCATAGTAAAAGAAAGATCTTTTTGTTCTTTCAAGATACTCGGCTGAAGTTACGCCGATCTCCCAGTATACATGAGTACATATACAGTTCTCTCCTATCTTGTTCTGACCTTGGAGCACCAGCTGAACAGACAATCAAGTGCATTCAAGCACCAAGTGACCACTCCTGAGCGAGCCCTAAAGGTGTCCTCTCTAGCCTCATATCACATTTCCAGCACGATGAATCCACACTGTGTTTGCGAAGGTCTAATTTTGCCAAAGACATCACTAGGGATGATCAGGCTGCTAGGACAGTTGATATAGTATCTCTGTGCAGCAATGCAGAGGCCTGGATGGGACTCACAGATATGGCCCAGGACGTGTTGTTTCACCTTTATTAGGTGAGTTCCAGCTCATATTTCACTTGATGAAAGCACATACGCTGCTCATGTTGCACAATTGCTTGTTTATATTCAGTTTGTCAAGAAGAAGAACTCAATGTTATTTGAAATAATGTGTTACAAAGAACTTTTAGAAAAGGAAGAGAGGCAAAGAAAGAACATTGTATATCCAGATATATCGAATGAACAGACAAAAAATAAATAAATTATGCAGCCTCACGTGGATGGAAACTCACACACACAGCAGAACGGTCCTGGGAAAGGGACGCAGGGCCATTTTAATGAAGTTATGGCAGCCATTATGTTGTCAAGAGCCCTTTGCCTCCGCGACCGTGGCTGCGTCGGCTTTCTCGCTGTGTGGGAGTGCATAGCAATGTGTTTCTGAAGGGAACGACCTTGTTTATTGGCTTGATTGAAAGGACAGAGGAAAATAGGCTGTTTTGCTTTCTCAGGGACTGATGTTATTTCCTTACCCAATAAACACAGCGATAGGTGAGGAAACACTGGTACAAGACATGAACTTTAAGGAATATTTTTCTAATTTACAACATTTTACCATGGAGGTAAAACCGAATATCATGTGAATAATGTGGTATGTTTAAGTACAAAAGTTGTTATTGGCTGTATGCTGTATAGTATTATTTAAATACACATATAAAACTTTCTGGAAATAAAGCACAAATACATATCACATGAATAGTTCATATTTATTAAATTAAAAGTGAAATTAACCTGATACAGTCTGGGGAGGATTGTTCTAATCTAATCTATCTAATAAACAATCCTAGTGTGTTTCATATTCTTTTTTTCATCAGTATCTGAAAAGGTATGAATGAATATTGTACACACAGCAAGTCTACTTTTTTTGACAAATAAGACATTTAGTGCACTTTCTAACCTGTTTGGTGCAGTTCAAACTCTCTCTGTTATTGACTGGGACGGCTTGCAAAAGATGCGTCACGGTCCAATTCCTGTCAAACTCTGGTTTGGTTCGTTTATGGTGTGAAAGCAAAGCAGACCGACCACAGGATGTTGTGATAGCAGACAATGTTTTTAGAATGAATACAAAAGCAAAACTGCTATTAAATTCATCTCCTGATTGTGGCCTGTCGAGGAGTGATCTCCTGATCATTTGGTAACCATGGTAACGTCTGAAAGTAAAAAGGATTGAAAGAGGTATGATGTACTGTACCTGCATCCTACTCAATGTGTTTTAGAAGATCCACATCAAAAATTTCGTGAAACATAGTGACAACACAGTAATTATCCACCCTGTAATATTAGAGTACAAGATGCCTCTGATTCACAACCCTATCGCCAGACAAAAACATCAATATTGGACAGATTATATCAAATAACTATGTTTTTTTTACATCAAATACGTTTTTTCAAATTCTCACTTTCTACAATACCTGCAGATGGCTGCTATGGTATGGTCAGGGTTGGGGAAAGGACAAATACACTATGGTTACAATATAGGTTAGGTAGAGATACTTGATTGCAGTTAGAAAAAGATTAATTTTAGTATAAAGGACAGGACATGAACTGTGGTCTCCTGCATGCTCTGCCTTGCTACATAATGTGTTTGCTACTTTCTGCATTTGCACTGACATCGCATATAGATCACAATCTGTTTGCAGTTTCAACTAGAATAGTCATAATCAATCATTTCTATGTATTCTCTTTGTGAAGTTAAATAAACACAAAAGGTGCAGAAAGTGCTGCATGACTTACTGCAAATATAGTTTGTTTGTTAGTGAAACCACAAAAGAGACCAGAAATAAAAGGTATATTTTGTTCCTCGTTCTGAAGCAAATTAACTAAACTACTGTTGTCAAAGCGACCCAGCATTGCCTCTGTTACATGTATTACTTCTTGTCTTTCAAGTCACAACACTTACTGTAGGAAAGCACATGAATATAATCTGACTTGTTTCTCTACACAACAAATATAATTTCCTGGTAAGATATCACTACAAACAAATTTCCACAAATCATTCGTCTTCATACATTTTTGTTCAGTTTCCTTGTGTGCAATTTTACATATTACTGAAATACCTTTTTAGAATAACACTCACCTGTTCGCCAACAATTGACAAAAAGTAATTACATATGGATGCAGAAAAGTATAAAAGCTGTTGTCCAACTGCAAGGTATGGTTACTTTTGACACCTCATTATCTTATTGCTGAACCTGAATTTCTGAACGCCGTGTTTTGATCTTCACTGACTAAGCTAACATGGAGCATTGCTCTAAACCTAAGCAGTCCTATTTAAACCCTCTATTAAAAAGGTCAAAACACAACCACACTGCTCACTGAGCATTGGAAAGGTGAAGGTGTCAGGAGAAGAAGAGGGTCTGGGCCCCACTGGATTCAACATGACTTTAAAAGAGGTTTTAACAGTATTTTCACATATTGCCAGAGGGCAGGGTGAAATGGTTCAGGGTTCCCGACAATTTCCCCCACAGGGGACACATGTGTTAAGTTCAGGGTTACAAGGGACATGTCATTCCATTCAAATTACTCTCTGGCTATGAATTAAACAAGACTACACCTCTCTGCTCTAGAGGTGGAAAAGTGGTCTGAAAAATGTGCAAATGTACTGTATGTGTAAGTGTCTTCCATGTCGATGAACTGTATGTGCATGCAATGTGTGCTGGAATGTGTGTATATGCAAGTTAATTGAAAAATGTAATGAATAGTTACTTGAACATTTCTAATTACACAACAGCAGAATTAATTAGCCACATTATTCTGTTAGTCAAAATTACCTTAAAGTTGCCAAAGTCTAACATGTAGAAAACAAGACTTTGTGGTTCAACAAGCAGCCAGTCTACAGTTTGGAAGTATTTACTGACCATCAGCAGCTAGCTTAACATTAGCCCTGGTGACTGAACACAGCCTGGCAGAGGAAAACTGTGGGATTAAAGTAAAAACGGGTGATTCCTGAATGTAGGCTTGCCAATAGTTAGCTAGCCAGCTAACAGGAAACAACAGACAAAGAACAATCTGGAAGTTACTGGAAGACGTATTCCTCTTCTTTTTGGCTACTGCCTCCCCCTCACCTCTAGCCTTTACACCAAGCTAACAAGTCACGGTCAAACTCTTCACTGAACACACAGCAAGAAAACTGATAATCAATCCTTCCACCCAACTCCTGGGATTGACAGCAAACAAGCAGAGCCCCTAAAATGTCAAAGTAGCAGAGTAGTAACTTACTGAATTTCAAATTGTAATTTCTACTCATCACTGAGGACAACAAACACATTACTGCAAAGCATTCAAAATGTGCCATTGTTAACATGTATTGTTTACGTTAGTTTATAGTATGCACTATAGCCTCCAATGATTATTCGAGTGACAGAAAATTGTCAACTATTTTGATAATCAATTAATCGTTTTGAGCCATTTCTTAAGATAAAAGGTTCAAATTTGCTGATCCCAGATTCTAAAATGTCAATATTTTCACATTTATTTAATTTTTATATGATAGTGAACTAATATCCTCTATTTGAGGATAAGGGTTGAACACTTAATAGACCAGATGACTAATTGACTAATCGAGAAAATAATTCATAAATATAATATTATGTTTATCAAGCTTCAGATCAAACAAACAGTGTCACTACACAGCACAGCAAGGGCAACATATTCAATGACTTGCTCAAATGTCATCTATGGTAGTAGCTACTTAGGACTCAAAGTTAACTGCCTTCACTAACTAATTTCCTAAGGAAACCCTGCTATGTATAACATAACTATCTGAAGAAGGTTTACATGCATTTTTGAATATTAATGAGAGTGACTACAAGAAAAGTTAAGAAGCTTTAGCTCCAACCCTGGCAGGTGTCACATGCTTTGGACAGTGACTGGATGATTGACAGCCAGACGAGATGAGATTTAGGGCTGGCTGATGCAGGAGCATCACTGAGCTACTCATCAGGATGTCAGTTTCGGGCCACTGCTTGTTCACAGTATCACATACATAAAGGACAGACGGCTCATTGTGGACTCCATCGGGGTAGACCTCCATCACAGTGCAGAAATTACAGCTTCTGGCTGGTCTACCCTTGAAGGAATTTTTTCTGTAGTTTTCTACTTATTTAAGAAGTAAATAGGTTGGGTGACGGCAGGCTATAAAATTCAAGTTTGCAAGGACAGCGAGGTGACAGAAGCTGAGGTACGGTAGGAGGAAGATGCCAAGAAAGAGAAAGTAATTTAAGAAGGAAGCTTTTGACTTCCGATGGCGATGGTGATACTCTTAAATAAACTTAAAACATTTTTTCCATTAATACTAAAGATAAGCAGGGCATCAAGACATCAAGATAAAACACAAGGAGAAGAAGTTAAGAGAAAATGAGGATGAAAAAGAAAAAAACTGTTACTCCTGAAGCAGTAGAGAACCTAATGATACTCATGAAAGGCTGCAATCCTGCATCTGTCCAGCATGTATAATGCACTGACCATTACCTGTGAAAGACTCCGGTTGCTAGGTGACTACAGTATGGCATGCCTGGAGATGATGCAGGTAGCAAAAAGAAAGAAAGGCTTACGGATAGTTACTGTGAAATAGCTCTGCTCTGATGCCTCATTTTGAAGTTTGAAAAAGTTTGATTATTGCAATGAGTTTAAAAAAAATGTATATTCAGTCATTGTGTTCATGTTCTGCGTCTGGCATGCTTGGTTTTGTACAACACAAGAAGACAGTTCATTCTCACTAATTGCATTTGATTGGGAAAACCCTGTAGAGCATCCAATTAAAACAAGGCCTAGAAAATAGCTTTTAACCTCCCACTGAGCTCTATGCGTGTGTGTGTGCACTCAAGCGTCCATATGTTGTGTGCGCGTGGGAAGAAGTGATTAATGGCAAGAATAAATAATAGTGTTCAAGCTTGAGGAGAATTCACACACACACACGCACACGGATGTCTGAGTGTAAAATGGCTGCCAGTAGAAAATTGCTTATTTAAAACCCGCAGATCAAAACCGAACACATTAGAGCTTGTGTCACCGTCGAGTGCAAACAAGATGCAACACCTGCTTTTAATTTCAGACAGGTCTCACTTCAGTTAACCCACGAAAAAACAGATGAACACACGCAAAACAGAATTAATATGTTTGCAGTAGGGCTATTTATTAATCTGTAGATTAGTCTCTTGATTAATCGGGGTAAAAAAATGTCAAAAAAATGCCCATCACAAGGTATGATGTTTTGTCTAAAACCCAAATATATCCAGTTTATAATCATATAAAACATAGAAAACAGAAAATTCTCACAACTGAGAAGTACGAACCAATGAATGATTCAAACAATTACTTTACTATCAAAATAGTTGCCAACTAATCAGCTCTAGTTTCATTCTAGATTTTTCCACTTTTATTGAGGAAAAAAAAAACATTTCAGTGACAAAGAAGATCGTTTGCCTCTGCAATACTTGTGAATGCCTAGGTTACATTTTTTAATTAAAGGCTGATTTGCATATCCCACACGCCAGCTCACAATACCACACGCACACACACACACACACACACACACACACACATGCAGCCAGGATATAAACTGTGGATGCTCGCCACTCATACAGGCAGCACCTGTCAGCTGGTGTTCTGGGACAGCCAAGGGCTTGTTTGTTTGTCCCCCCCAACCCACCCCCCCACCCCCACCCTCTCTCTCTCTCTCTCTCTCTCTCTCTCTCACTTTCCCAACCTCTCTCTTTCATGTGTGTGCACCTCTATCTCTTTTTTTTCCCTCTACACCCCCTCACCTCTCCACCTGCTGTTCCTTCCTTCACTCCATCCCGCCTCTCTGTCTGTCTCACTTCATACCAACCATCATACCACCATCCATAAGATCTCTCTCTCTCTCTCTCTCTCTCTCTCATGCTGCACCTGTGACTGAAAAACAGACTCGCTCAGTCTTTCTCTGCCTTCCTGCTCATTACAGCCCCCAGGCAGCCACTCCATCACAGAGAAAGGGGTGAGATAAGCTACAAGAGTACACCTGTGCCTGGTACGAATGCCAAATCCAGAGTCAGTGACAGCCAATTCCAGGCCAAATAATGGAATCAGCGAACCTCAGCTTCAGACAAATCAAGCTGACAGCTTTATCTCCCACTCCCAATTTCAAAGTATGTTACAAACCTCATTATGAAATGAGAAAAGCAATCGGTAAGTAAAAAAAAGAAAAAGAGAGAGAGAAATATTAACACTGCCACAATACAGCTCACGAGGGATTAAGTTTACAAAGCTCATTTACCGATGGAACAGGTGGGAGAAAATAAGAAACATATTTTCATTTCATCAGCAAAATGCTGCTGAGTGTTTTTTGACAAGAGAAATATAAATCAGCTTTATCACCAACAACATACACTACAGAATTAATATATGAATAACACATTTAATAAAACCATTTCTCAATCAATTATTGAAGGTATGAATGAATAAATTGTATAAATATAAATTCATAGAACATCAAATATACAAATCAAATCAGGTTTATTTGTAGAGAGTGATGAATTCTCATATGGTGGGGGTGCAATATGGGGTGTAGTTGGGAAATTGGTAATTACGCAGCAAAGCAAAGGTCGAAAGGTAAAGAAATTTCTAACAACGCCGTCACATACAACAGAGCTGTCAAACTATTATATAGATCATTTATTTATCCTGACAGACATTCATGTGTTGTAGCTGCACCATACAACTAAAAGATAATAAAAAACCTGTAATAAATTAAGGTAAAGAGAAAACTTTATCTAAGAAAACAAAAATTCGAGCTGCAACAACTAAAAGCGATGATGCTATTAGTGCAAAACTGACGATGCCAAATAGATGTGGATGTGCCTTTTAGGTAGAGTTTTTAGTATAAGTTCAATATATCCAAAAACAGAAAAAACAGAAGATAAATACATCAATCTTATACAGATTAACAAATAAATTAGTCAGTTTCTTTACAACATAAATTTATCTTCTTGTGATTAGGATCTTTTTGGTGAAAAATTGTATAAATATGCTTCTCATAGAAGTTGTAAAACAAATATATAGAAAGCAAATGTGCTGTTGCATAGTAACCATATTCCCATATCAAGTATTTCACAGCATGCTGCTTGACTTTCCTTGGCAGAGACACACTACTGCAACTGTAAAAGCAGCTTAGAAGTATTAAACATGCTTCCAAATATGAAAACTAATTACAAAGTCATTATGTATCCAGCAAAGTTCTGTTTTTTTTTTTTTTTTTGTCCTCATTGGTATCTGCAGTCAGGTCTATTTTAGCTTATGTAGAATAACGACAGCAGGAGTTAGTTCCTCCTTTCTGAACTCTATTATCTGTGAGTATTAATGACAGAGAGGAGAGCTGGAGAGAGAGAGAGAGAGAGAGAGAGAGAGGGTGTGTGTGTGTCCACTATGTAATTATAGATTTAGTAAACCCGAGGCTTAGTGTGACTCAATCAACCTCTGATTTGTTGGGTGGATGGATACTGATGATAATGAGGTGTGTTTTTCTTTTGTGTGTGTGTGTGTGTGTGTATTTAAGTGTTCATTCATGCGAGTGTGAGTTTTATGAGCGCACACCAGCGTTTGAGGGAAATGTACATACATATTATATATTGATCCACCCTCCTACCAAGGTATATATGTCCAGTGTATTTGCGTGTGTGTGTGTGGGTGTTACCACTGTGAGTTAATTAGAAAGGTTTTTGCTGATGAAGGCAATTCATATCAAGTCCAGACACTGTAAAGTCCTGCGGTGCATTTATAGTGATGATGGATAGACTTTTTTTTTTTATGAAAACACAAAGAGGATTATGGGATTTGTTTGGAAACTTGCATTTGTGAATGTGTGAAGTACCGTTTTCAAAAATGCAGAACATTATTTGATTTTATTCTTTTTATTCTTAACAGAAATCTTAACGTATGGTTTTCAACCACTGTGTGGGCTAAACATATCACTTTGGAAGAAAAACTGACAGCTATTTTTGTCATTTTAATCACAGTTTAGGATCAAAGTTTACACTTTATATGCAAAACTCCTGCAACCTACCTTTATATTGCACTACCTAAGTATCTTAACTAATGTAGTTATTCCAAAATCTGTGTTCTTTTAAGAGTTGAAAACACAAAAGAAATATTCTTAAAGCTTTGGTGTTTGGTGTGTGTTTTCAGCGATGTGCTTACGTGTCTGGCGGCATGAATCTCTGCTAATAGCTTCACCACGAATCTATAAGGCTGAAATACCACAGTGTAAATCGTTGACACTAAATCCATTTTATGTTGCAGGCTGACCCGGAAAAACAAAATTATGGCTACACTTGCTCTCCTGCTAATTGGAATAAGACTGGAGATGATGCATTTATTTACCAAATATAAAATAGTACCCTCTAGCTTCCAGCTCAGATCAAGGTCTCATCTCCTCTATTCATTACACTAATCGATGATGTGCAAATCCTTCTGGTTTGTGTTATTGGGCAGACATTATGTACAGGCCGTAAAAACAAATACAACAAGCCGACTGATAAAACAAATCAAGCAAACAGGTTATCAGAAAAGGTAATTAAGCGAGAAACAAAGTGGTTTAATTGGAAAAATCCTAACTGAAACTCAGTGTCCCAGATCAAAAATGTATATATGGCTTTGTAAGCTAAAATATCAGCTTACAGCGACGAATGGAAACATTCAAACAGTGATATCTGTTTATAATGACACTCTAGCCAAAACATATTGTACTCAAAACATGAGACACAACAGAAAACCCTCTTTGTTTCCATTTAGTGTCACTTTGTTCACTACAGTTTACCAGCAGCACTTGGAAATGGTGGAGGATGTGGGGGAGTGCGCTATGAGATTATTACTCACCCAGGCCAGGCGGATTCTCAGGGCACGGTGGCAGCGGCTTCGGGGAAGGCGTCTGGTTGGTCTCGGGCTGTGCACTCGGCACCAGCTGCTCGCCCGTGGCCATGTAGCTGGCTAATGTTGCATTGGGCCTGGAAAGGTTGTAATAGTAAAAATGATGTCCGCTCCCCGCTGCTCCGCTAACGTTATTCCTGGACCCGTTGCGCCCATTGTTGAAGCGGCTGAAGAGGTCGAAGCGCTGCGAGTAGACGTCGAAGTACAGGATCATCATGATGAGGAAGTGGAGCAAGCAGAGCAGCAGGACGCCTTTACAGATGCGCTCCAGAGTCCGGCCCAACATCAACCGGGTCATGGCCGAGGAAGGTGACCGGCCAGCGACGGCCAGCCACGACAAAGCTGGCGTGGCGCGGCTAAGGGCATGCACTCATCCCGACGGACATGTGGGGCAATATCCGCTGCTATTAGATCACTGATAAGGACATGTGGTTCGCTGATACCCGACTATCTGACTTCTGCAGGGGTCATGGGGTCATTGATGAGGACAGGGAGGCTACACCGTTAGCTAAAGTCTGAGCTGCCAGCTTGTTTCTGGTGTGTTCTGAGATTCCCAGCATGACAAAAGCACTAAAATGTTTTTCTCAGAATGGACTCCAGGAGCTCCTTGATCAAGAGACTAATGTACTTTAATGTAGATGTGGCAAATAAGAGCTAATGATAAGTTCAATGTAATCTAATACATAAGGCCCCGGTGTAGATAGAACTTTGCTGATATGGGCATGTGATCATATTCCAGTATCAGGTCGCAGCTGCAGTCATATATTATCCCAGTGTTAAAAACCAGTCCAACTTTCATGCAGTAAGTGATCCCAGTGGTGACAAACATTCATCTGTGTGTAGAGAACAGAGTCAGCTGACATTTCAGTCGAGATTACCTCTTCATGTGCAGAGCTCCTTGGTTGGGGATCTTCAAGATGCTGAAATCTCGGCCAGTAGTCTTAAACCAGGAATGGCTGAGGCACCTGAAGGAAAATTAAAAGCAAAGATAGGTGGAACAGACATAAAATGTATTAGAATGAAAATAAATCAATATTAAATACAACTTAATTACACTAATGCTTAACTATAAGGGCGCTTGTTTGCAGTTAAACAGTGTAAATGTTTTGACTGCTTACTTAAACTAATGCAAGCGAAGTATCATTAATTACAAGACGTGCATTTTCACTCAACACAGTCTCTTATTGCATTCTTTGCTGTGTAAAATCAAACCGAACAGGATCGATCTTCCTCTGGCATTTTAAGAGTATACAATGACCTTGTTCTCATTCGACGTGCCTGGTTGAATAGCATTGAAATAAATTTAGAAGTTCACTCTCAGCAGAAGAAGCAGCACACATGAGAATTTGACAGAAACAGAATCAACAACAAAAACATCTATAGACGCAAACGAGGAGCCTTGACTGGGGCTGTTCAGCTGAACTGACATGCCAAGTCAATTTTCCAGTCAAGTGGTTTAAAAAGCATTTATGATAGAATGAGATGGCAAGTGGGAATACACAATGCGGTGAACATACAAGCATAGGAGAGAAAGAGGGGGGCTCTTAGAGCTTTCCCACAGGCAGTGCTTACTGTAGATTTATGACTTTTCCAATCAATGTGAGAAAAGAAGATGAGGTTGAAGAAGACCCTGAACAACACCAGGACCAACAGAATCAGAAAGAAAGAGAGAGGGAGTGATACCGGCAATGTTGAAATACTAATGCATGTGTCAGTTTCGATTTTCTCCAGTGGTACTTACTGTAATATCACTCAGGGAAAATGCTTCAAATTTGGCAAATGCTACATTTTTGCCCTTCAGAAATATTTATAAGCCTGGAAAATGATATTCCTGTCGTATCATTTAGGATGAAAGAGACATAGTCTTTAACTTAAGCCTGTTTACTTTCATGTCATTTAATGTTTCATTCCATTTCTGGTCACTTTTGTTTATGCTTATCCAATATTTGGACTGCATACTGAAAACTGTAAAGTACCGAAAGCTAATATTGAATGTGTGGTCAGATTTGCGACTAAGTTATTGATTTTTTGATTAAATACTTTGTGATTTGAATAAAAATCATTATATTTAGACACATTTTCCATCAATACTTGTACAACTTGTACGATTGTGTTTAAACAACATAAACATTTGAGAAGAATACGCAGGTATCAGGTGCCATTTTTGAATGATGCCCAGGTACAACTCATTTAGGCAAAATGCAGGATGAACTGGCATCTGTGCTGTAATAGTTAAGTAAGTTTCTATGTTACTTCTTGAGACAATTTGATGCAATAAATTGAAACTTATGTTGAGGTAACTGAGCTGATGACGGCTGCCTGTCTCTTGCTTCTTACAGTGTCTGTCTTTTGTCCGTGGGCAGCAAAGTCAAGACTGCCAAGACTGAGCCTCGAGGGGTGTGTGTGCTTGTGTGTGTGTGTGTGTGCTAGTTAACAAGATGGATTTCTGCTGACCGAAGGACCTGGACAACGCACGCCAGTCACACAGTAATGCATGCGCAGGTCAGGATTTATTTCCCAGCTGTGCTGCTCTTCAGCGACTGAACAGGCTGGCGTGTAATGTATTAAGGGGGAATTTTTCAAACATGCAGACAAGCAGTCAGACAGACAGAAGAGTTGTGCCCCATTTTCCTGCTTCAACAGTGAAGCTTAGGGGCAAGCGGGCTGCTGTCAGCATCCAACAGGTGTTCAACTGAATGTGTAGTGTGTCACTGATGAAAATCTCCAGCAGAAAAACAGGGGAAACAAATCCACTGACAGGATCGAAAGCCTGTTTTGCCCCAGATGACCAGCTGTGTAGGACTTATAAAAGATCAATGTAGATAAAACACACATCAATGATTTTTCTCTTATGTGGGCTACAAATAAGAAGCCCACAGCTGTCTGAAACCTCTGCCTCTTCATTTGCGGACATCTCGCTCAACTGACTTTTCTCAAGACAACAAGTATTATCTTGGGATTTTAGTTTTTTCATCTTGAAAAAGGTCAGCGGGCCGAAACAAAAGACAGTAAAAAGGTTGTAGAGGGAATCTCTGCCTTTCACTTGCTCTCTTGTTTCTGTCTCCCTTTTTCTCTCTTTCTCTCTTCAGGACATCTCACAGGGATCGTACACAAGGCGGTGCAGTGTTCACTTTCAACTTAATATGTTAATGTCATCTACTGTAGGGAGAGACAACAAAGCCATGGATGAGTCTATGAAGTCTTTGAAGCTTCCAAGTGAGAAAAAGAAGGAGAGAAAGACCATGAGAGAGAAAACAGAAGTAACAAAGATGGCCACGCTGACAGAAAGACAGAGACTCTTTCTGTAACCAGTTATTCAAGGATCCCTGTAACTTCCTTTTTAACAACAGCAATAACTTTCATAACAGTCCAAAATCATATAATCTCTGCCTGGGAACCCATGGAGAAATGCTGTGAAAATATGTGAAGTGGAATATAATTGCTTGTTTCCATCTCCATTTCAAGGCTGAGGGTTAATGAGAAGACTGGACACCTCGGATGTTTTAAGGAAGACTATCATCATCACTAAGCATGTCATTGCCAACCAGAGAAGGTGAGGTGATGAGTCAGTCAAAGAGATGGGAAGATCATAAAAACAACAATGAAGAGGTGAATGAATGTGGCTAAAGAAGAAGAGAGGTGTCACATGAAGATGATGTTACCAGTGAAGCATCAGGACAAATCAGGGTCAAAATACGTCTCACATAATGTCTCCTAGTTTCATCAAATTTAGACCACAGGTACGGCCCAATGTGGCCAATCTGTGTAATTTGTAAGGATTTGTGTAGCACATTTCAGTGTTTTCCCTACCACAGAGATTAGTGGGCCCACTAATCTCTGTGTGAAGCTGTTACAGGAAGTGCAGCTTTAGTCACAGAGGTTAACAACCGTGCTAACTCATTGTTCAACTGGGTTGTGGATTAATTATAATACTGCGAGGGAGAATTTGTGTAAGAGTGTGTAGTGAACTACTTTTTACTTTTTTTCCAACACCACAGGTATCCAAACCATTTGAAAATTTGGCATATGCAGGGAACTTGTTATGAAAATTAATTAAAAACTATTTGTCCAAATGAGTTTCTAACACTCATTCAGTTTCAGGAATTCAGTTCAATGATAACCAGTGTCTCTTTCTGTCTGACTAATGGCTCAAAAGCCGAAGACATTCAAGCAGCAAATCCTTACCTTTGAGTAGCTGGAACCTACAAATGTTTAGCATTTTGCTTGAAAAATGATTGAAACAATTAATCAATTACTAAAATAGTTGCAGACTAATTTTCTGTTGATCAACTAATTAATGAATTTGACTTATTCAAAATTGGAATATCAAAAAAAAAAAAAAAAATCACAAAATTACAAAATTTGTCTGTTTATTCTATTATTTTGTCTTTGAAAATTCCCCTTTGTTTCAAGCTTATTACATATCCACCTACTGTAGTAGTTGTTCCTGTCTTGAATTCTATATATCTACATCTTGCTTTTCAGAAATAATGCAAAGACCATAAGTGAATTCTCCTCTTCCACATAATAGACCATGTAATGTCTCCCTGAGGATGCTGGCGTCCTCGGAGAGACATTGCATTCTAAAAGACATTACTGTCTTTCAGAGGCTGTAGCGGGATCAGTTTACAGTGAAGATACTGGTACCATATGAAACTAGACAACTAAAGGTATCCATTAGTACCAACCACGTCATGCTAGATTGTCGGGAAGGGGGCTAAATACTGCTCCAAAGTTAGGCTAAATTTTGGTGAGGGAAAAACTGGCATGGCCATTTTCAAAGGGGTCCCTTGACCTCTGAAAATGGGTTCTATGGGTACCCACGAGTCTCCCACAAGTCTCCCCTTTACAGACATGCTCACTTTATGCTAATCCCATGCAGTTTTGCATGCAGTATAAATGTGTTTTTTCACCTATTCTTAAAATTGTGTATTTAAATATTTCTGCATACTGGGGTCCCTAAACGGTCTTGGAATTGTATAAGTTGTTTTTGACTGGAAAGCTGAGGCTCTCGTGGATTCAATGAGCCAAATTGTATTCAGGTGTGATGATGTTAGTCCCCATAGTAGCCATTTCATTGTAGTGAGACCATTTTTGAAACTGGACCTCACTGTATAAAATGACCTTTTGTGACCTCTAGGATTATCACAGCCTCATGAAACTTTACAACCACAAACTAGAGACCTTTGGCATTCAGAGAATATATGGCTTTCCCAAGTATATTGACAATAAGGGGGTTTCTGAGCAATTTCCAAAACAGAAGTGCTCAGAATTTTTGATACCACAGCATGATTTTTTCTATGATGTTCCTCGAGGTCTTGGTGTCTTAATATGGTATTTTAGAGGGATTTTTGACCATTTTTATCAACTCTAAAGCAGTCAAAAATGGTTAAATTTTCACCAAATCTGTGTAACAAATGGTATCAACTCAAAAATTGCTGCAACAATTTATGAGACATAATTGAGCATGTGAATGGCCATCATATACTTCCATTATAAAGTTCTGAGCCCTTATACACTCTAAACTTTCAACATTTGAATAGGCGCCTAACCAAAACACGTTTGTTACAGATTTGTTACTGGAAAACTTGACACACAGTGATGAGCTGCATCTCAAATTAATCTCCAAGTTCCAAGCTTTCAGATGATCAATACCATTTCTATCTGGCATGTACTCCTGCTATCTCCCCCTTAAGATCCCCTGTCCCCCCCAAAAATGGGTCTATGGTAGGGGCGCGGGAGTTTGAGATGTTAACTGATTAGCTGAAACATCAAATCAATAAAGTTATTTACCCAATAAAAATACCAACCAATTGCTGATTCCAGCATCTCAAAAATGAGTGTTTGCTTCTTTTATCTATTTGATATCATAGCAAACTGAATACCTCTGGGTTTTGGGACTAAATAAGAAATTTCAAGAGATCACTCAGGGCTCTGGAGAGTAAGATGGGTGTTTGATGAGTTTTCAGTGCCGAAAAGAAAGCAGCATGCTTGCCTTACATGCTGATGTTGGCTATTTTGAATTTGATAACCCAAACCCCAGTTCTCACATAGAACTCTGACTCTACACTGTACAGTACATCTCGAGATGGGATATTTTGGCTTTTTGGTAAGTTTTAAGATGTACCAAAGAAAAAAGAAAAAAAGAAAATGCCAGCCCAGAGTTTCGAGCACTACTTCAACCAGAATTTGCAAAACTTAAGCTTTTAACAGAATATTAAAATATGAGATCAGCCGACCTTAAAAAAAGATGAAGTGTAAGAAGGAAACAGTGGGAAAGAGACTGACAGAGAAAAACATGAAACTAAACACACTGTCATTTCCGTTTCATTTTCGCAAAGGTAAGGTGAATATGTTTTAATGTTGGTGTCACCTTCTTATTTGCTTTAGTTGTTTTGATCATCTTATTCCTCAGTTCTTGACAGACTACTAGCTAAATGAGCTCTTTGAACTTGCTTTCTAAATATGAACAGGTGATTTTGTGCAATATTCTCAGATGCAGCTTTCCACTGGTACATTGCTGCGATGAAATTGTACATAAACATTAACAGTCAGAGGGGAAATGCCTTGACAAATGCATCTGTAAAGAGTGTCTGAGGGACACATTAAGAAACAGTATGTTAGGGAATTATAAGTCACTTGCAGGATGAAGTAGACTGTTACTTTTAGGGCAAACAAAGGGCATACAAAAGAAAAAACTACATCTTTGACTCACAATCTGCATTCACCTTGTCATTTATTGGGTTGAAATGTTGTTATAGACAATTATGAACATGGATATTAAAGTCTTACTGAAATCAAAATTGTTTTTTTGCTAAGAAATGAGTACTATGCTATATATACAGTATATATCCTATACTATAGTTTGTTTTGAATTGCATACTTATTTGGTCAAAATTGTGATTACCAAAAGAAGAATGTTTCATTTATTTTTCTGCAGTGATAGCACCCTCTACATTGTTGTTCTCTGGGGGGTTGGATATTTTTGTTCTGATTATGTTGGTGCTGGTAATTCCATATTCCATTGGTCCAATATCTGAGTTGGCGGGCACTAAAACTATCTCAATACACTTTTCTCAATACAGAGTAGGCCAAGTTCAGACTTGGTTACTAAGGAGGTCGAACTTGGCAAGTTCAACTTGGGAGTCCAAACTGCCGAGAACAGCTGCTAGTAGCACGAAATGCATTCTGGGATACTCATCTATCCCGAGTCCACACAAGTCAGCTCCCAAAATACCCTCGGGCGGAGCAAGAACACTTCCGGTCATTTGGACTGTACTTGGCTAGATTCAGAGTTTGGATTGGAACAGTAGCCTAACTGAGCTCTGACTGATGAGGTTTGACAAGTCAGCAAGTACAGACAAGAACGCAGAGAGCAGAGAGAAAGGCCTCAAATTATATCATTTCAATTCCAACAGTAAGTAAGTAAGTAAAACTTTAATTAAATAGCACCTTTTTTAACACAGGTTACAAAGTGCTTTACAGTGACATTGGGACACAAAGAAAATAGGACACAAAAACCATGCAAGACACATTCAAGAACACATACAGACATCCCACACATACAAACACAGCAAGCATACAGTCATCACCCAAAGCACACATTTGAATTTATGAAATGTTATAAGAAAGCTATTCTAAAAAAGTAGGTTTTTAGGTGTTTTTTGAAACAGTCGACAGATTCAGCTGATCTGTTGGAAGTGGGGAGATTGTTCCAAAGTCTGGGTGCCAGGGCAACAAAAGCACAGTCGCCTTTGGTTTTTAGTTTGGCACGTGGTATGGCCAACAGGTTTTGGTTGGAAGACCTAAGTGACCGCATGGTAGTATACAGGCTTAGTAGCTCAGATATATATGCAGGAGCTAAACCGAGTAAGGCCTTATAAGTAATTAAGAGAATCTTGAAATCAATCCTGAACTTCACTGGCAGCCAATGCAATGAGGCTAAAACAGGAGTGATGTGGGATCTGCGGCCAGTCCTAGTTAATAGCCTGGCTGCTGCATTTTGTACAAGCTGTAGACGTGACAGGTCAGCTTGTCTAAGGCAAGTGAAAAGGGAGTTACAGTAATTGAGATGGGAAAAAATGAAGGCATGAATGATATGCTCTAGGTCAGAGGCTGACAGTAATGGTCTGATTTTTGCAACGTTCCTAAGTTGAAAAAGGCAGGATTGATCCATTTTATTGACATGGTGTTCAAATTTCAATTTAGGGTCAAATATAACGCCAAGATTCCTGGCGTTAGTTTTGACATGGGGGACGAGTGGGCCAATATGCTGAATGATGCCTTTAGCAGTATTTTCGGGGCCAAAAGTGAGAAGCTCAGTTTTGTCAGAATTTAACTGAAGAAAGTTGACAGGCATCTAGTCCTTTATTGCAGCTAAACAGCTGTGGAGTTTGTTTAGGTTGCTAAAATCATCTGGTTTTACAGAAAAATATAGCCGAGTGTCATCTGCATAGCAATGATAGGATATACAACCAAAGCGACTGATTATCTGGCCCAAGGGCAGCATATACAAAGAGAAAAGAATTGGACCAAGTATTGACCCCTGGGGCACCCCATATAGCAGCAGAGTGGATGAGGACACATAGTTACCCATAGAAACAGAAAAACTTCCAAAAGAGCTTTGCAGCCGAAAGAGCTTTCCTCCATCAGTGGTTTTAGCACTCCGTACATTACTCAATGACCTCGTTGAGAAGTGGGAAAAAGATGACTTATGTCAAAGTCCTTTATTTTAACAAAGTTAAATGTTTTTGTTGTGCACACAGAAAAAACTACAAGCGTGGCAGCGCAAGTACTTAAGTCAAAGTAACTTGGTTTTGTCCATATGTATGAAACTCCCTAACGCTTTCTTCTGAAGTCATTTTTCAACTTTCTAGTTGTAATTGCTGCTGTTTAAAGACCTCTATATTGTTTGCTCCTCTCTGTCCTGCTTTTATTTCAGACATGTCTGAACTAGCCACGACCCCTCCACTAGTGCTCTCTGTTGAGCCGTGACGTTTAGCTCGCATCTAGGACTGACTGTATGGGAAACAATGTTCATTAAAGGCCACTAAAAAACATAAATATTGAATAAACAATGATATTAGATTGTTTTTCAGAAAACCCCCATCCTTATCTAAACATATCAAGCGAACCACAATGAA
Source organism: Thunnus maccoyii (assembly GCF_910596095.1). NCBI lineage: Eukaryota > Metazoa > Chordata > Actinopteri > Scombriformes > Scombridae > Thunnus > Thunnus maccoyii. The sequence goes on along the minus strand of NC_056544.1, from coordinate 19,571,511 downwards.
CTGTTGAGAAGGATTCTATTCTAGGGCTGGATTTTTAGTTATTAGCATTGTTACAAATGTTAATGGGATTTTTAATGAGATTTTCCTACTTCTGGAGCAGAATCTGGAAGTTCTAGTTTGACTTAGGCTCTCCATCACCACGGTGCACCACAGTACGTCTCCTAGCAACACTGGGTCTCTGATGTCAGTCAACTGCTGTCATGGGAAAAATATGGCCAGAGGCTTAATCCATGCAACCCTGTTTCCACGAATATGTCCACAATTGGATTTATCCTCTTGAAAAATATGCACAATAGCTGCATTATTATCACTGTTGATATTGTACAAAAAGAAGGGAGAATTCAAATTTCAGTTTTATTTTAATATTTAATGTGTGATCGCCTAAAACGAGAGACCAAAGCACCGAGCTTTGAACCTCAATCATCAAGATTGAGCCAGTCTAAAGCCAGTCTAAAGCCAGAGTGGCTGTTCTTGATATGCAAAAGAGCATCTTTTATCACAGTCCACATTAGTAATATGTTAATTTAAGAATAAAGATGCCCTCCTGAGTGTTTAACTTTTTTTTTTCTTTACCAAAGTTCATCCTTTAAGGTACAGCTCTGAAATTTACATTTTAATAACTCTGCAGGGCTTAGTCGTAGTACTGTGGTTTCTGGCTTTTCTAGAGAGTTGTTCGTGTACACAATTACAGATGTGACGCTCACAGACCTGAATAATGCCATACTGTATATGAATTTGTGAACTAAGTGGAATGTTATGTCGCTTTAGCACGGAAATGCTGCAGAGAATACACATGAAGATGGATGTAAGATAAAAAAGAAAGTGCTAACACATGTACATGACTCGATGATGGTGTGTGTGTGTGTTCAAACCAATCTGTCACAAAGTGCAGTCAGTCAAGTCAAAGCATTAAGTCTTCTAAGTATTCTGTGTGGTTACATGAACATCTACAGGCTAAAGAAAATCTTTAAGGTGCTGCACTTGTTTAATAATTTCTGTCTTGTCACATAAATGTAATGGATGCCTCACTTTCAGACTTAACACGCTCACATACGTATCAAAAAGTATATTCAGATCAAGTGCCAACTAAAGCTAGCAGAATGTCTACAACATCTGTATCTTAAAATTTTAATTGGTTGCCAGACGGGTGGCCAGACTGGTAATTTGTGAGGGTACATAATTCATTGAGTCTAGGCCAAGCATATGCTGGAAGGAGCCCACTGAACTGTGGGCTTTCATTCGAAGGGACAACTCAAAACAAAACGTCACCTTTTACGTCACAATGCTGGGCAAATCAACAATATCTGTCACATATTGTCAAATTAATGATTTCATACAAGTTTTGAGTTGGAAATTATGATGTCTACAATCATTCCTTGAAGGCAAAAATTTCAGCAGTCATTTTGGTGTTGATAGAAGTTTATAGCTTTAAGTGTAAAACTGCTCTGGAGGCCTTTCGTCCTCCGCTGTTAAACACTGGGCAGCTCTACTGGAACATATGTGGGTTGGGTTCAGCTTCAGCTACAATCTATGCAGGACCAAAGGGTCAAAAACAAGCCAGGGGAATTTTAACCAGTAACCTTTTAATCACCAGTTCCCAAGTTTAGTCCAGTCAGTCTGCAGCACAGCTCAGATTCAGTAAATGTCAGTGTACAAGGTTGAGGAATTTCTTGAGTGTAAATGGAAACATTTCTAAATTCTTCCTTCCACTCATACTGTAGTTTTCGTTGTTGCTCTCCACAGATTGCTTTCGCTGTGCAGTGCCACTTCACTTCTCATTACTACCAAGAAACCTGATTTTTCAGATATTCCAAAATGCTGCCATGCTTTACATTCTCCACAAAGACAGGAACAAAAATGAATCACCAGAATGCATTTTCAAACATCAATTATTTCAATAAGAGATGTGCAGCTTTTTTGTATTCTAAATGTGGTTGGACTTCCAGGCATTAACAATAAACAATATGTGTAAAGCAGCCACTGTTGATGTATTCTGAGACTAAAGAACATCATGTATGTTTTTTAATCTAAATGTAAATGTTATTATCAAGAAGAAAAGTCCAAAAGTACTGAAATTTCTGACTACAATATAGCAGATGTATAGAAAAAAGACTAACAGTGTCTACGCAGCTCGCCTAACGAAAGCAGCAGGTTAGCAGAGCAGCAGTAGTAGCGTCAGACCTCCATCAGTGTCTACACAGGATGCGTTCAGGCACAGTATTGGGTGTAGGTCACTCGTGTTTTGGCAGCGCTCAGTGCTCAACACACAATCACTGTAGTTACGCATGAATAAACAGTAGAAAATAGAGCACCATCCACTTCGGGTTTGCAGTTGTACGAATATAGTGCAAGAGAAACCTGAGCTGTTAAGTAGCATGAATAGACAACTGTATTGTTTAAAATAGGAGCGTATCTGTTCTGTCAAGACAGAAGAAGACTGTATATAAAGATATACATAGTGAGGTTTGACGTTTCCAGCCAGGATCTTCCAAATAAGGAGCGCGGGTGTTGCCTTTCACACTCTGGAAACACGCCCCGCTACCTCGTACCAAAACAAACACTAGCTTACTGGGAACACTGAACGGTGCACACTTGGGCTAGTATTAGCTACTTTAGCTAAATTATGCTAACAGGGCAGATATCGTAATCAAGTATCATTAACCTTACCAAATTACTGCAACAATAGAATGACTCAGTGTGAGTACCAGAGCCGGGGAGAGATGCAGGTGAGCAAGCTGTCAATCAACACTGACATGGCAGACATCAAAGCTACTATAAGTCTTCAAATCTTATTAGCAGAGCAATAATTTCCAAAATGACCACCAGCACACTTATTTGAGGGCCCGAACTTAACAATTGAGACCATAATGACTACAAAGAAACTGACGCTTTTAGAATGTTTGTCAGTTGGCGAGTCGGTCAGTGGCATTCCTTGAGCCTTAAGACGTGGTTGTTGCTGCTTGCATCAAACAGACGACTGAAAAATGCAACTGAAACATCTCCTTTGTAGACAAGGGTCAACAGCCATGCTAGTACAGCTGAGGCTTAGGGGAATGTCATTACAGGTTTATGGTCTATAAGTTAAGTACTACACAAACTGAAATTTGAACTAAAATCTGAAAATTGCCTTAGGCTACCTCAGCAAAGTACTAACACCACACTGAATGACCTTCACACTTAGGTCATTAGAAAAAAAAGAAGCACTTAAACAATTTCTGAAAAGATGTCTTGGTTTTGTTTCTGGCTATGCTACAGAGCAGCACCACTGCCCTTTAGTGTTGTGCTTGAGGGGAGGGCACCTCAGCGGAGTGGACGCCCAAGGACACACATGGCTTTCTGCCCTTCTGAAGCACATGGCAGAAGATCAAAGAGGAATGGAGGGCGCATCAGTGAGGGAGAGCTGCATCAGGTGCATCTATAATTACAAAGGGGTTGTTTGAATACAGTAGTATTGTCTGGGGTCCAGTCCTCAACATACAGTACTCAGCATCAGAGAGCCGAGCACGTCAAATAAACTGAGTATGAGGCTGTAAACAGGCCTTGAATTTCCAGGCAGTGACATCATCATTGATCATTTATAATAAGGTTTAATGCAACAGAGCAGAAGGCCGTCTTTTCCCAGCAGCACTGAGAGATGCTTCAGCAGTGCACAACCACATACACACACACACATACACATACTGTATATACACACCCAATCTCTAGCTCTGTGTGTTTCTTTAGCAGATGTTCTCAGTGGAGCCCTGAGGCTACAAGCCTTGTTTTGTTTATTTTATATACTCATCTTTACCAACCGATGTGGAAGACAACAGATATCTAACTCTCAGTTTGAGCCCCATGTCTTACAGCTTTGACCACTTGTATTATTTGACTGTACTTTAATATTTCTTCATATTTTGACTCTAAATTTCAGCCAAAGTCGCTAAAACAGACAAAAAGTTATTGTGCAAAAACTGGGCGTAAAAGCAAAATTTTGCTGGATGAAGATCACAGCCGAAGAGTCTCTTTCCTTCTTTCCCTTCTTCACTCTCTCTCTCTCTCTGTCTCTTGAGCCCCGGGCCCCTTGCGTTTTAACCTACAAGCCAGCCCTCCCGGTCTTATAAAAAATGCATTAGCCATGCTACACTTGATAGTATGGAGCCTCAGAGCTCTCTCATGGCTCCGGCACTTCTTGCTGTAGGCAAGTTCATCTCCCACAAACTAACCAGTGCACAGTGGGATGGACAGAAGTTATCTTTGGCTTGGTACCACCAGCCTTAACACTGAGAGTCTTCTGTGTTAGGAAAAGAAACCAAATTTACATTCACTGCACGCAGAAAGAGGTCACTTAGAATGGATCGTGTCCGATTGCATTACAGTTTTTTGACATATGTATCTCTATTCACAATTGAATCTTGAATCAGGAGGTTTTAGTCCATCTAAAGTCAACAGAAATGCCCTTTTTCAACACTACAAATCAACCACAATCTATGCGGGTCTGCCTGAGGATTATATCCCCTTGCTGAAAGCAGAAACCATTGAGTGATATCATAAAAATGGGGAGAGAGAGGGGGGAGGGAGAGAGGATGGAAACAGAGAGAGAGATGGAGGGAGACAGAGCACACTACACACTGTAATTATGAAGGATCTGGGTCACGTCACTAAGAAGCAGGGCATTGATGGCAACCATACAACATATTGTGCAGGAGCTACTGTCATAATGTACCATTGTTTGATAATGAAATAAGTACACAATGTACTCAATAAAAGGTCTTGCATACGTTTTAGCCTAAGCCCCAAATATATAATCTTGCTCCCACATTCTCTCTTTTTCTTTAAAGGAAGATTTTATTAAGTACAATACATTTATATCCACAACCTCTTGAACCCCAAACCTTTCTTGAGTAGCTCTGATGTTAAAACAGAAAACACATGTAGCATCCTGGCTATTATCAGGTTTTTGGAGTGGCACTTAATGTGGTTTTGAGAGACCTGAGGTACTCAGATACTCAGGATATTGTGGCATGTAAACATCTTGGTTTCTAATCCCTGTCTGCAATGTCCGCAGCAACGTCCTCAACTGTAGTTCTGTAGTGTTTAATCAGTAAAACTATACTCAGACGTCCTAATTGCCGCTTCATAATAGCAGTGGGACAAAAAAATTGATTCACATAAGAAATGCAATTTTTATGTCCTTACAATTCTGAATCAATTCACAGACTCCAAAAATTGAGTCATTTATAATAATAACTATGACTTTATTTATATAGCACCTTTAAAAACAGAGTTTACAGTTTGACAAACAAAAAGCAAGACAAAATGAAGGTAAAGTTAAGATAAAGTTAAAACAAGATGACAAAAGATGCAGAAACACAGAAGAGAGAAGACAGACGGATGATGAAAGATAAAGACGGTAAAAAAGATAAAAGACAATAAAAAACATGGTGGGTCGTTCCTAAGTCCAGGGGCCCTGATGGCAAAAGCACGGTCACCTTTAGATTAAAGATTTTGGAACAGCAAGAAGGGCCCCACCCGAGGATCTTAGGCTGTGAACTGGCTCATATAGGGTCAATATTTCTGGGGTCAGACCCAGGCGCAGTGTTAATTTTGACAATAAGTATTCATTGATGACCTTTTATTGCATGACTGAACTGTAATGACAACATAAACAACAACAAAACAACAACAACAACAACAAATGTTATGGTGAAATCTCTGTTCATTATGTCCTGACGAGTAAAGACGAGACGTAACAGCCAGCTCAGCCTAGATCACATCCGCCATCTCAAAGCACTAGTTGTTTTCCTTTTTAACCAATCATTTATCTGCCCAACCATAGTTTCACGTCGGCATCCCTCTACATATAACCAACATTTGCAACACCGACACATGCACATGCACACACACACGCTCCAGCGTATAACTATAGCTTAACACTTGCTCTTTCTCACACACACACACCATCCTAAACATCTTATTAATTTATGCATTCTCTCATTAATTTATGTAAGTCCCCCCCAACCACATAATCGACCGCTTAACAGGAGAGGGGAAGGAGCAATTTAACTCTAATTAGTTCAGTTTAGTCTTTTTTATACTGTTTAAAACAAACAGGTTTTGCACACAGTTAAAAAGGGTGTTTGATGGGTGTTTTGATGCCCTAATAACAAAAAATTTAATTAAAATGGGCATACAGTTAAATTTGATGGGCGTTTTTATGCTCTAATAAAAAATGAAATGGGGAAAATGTACAAGTATTTGTTGTAGATATATGCAGAAAATAAATTTGACCTGTGAAGGAAATATAACTGTAATGCAATTTTTCTAACAAACTTTAGACATTCATATTTATATGAGGTACGGGTAAGTCAGTAACATATTCTCAGCCTAGATGACTTAACACATGGGTCGAGGTTTGCTCACCTCTTAATGGACTTTTTACAGCCAGGAGAAACATCCTTCAACAAAACATTACAGTATCATACAACTGAAAATTATGACTACAACATTGCCTAAAATTAGACTAAAGTTAAAACTGAGTTCAACTGACTAAATCCTGACAAAAACGAAACAAGAAAGACTCAAATGTGACTGTAAACCAACTACAACTACTACTAAGTGACTAAAATTAAATTTAAAATTTTTGTAAAAATGAACACTGCCCAGATGCTGATCACTGTTAAAACATAGATAGATAGATAGATAGATAGATAGATAGATAGATGGACAGATAGATGGATAGATAGATAGATGATAGATAGATAGACGGACAGATAGATAGATAGATGATAGATAGATAGACGGACAGATAGATAGATAGATAGATAGATAGATAGATAGATAGATAGATAGATAGATAGATAGATAGATAGACAGATAGATAGATGATAGATAGATAGACGGATAGATAGATAGATAGATAGATGGATAGATAGATAGATAGATAGATAGATAGATAGATAGATGGATAGACGGATAGACGGATAGATAGATAGATAGATAGATAGATAGATAGATAGATGGATAGATAGATGGATAGATGGATAGATAGATGGATAGATAGATAGATAGATACAGCATTACAGGGAGATATTAATTACAGCAGTCACCACAGACACATTTATTTAAAGCTTGTATGGTTGTAGGAACAAAGCTCCTGCTAAAACGGGCCTTTCTGCACACAGGCAGTCTATACCTACGGCCAGAAGAGAGGGGGGTAAAGTGCTGGTAGAGTGGGTGGTCTGGGTCATGTGTGATTGTGAATGCTCTGCAGATCAGGGATGAGATGACACAGTAGGATAAGTTAGGGGTGGGAATGCCAATGAGGCAGACAGGAGGGAGTTACAATAGTCAAGTCTAGAGAAAATAAGTGCGTGAAGGACTTTTTCCAGGTCAGAGTGTGAGAGCATTGGTTTAATTCTGAGGACGGTTATTATTTCATAACGTTATGTCAACAGAACAAAAACGGCAAAACTCAGTCGCTAGAGCACCCAGTGCCCTGATGGTGCACAGCACACACACTAGATTTTGTAGTTCATCTCCAAAGAAGGTCAGAATTTGGAAACATTTTTGATTCAGTAACTTGATAACTCACTTTAACTTTAAGATGAAAGTGAAGTATTCTGTTAAAACCTCATAGGCCATCACCTGGAGACTAACTTTGCACTAGCGAACGAGCCGAACAACCAACCAGCATACTGCAGCACATTACACAACCTTTAGCTAATGCTGGTCAGGTGGAGAGAAGTCATTTCAAAAACACCTACGCCTGTAAAGAGTTGTGGATAACGATGGGTTTCAGCAGCGGAGGAGGTTTTCTTCACTGCTGGAGACAGAATAGTAAAGTACTCCTTTTTTTTTACCCCCCTTACTCCCCAAAACCAACTTCTGCTTCTCAAAAGACATTTAAAGTCAGTGATGCTGGACAGTAAATTACACATTCACTTCATTATTCTCATAATTTTTTAATTAAAAAATGAGAGCACTTTCAAACACTTTTCTCAGCTTTTTTTTTCATTTTGTCAGACAGTGAGTTTAATAAAGTCCAGTTAGCTTAACTACCAGTTATGTTTCATATTACAAAGGCAAATGGTCTGGACGCATCAGACCGCTGAACACTCCGGCCAGTGGGTGACGTGGTGGGTGATGTACTGCAGTGCTGTTTTCAACATGGCGGCCACATCACAAACTTTCTAATTTTAAGCTAAACAGTAGAGTAACAGAATCTTGATTCATATCTGATCAGCACTGTCTAGTTGGATAGTTTGATCTGAGTTTTGAAAGCTGGCCGCGTTGCACTGGGCGGACCTCATTTGCATAAAGTTGAGGTCGAGTCGTAATTATGTAAATTCAGATACATCAGTTGGTCCGTTAACTCACTGCGCTGTATCCATCATGCACCGCGCAGCCAGATCTCCTGCTCAATGGGATTCGTCAACTGAATATCCGTCAACAGATCCAGTGTGTCTGCACTGTAAGAGCCTGAAACTTGTGCCCCCTTTTCAATTTAAAGAATAAAGAATCAGTTTTGAATCCAGAATCGATTCTGAATCAAATTACGACACCAAGACTTGGTATCAAATTTAGAGATTCCCAAAGATTTCCACCCCTACCTCATAATGTTAAACTAAACTCTGTTGTATTTGTTGATTGTTTACCTAAATCATGTTGATCTATGCCTTCATATTGTATGTTTTTTGTTCACGAGTCTCTCTTGAAGAAGCGTTCAGGCAGCCAGAAACTAAACCAGGTTCATCCTTAACTGTTGAAGGACATAAATGATAGAGAGAGGCTGAGATGTCCAGGATTCACAAGTTTGATATTGTTAGAAACATGAATATACGGAGCTGAAGGTTTTTCTAAATTCCAAAGTCAGGATAAGACTCAAAGTATGTTGAAGTTCTCACAGAAAATGATGCAGCAAGTATTCTAAATATTTTTTGTTCCAATAAGTTTTGAAGCTCAGTAAATAAATAAAGAGATGCCATCTGCATCATTATTTAAAATGGTAAAACTGTTTTTTTTTGTGTCATTATAAATGTCTTTCATGGAACTGAACATGACATATTTGGCATCTTTGGAAACTTCCAGAGATCAAACATAACTTAAAATGAATTTCTGTGGTTTTGAACAAGTTTTCTGTGCTGATCCCAGCAGGTGAATCTGTTATGTAACAATACACCCATGAAAACCCCAGTATCACCTACAGTATGTCATTCAGGCCCTGAGAGAGCACTGAAGCAGTGATTCCTTTTTTATTTTTTTCCACAGTGTGTGTGCGAGCTTTAGCCTCGCTGCCGTGGAGATCCGTGAATGGCGCGTCACGAATGAATCAGCCACTCAGCTCCACTCCATCACAACCCTGACCTTTCAGTGTTCGTTAACTGACTGGATTCAGCGCTTTACCGAGTGCATCCCTCATCCTCACAGAGAAAACACCCTGCGCTCTGTGAGTGAACAAACAAACACACGTGAAATAAAATAGGTGATACTGACAGGACCGGAGTGATATGCGAGCAGTGATGCACACATCTGTACTACGGCGTCTGTGTAGCATTTTTACATCAGCAAATCAATTAGGGCTGCAACTAACAATTATTTTAATTACAGATGAATCTGCAGATTATCATCTCGATTAATCATTTTGTCTATAAAATGTCAGAAAATAGTGAAAAATGATGACGTTATAATTTCCCAGAGTCAATAATATTACTGTACACAAACAAACTGCCCAGAACATTGAGCAGCTGATAATAATAACAAACATTTTCACAAAATTTGGATTTTTCATCAAGACAGATCAAAGAAGAGAAGCAAAATTTAACTAAAAATGAACAACGAACCAGCAAGAAACTTGAAATTCATCACAAGTAAAAGCTATTTTATAAAAGTACATTATTTAGGAATGATTTTACATCAACTTGCAACTATTTTGATAATCGAGCAATCGTTTTAGTCAATTTTTGAAGCAAAAATGCTGAACATTCACTGGTTTCAGCTTCTCAGATATGAAGATTTAATGTTTTTCTTTCTCATACATGATAGTAAACTGAATATCTTTGGACAAAACAAGACATCTGATAACATCACATTTGACTCTGGGGGATTATAACAGGCATTTTCACTATTTTCTAACAATTTATAGACTAAACATAATTGAGAAAATAATCAGAAGATTAATCGATAATCAAAATAACCGTAAATTGCAACCCTACTAGCTTATACTGCATTTCATTTTACATTTTTTTGTATATCTGCTTAACTGCTTCATGGCACAAAGTGGGATGAAGGTGCAGCAACACAAACACAGACCTCAGTTTCTCAGTTAGGAGAACAACTGCTAGTCAGGTGGAAACATCATTTTACACGTTTATCTGCTTCAGCGAAGCTACAGAGAAAACCTCAGACCAGAGCTGCCCAAAATAGAGCCCACAGCGCAAAGTCCCATGATAGCCTTCGATATTTTCTTTCCCCACCAGACAGGTTTGATAAATCGAGACCAAAGTGTAGATTACATGATCGATAACAAGTATCTCCCCTGGCTGCTGCACGCCAAAATCATGCGAGTCCCCTGCCTGAAGGAAGGATTGAGACAGTTCTTCATGAAATGTACTGCCACTTTGAAACATGCAGGTTTACATTATAGGTCTACATTTCTACATATGAATATGAAACAGACAGAGAGAGAAAGGCAAAGAACCGAGAGAATGTTAGGAGCATATAAACTGCGGAAAATTAGGGAGTGAAGTCAGGAAAGGAGTGGTACATGAGAGTGACTCTGACCTCTGCCCTCCCTCACTGCCATCCTCCGCTTACAAAAATGAAGAGAAGAGAAGAGAGAAGAGGAGAGACCAGACAGACTCTACCTTATCTATTAAGCCTGAACAGCTAATCGTTTTTAATACTGAAATCGCAATTTCAAAGAGTGCAATTTTCTAATTGCAAGAACTGGAATTTCAATTAGCTAGTCATCGTCTGTCGCCTTCACAGGTTTGAAGAGGTGAAAGCTTTAGCTGGTGACTGTCAGTTTCACCGACTGCACCGACAACTGTCGCTGGCAAATTTAATCATCCATACTTAAGCCAGTTGACATTTGTGAGTTATCAAAACTGTGAACTAAAACTCTTGGCTTTTTCCCCATCAGGATTCTGTTGACAGGAAACTTCAAATGACAGACAGTGTTTATCATTAATCTTTCTTTGTATTGTGAATTTTTAAACCATGTCCTAAAAAAAAAAAGTTCTTTTTATGAGCGTTTTAGTAACAGCTCAGGCGGTAGAGCAGGTTGGCTATTAATTGTACAACTGGTGTTTTGATGTGCAGCTCCTCTTGAGCAATACACTAAACCCCAAATTGTTCCTGATGTGTGTAGGGAAGAACTGTAAACTGCTTTGGACAAAAGCTTCTCCCAAATAACTGTAGCATAACGTCATTTCAATGTAAAGAGGGCGCAGAGCAGTCATTCTAATCCTGTTACAAGAATTTGGCTGACATCTGCATGTCAGAAAAGTACTTTCAATGGTGACATCCAATTTGAAACAACAATCTCTGAAATATTTTAACTGTGTAAAGAGTGGATTTTTAGAAAATAATCATAATTTAAATCTCTATATTGGTCCAAACGATCACAATTCGTTTTTTCCCCCAAATCACTCAGCCCTAGTATCCATCTATTTGTATCAGTCTATATAATTATCTGATTATTGTGACTAGCCCGTGAGCATTACTATAGCTACAAAGACAAAAAGCTAAAAACAGAACTGAGCAGGAAAATAAAGAGCAAAGATGAAAGAGCCGAGCGGAGGGAGGCAGAACAGAAGAGAAGAGAGTCAAAGCAACCAAATCAGAACAAAACTCCAGTGTTCTCTGAGCTCAACCCTCTTCTACTCCGCTCTGCCCATGCGGATATTAAATTGCCTCTCAGCTGTCTCTGATCTGAAGGAGGTTGGATTGTTGAAAAGTCTGATATCACATTACCTCCCTGCTCTTCCATCTCCCTTCGTGCCTCGCTTTGTTTTAAAGGTCCATCCCTGTCTCGCTTATTTGTTTTTTCCAGATGAAATTGACACCAAACTGAGAAGAAATCAATGAGACATAGTGTGTGGGGAAAAGGTATTTGATGACACTCCTGACACTTGAACGGTATTACCGCCTTGTGTCAGACTCTGAAAGCCATTCGAGGAATTCTCCTTGCTGTTTCTCCGCGTGCGCGCTGCACTCGCGTCGTGCGAATACAACAAAGTCCCGTCTGTAGCTACGATCCAGAGATGTGAAGACTACAGTGAAACATCACCATCTCTCTCTCTGTGTCTCTCTGATCCAGCTGCTCATTTGGCAAAGAAGCAAAGAAATAAATGAAGTGCTTTAGCAGAAGGAAGGCTTCACTGGGAGAAGGATTGTGGGTAAAAGGGGTGAGATGAGGATTTGTTGCGGGGTTTTAAAGACAGTTTATTTAAACAAGTGTCGGTTTTGGCTTAAAACATCAGTTGGGACATTAGGCTTAAGACCACTACTGTCCAATTATGCTTTCAATGGCTGTCGGTTTAATCAACCTGTGTCCTTGGATGTTATTTTTTTCTAACTCTATTTAGTGAACAGCGGAGGTTGGAAAAGCTGTTTATTCCTTCATGTGTAAAAACAACATGTATTTCAGTATCTATAGTCAGGTTGAATAGAAAAGTGAAGGTAAATAGAAAGTGAAGGGTTGCTGTTTTGCCACATAGTTTGAGACTGTAATGAAAATAGTAATAACAAGTCTTCTGTTACTAACTATCACTTAAAATGAGACTTAATGCACTTTCATTTACACTTTACACCACATATAAACGTCTCCGTTGGTCAGATCACAAAGCTGATTGCAATCCGTCTTTTGGTTTTTTTCAGGCTACATGCAAATAAGACTCGTCCCTACTTCAGTCCAGAGGTTGGTGGTAAAGCACCTGAAGCTGTTTGGTATTTGCCAAAAAGCCAGAAGAAGAAGAATTTAGTTTCGTTACAAGAATGGCTAGCTAGCTACCAACTATCCATAAACTTACTCATGGATGAATCACATTTATGGACTAAGATCGAGAGTTTTATCGTCTTCTCAGGCTCTCATTCACTAATGCTGCTCCTTGATCAATACAGATCAAAGCTCTCCCACTCAGACACACACATCACTCAGTGGTTGAACTGATCAGCAATCAAATAAATGCTACAACAGTTTTGTGCACCTTGTGTTCAATTGCTGGAGACACTTTCCTGATACCTGAGACAGGCGACTAGTTTCAGTTCATATCAATGAAGTTTAATAAGGCATCATAAGTGAAAACACCTATGTGTATGGACTATAGGGACTTAAAAAATGTGGTGATCACAATGTCAGCCAGATCACTTCACTTCCAGATATGGTCTGGTCTATTTAAACTTAACATTCACATGCACTTTTTCTTATCCATAATGATACCCATACACAGTTTACATGCATACCAGGTATGAATGAGGTCTATATACAGCATGTACAGATAATAACTGCCCTTGTTACCCTAATAATTAATCATTGTGACTGTATGTACAGTATGTGGGTGATTCATTTAATCTAACTTCACATTTTAGCTCATTACTTCCAATTTAAATCTTGGAACTTGATCATATTGTTGCTGTTCACGAAGGGGTTTTGTTTTTTCAGTTGAGGCAAAGAGCTGAACACAAAGTACCTTTCAAACATGGCCAGTGGCCAGAAGGCATTTTGTTTCACATACAGATGGTGAGTAAACCTTCTCACCTGAGTCTCCTCTGCTCTGAGCCCCTGTCAGCTGGAGTGTGTTGTGTCAGTGAAGAACACTAAATGAGGGCAGTGTGTGTGTTTTTCTTTCAAGAGCAAAGAGGAGTTCCTGCTCCCCAAAAGAGCCTTAAATCTTTATCTTTCATCTTGTAGGTCCCACGGGGGTCATGTTTGGAGGAGAACAGAACAGAAGAGCACAAAGTAGAACAGAACAATAGAACAGAATCAAATCAAAGTCAGAGGAAGAAGACCATGAGATGTGGTCAAAAGTGCCAGAGAGAAAAAATAGTAAGCAGACCCTCAAATTTTGGGGGGTAGAATAGAATAGACCAAGACAACAGCAAACTCGATCCAAAGAAGAAAACAATGAGATGTGGCTGAAAGTCCCAGGGAAAAAGGCTAGTAAGTGAACCGTTGGTTAAGACAAGTTCAAATGAGACCTAAAGAAAAAGTGAACACACACACACACACATATATATATATATATATATCTATATATATATATACTGTACACACACACACACATACATATAGACAGGTGTCTGGACTCATACCCCCTTCCTCAGTTACTCAGGGCCGGCCTGGTTAGTTCCCATGACAACAAATCCCAACATGAAAGAGTGATCAGAAGAATCTGCAGCAGCCGCTGCTGCTCTGACTGTCAGGCCCGGCAAGGTGAGCAGAATGAGTGAACCTGAGGAAACCAACGTCAAACACGCTGCTTTACTTCACTGAGCCTCATGAGAGATGGAAGCAAGTTAATCTACAGCAGAGTACAGAGAAACCTGCTTATTGCCTTTTCCTGCTAACCGCAGCACCTTCGTCTGTGCAGGGTGGGAAAAATGACTGTGGAGGATCTGATTATTGTATTTACACAACGGTGATCCAAACCTACAGCTGCAACAGTGAGCAAACATACTCCCGTCAACCGAGCTACAGCTTACAGGAAGCTGGTTTTGGCTGAGAAAAACAACATTTTTGCAAGGTGGGCTGCAAATAACCACCGTTTTCATGTTTAATTGATTATTCGTTTGCTCTATAAAATGTCAGAAGATGATGAAAAATGCCAATCACAATTTCAGCAGTCCCCAAACATAAAGATATTCCATTTTCAAAGATGTATAAGAGAAAGAAAAGCTGCAAATCCCCAGTGAGAGGCTGGAAACCAGGGAAAGTTTGGTATTTTTGCTTTTAAAGAATTACTTTACAGTTGCTGATAAATTCTCTGTCGCTCCACTAACCAATTAATCAACTAATTGTTTCATCTCTACCAGAGTTAAATCTAAAACCTCTCAGCAAGAAGGTTTATATAAGTCATGTACTGTATATATAAGGCTCTTGGAACAGCACAGTAGAGCAGATTACAGTTTTAAACCACCCAAGAAACAGACACACATGTATTTAAATCATAAAGATCTATCAGCTTTCATATCCAGACATCAGCTTTTCCCACGACTGAAGCCGTGTGACCTTCTGGTTCCAGTACGGCCTGATTATCCGCACAGATCACCCCGCCACCTGTAATTAAACAGCCTGATGCCATAACCACCTCTCTGCTATCTGATAGGCCTCCAGTCAAATCACAGATAAGACAGGTTTTCACAGCAGATGGTCACAAGACGCTTCTGCTACACTACATCGCCGCACATGAGTGAACTCGACTGGTCTCGAGACACTGAACTGGTTTATCCAGACAGTGAGAAAGTCGAGCTCGAGACTTCGTTCTCAAAACAGAGTCGATTGACTGATGAGGACCATGCGATACAGTCGAAAGCTCCAAAAACAGGCGAGTAACTGCACCTTGAGTTGAGGTTGTTTTGTCATAGAGGGAAACTTTCTTTCAGGCTTCATTCACAAAAATGTAGTACGCAGTATTTTGAGGTGTCACACAAAACAAGCAGCTTGATAACATCACTTTGGGCTTCAAGACATTGTGATTGACATGTCTTACTATTTTCTGACATTTTAAAGATCATATAATTAATAGATTAATCATGAAAATAATCAGCAGATTGCCCAATAATGAAAATAATCGTTAGTTCCTACTCCTGTACAGTACGTATCAGGTTTAAACTTTCAGCTAGAGCTGCAACAATTAGTCGATCAACAGATAATTAATCACCAACTATCCTGATAATCGATTGTTTTGAGTCATTTTTAAAGAAAAAAAGGCTAAAATTCTCTGGTTCCAGCTACTTAAATGAGAATATTTTCTATCTATCATAATAAACTGAATATCTTTGGGTTGTGGGTTGTTATTTTTAGGTTGAATCTTGGGATATTTTTCACCATTTTGTGAAAATTTAAAGATCAAATCTATTTATTAAGTAATGGACAGATGAATTGATAATGAAAATAACTGTTAGTTGCAGCCCTTGAGCCATCCTTCAACTATAATTAGAGTATCATGGACACACTGAATAACAATTTAAAACTCACTAAATATCTCCGTAAAATAAAAATACGACCTCAACATGAGACAAGAATAACGTTTGGTACATTACAGCATCAAGAGGAAATTTTAAAAGACCCACTTCACTGAAGCTCACACTCTCTGCACTGGACGAGTAAAGTTCCTCCATAAAGCGAGCTAGTTCCAGTCCACTTGCTACTACTACTATGGCCTCTGTAGCAGTAGCCCTAAAGAGATACTGTGTCATAAATGAGAGAGATGTCAGACCAGATTATAATCTAGGTACAGAGCTTCTGTGTAACTGCCTGGTTAGGTTAAGCTTCATGATGAAGAAGCCCCCTCCTCCTTCTCCTCCTCCTCCTCCTCCTCTTCCTCTCTCGCATTCCCCCACTGTAAGGCTGGCAGTGTACACCAGTCCCCTTTGCTCTTCTGTTACCAGACCATCAGACATGATGAGATATTACAGTCCACAGACTTTGCATCCTTTCTTTAAAAAAAAAAAAAAGGGAGAAAATAGTGCCAACATTTTTTGGATGATTGTTAAGAGAAAGTGGATGTTAAGAGCTTCTTTTTTTAAAAAAACAAAAAAATAAAACCTCTAAAAATGCATGGTTGACCAGTCCTCTCAGCAGCTTGTATGTAGGCTGTGATGCTTGTTGTACTGTAGAGGAACAGTGCAGGGAGGCTGAGTGAAACCTAGCATGGCGGGTGTAAAGATGCTGCTTCTGGCTCGTGGAAATGTGCATGATAACAAAAGAGGGGTAGAGGAGGGAGGGAGGGGGGTGAGCAGTACATGCGAGCATATTGCCATAATATTCAAAAGCTCAATAAAAATACAGAAGCGTGCAGGATAAATGTATAGAGGCTGGATAGACACAAAGGGGTGAAAGCGTGGATGCGATGCTGAATGAAACAATGCATCCCAGACAGTTAGACAGAGCACCTACCTCAATGTTGTCAAGCCAACACTTGTATCTGTGCATCTTCTTTGCTGGAGCACCACTGGGGTTTTTTGATTATTCGCAGGAGCCGAAGAGAAATGTAAAAATTAAAAAACTGTCAATGAAAATGTTGCAAATTTGTAAAACAAATAAAAAATTGAAAAAAAAAACACTAAAAAAAAAAAGCTAGAGGCTCAGCCCAGCTCGCTCCGCTCAGGATAACTATATTCTTCTCGTTTCCACAGACAGGCTGTTAATGTCTGCTCTTCTGTGCAGAGTAACGCTCGCCAGATGGAAAACGGAACGATTTTCTACCGCAAACCGGGCAGCAGAGAGATGCTATCCTCATGATTTTCCGTCATCCTGCTAGTGTTTTGGTGGGGATGATAAGAAAGCGAAGAAAAGGATGCTCTCAGGCTGTGGCAGCGAGCAGGTCCCCTCGCTCCTGCTGTCTACGGAAGCCCGGATGGTCCAGAAATTCCTCTTTTTTTTTCACTTTTTTTTTTTTTATCGGCTCGTCTCAGGGGAGCAACTAATGTGATAACCCACTTTTCTCAGCTAGTACCCTTTTATATTTTTAAAACAGACATAAAACTGTCTCACAGAACAGTAAAACAAAATAAGTAAAATAATATATATAAATATGCATAAATTTTGATTTAATTTTACCTAGATTTTGTGATTTTATTTTTATTTTTAAACCTTTGAAACCTGTTTGTAGTGTTGCCACTCTTTTACTCAACATGTGTAGTCTGTTTGTGTTTATTATGGTCTCTTTTAATGGGAAATGAGCCATTAGTCATTGGATAATGATGTTAATGTGAAATGATTATCATTCATGGCATCATTTTATCTTTATAAGTGGATATGTCAAAAAGATAGATAGATATATTCAGATAGATTACATTCAGTTTCACATTTTTAACAGAGGTATTTTGTGATACTGTATAAAATTAAGGATTTATTTAATCAAGTTTCGTTATACACTTTATATTGTTCACTTATACTTCCATACATTATGTACTGTGTGGGAAATACAGATAAAACAAATCCAAATTCAATTTTTATATATGTAAAGGTCCCCTCCAGTCATATTTAAGACCTATAAAAATACAAATCCTCTGCTTTGAATAATGCTTTTTTTAAAATGACACCTGCCTCTGTCTATATCACTAAAAATCCAGCATCTATGAATATGCAAATATTTTTCATTTAAAAAGTTTAACTGCTGTACACAATGTGTCTCCTGCTTCACTGCAAAGTCCTGCACAGAGATGCTCAAACATCCAAGTGAAGTAACAATAAGCAAAACACATTTTTGAGTAGAGAGGGACTTTAAAAAGGGAGGGTTATATTGTAGAATTGTAAACAAAACTACTTATCAAGAGCCAACAGATGCACTGTTCATCAAATTTAATTTCAGAGACTTGGTTTAGAACAGTACAAGTCCTGTATAAGGTCAAAAACAAATACTTCAAAGTATAAAGTTGTTTAAAATGAGAGAAAGTCAATATGTTTTGAGGGAAATGTATTTTAAACAAAGGTCAAGACTAATGTTAAAAAAAAACCCATTATATTTGAGTATTTGAACTTAAGGAACAGTTGTAGCAAGGAGCTAAAAATGTGTAGCAGTGTAAAATTTAAACATAATTTATGGTTTGTTTTCTTTCTACTACACTAAATCATTTATATAATTACTTAAAGACCAACTTTATATGTTGTTTATCAGTAACACCAGATGTGGTTACAGCTGGGTTGTCAGAGTGTAGCACCAGTTTATCAGATGTTGTGGTTCTTTGCTCCATCTAGTGGTAACAGCTAAGTACTGCATGTTAACTAAGCAGGAGCAAGACTCAAGTAGTGCACTGACATTTCCAAGAGTATTACAAAGCATTATTTATGATGGCTAGACACTCGATAACGACAGGACTTCTAAAAAAAAAAAAAAAAAGATAAGAGAAGAAACGACACGGAATATCTTGATTGGACGATTTTATTTTTTTCCAAGGACATTTATGAAGCCAGAAGGAAGATTTGTTTTTGTTATTATTATACACAATGTCAAAAACAATGAGTTGTTTTCTGATCACCATCACATCAACATAATGCACACACAGTACCAACTACACTCACTGAAAGCCTGGGGTTTGGTACAGAGCCTGATTTACCAAAGGCATCTTGGAGTACATTTAAGACGATCCAGTTTCCCCCACATTAGTTTCAACGTTTATACTCTCTTTCAGAACTTCACAAGTCGGGGTCAAGGAAAAATTACAAGGAAAGATTTGAGACGATTCACAATCAGCCGTGGTCTGTCATTGTAAAATGTCCAACTTATGGAATGAAGACTAAAGAGCAAATGTGTTTCCATATGTGTCACCATCAAACATTAGACTACAAATTAGACTCAGTATTGCAGCGTTTTGCTCTCACTGCCTACATCAGCTTTTTTTTTTTTCTACCGTCAGCTGCCATCCCAAAGGTCCACATGCTTCAAAAAAACTAAGATTTACAAGTCAGCATTAACAGGATGAAACACTGTAAACACATCAGCTGGAAAAAAAAATTACATATAAAGATGTAGCAGGAGTCTAATTTTGTCCACCATTCAGATTCACACCACCGACGTACAGGACATATTCGTTTTACACACATTTAGCCTCTTTAAGGAATGTTACAAAATAATTTGGGGGCATAGATTTGAACGGATAACATTTAGAGCAATACTCAAATGTCTGCGGTGATGTACATTCAAAAGAAGACAGAAACTAATGTGATAAGATTTGTAGGATGAGTTTTTTTTTTTTGTAAACAAGGAAAGAGTTTTGGGTGCCAGACCACCTGAGATTGCATGAAACAACTGTGTCTATACGAAGTTCTTTTCTCTAAAGACCTGTGGTTCAGTGATGGAGATGCTACAGCAAATTTGAAAAGTTAATCTTGAGTATTCGGTAATACCAGTAATTGTGACGCCCTCTAAAATGACTATTAATGGCTTATAACAGAGTGACCTAAGGTTTCCTAAAAGCCAGCTCCATGCTTAGGTCATGTCCTTGAAGCTGACAGATCTTAATGCACAACACTTTGGGAAATGATCTGTTAAGTGTTAAAATAATAGTTATTTTCTACAATTTCGTCTCCCTACAAGAAAACACTGAACAATAAAGTTTTTGTTCAAATCATTCTTGTAAAAACTACCGAAAAGGGATAACAACCTTGTTAAAACTGAACTCCAAAATTAGAGGAGACTCTGGCAGCTATGACCAAGAGGATCACATCATAGTGTCATAATGTTTTGGGGAACTTATGACATATTTAGAGCAGATATGCTGCTGTGATCTTCTGCCGAATAGTCTGTCCATCTGTCCTC
Source organism: Thunnus maccoyii (assembly GCF_910596095.1). Taxonomy (NCBI): domain Eukaryota; kingdom Metazoa; phylum Chordata; class Actinopteri; order Scombriformes; family Scombridae; genus Thunnus; species Thunnus maccoyii. The sequence continues at coordinate 19,551,046 of NC_056544.1, read as the reverse complement.
TGACATTCCTAGTGTTTCCAGACTGGTAACTCTAATTCAAAACTTAATAGATTCTCCATCACTTCTACAGTAGGAGGTCTGACAAATACTGTATTTGGGCCACAGTGTGGATTAAGGGCTACTTGCTTATTAGCAAAGAAAAAAACAGTTAAAAAAACAAAACAAAACCTTTGACAGACCAGGCTACAGTAATAAACACAATGATAAACACGCTCATGCTTCACAGGAAGAAAAAGAAAGAAAAAAAAAAACCAAAACAGATCACGTGTCCAGCATACACACACACACGCGCACACACACAAATATTTTCAAATACTCTAGTGTAATTTTTAACTATCGTTCACCGAGAGAGGTCAGAAAAAATGTTTTGAAAATGTTCCAACCTGTCTTTAAATTTTGAGAGCGATTGAGTGTTCACTGGTTTGTATAAACAAAACTAAAAAGTAAGAATGTGCATGAAAAACAGAGTTATATCATGAACCACTCTTCCGTGAATGATGGTTAAAAACAATACCAGGCAAATAGAGACATTTAAATAATTTACGATGTATTTACACAATAATCCATCTTATTTTCCAGCAGTGTCTTCTCAGCTTGTGAACGCATCTTCTAGTCTCCCATCTTTACTTTTGATGTCTGAGGAGGGGAAAAAAGAAATCCGTTATTGCAGAATTTTAAATGTAGACACAGCTAAAATCATCAAGTCTACATATATCTAGATGTTTGTGGAAATAACTACTATGTTTGTACTGTCATTTATAAGCAGTCTGTGACAAATGGCCATTTAAAAAAAAAAAAAAAAAAAAAAAAAAAAAAAAAAAAGCAGTCCATCTCATTCACCTGCAAAATGGCTACGATGACACCAAACAGGCCGATAGCACTGCCAAATATTTCCACGATGAGGATCTTCACAAAGAGGCTGGCGTTCTGGGCGTCTGCCAACGCTGCTCCGCTGCCCACGATGCCGACGCAGATGCCGCAGAAGAGGTTGGAAAAGCCCACAGTCAAACCGGCTCCAAACATGGAGTAACCTAGTAGGACAGAAATCAAAGATATTGATGAATAATCCACAGTGGAACTGACCACAAAAATATAGTTCCCTGTAAGATTTTTAAATCAGTTGACAATATTCAGAATTTATGTTAATTTTGAAACATTTTTAACCTCATTTGAAACTACTAATCTCTTTCATCTCTTTGAATTCAAATAGATTTTAGGAGTTAAATTTTGAATTACTTTATAAACAATACATTTACAGTGTAGTAAATGTATTGAGCAATCCATATTTAATACTTAAAATAATCACTAAAATCATTTAGACCGAATGCTGCAAGTTTCTTAAGGTTTTCATTACTGTTTGCAACCACAACTAATCAATCAAACGTGCATACGAGACACCATCAACCCAACATTCAACTTGGTAAAAGACTTTCACATTATAACCTTTTCAGCTAGAAAAGTGAGACAAATCTAACTTGAATCCTGTAATTTGCCTGATGCTCAAGTGAAGTCCAGGTGCCATTTTATGATAAAATTGTCAGTGTTTTTTTGATGTCCTGCATTCAGTTGCTTCATGGCCGTTTATTTACCAGCTTGATAGTTCCTTGCTCCGATGGTCTCAGGGGTATCTCCGCTGAAGTTCTGTAAGATGACAGAGATTATTTTTAGAACCAACCCACCATGTTTGTTCTGATATCTATACATCATATCACACGTCTTTCAGTCCTAGAGTATGACCAGAGCTTCAATTCCTCCATCTGAAATTCCCCCTGAAGACAAGAAGGATAACAGCTCTGTTTTCTTGATCATTAATAAAACAGTGAAAAATAATTAGCGCTTACCTCAGCCATGTTGCTGATGACAATAGCCATGATGATACCGTAGATCGCTACAGCTTCACAGAAGATGATGCTAGAGAAAGACAGAAAAAAAACAGAAAAAAATGAGAGAAAATCATTAAGTTTTCAAAGATGGTTGGTAGAACTGAACAACACTTCTCTATTAGGAATGTAAGAAGGTTAATAACTAATATAAACCAATATAAAACAGGATTTCTTGGTTTAGCAGCATCATTAAGTGTGTTAAACTTATACAGTTGGTTAAAGAATAGAGGAGAATTAGATGACATTGTACTGAACATTTTGTTCTTCAGTGAGCCTACCTGACCAAATTCTTGGTTTTAATTCGAGGAGCCTTGACACCACCACCAATGATGCTGGAGCCAGTGATGTAGATGCCCCTGGAAAACAAAAACACCAATAAGCACATCATACATACAATAGTACCTGATGATTTGATATGGAAGCACAACCAAAGAATTGATATTTTATTCTTCCACTACTGCTCTGGAAAACACGGTGAATGAAACGTCATATGATTAGTTGACAAAGTTGAAAAATAAACATAATGTAAAAGCCCCTAAACACCAAGTATGAGAATTGATCATATAAAGCTCTAAAAGGCACAAACAGCACAACAGCTTAGACAGTAACATAAAACCAGAAAGGGATTTTCAGGATACTTGTGAGTAGATAACAAAAATAATAATTAAATTAAATAATCATAATTCATCAGTGTCAGAGGAAGTCAATTAGAGAGCGGCTCTCCGACTAGCTATTTGTCTTTCCAAATCAGTGATATCATCCTTTTAGTTAAGTTTTTTTTCTTATTTTACATCTATTTTCTTCTATTACAAGCAAAAGACCACAGGACTAACACCAATGCAAAGCACAACTTTTTGGTGCTGGAAGCAACTTTTTTTTTTTTTTTTAAAATCCAAAATATCCTCAATTTCTACACTAATATTATGAGACTGCTTAATCAGATTCACTAGTTTGTTTTGTCTGGACTGTTATTTGGAGCACAAGCATCTACTGTACATGCATGTGGGAGTCTGTAGACCATTAACTGTGATTAAAACTACAACTTTTAGAAGACGGGATGCGGAGTGAGACTATGGCCAGTTGAGGTTAGCCTGGTGTGTCTGGACCCCTCTAGGCGAATGTTCAGACTGAAAACAACCCTGCATTATAACAACCCGAGGGCTACACTGGTGGAGGTGTGTTGCTTCAGGTAAGGGTGCCACACGAAATACAAGAAGGCCAGTTGGAGCAACAGATCCACCAGTAGGTTTATAATACTTTTAGACAGGAATTATCAAGGCAGCAATTATTTTATCTTTTGTCACAAGGATTAGGAGGTAAACAGCAGAAATGTGATGTAATCTAAGTAATCTACCAGCTTGATGTTGTGCTGTGGTCTAAAGTAGAGCCAGGTTCAACATTTTTGCCCAACAACTCTTTTTTGTCCTCTGTGTCGTCAAACTGGCCTCATTGACATTAATGAGTGGACATTTACATGCATGATTATAGTTTCTCTGAATGAGGCCTCATTAAAATCTTGTTTGGTTTTGCAGCTTTTGATTCTCCAGTTAATTTCAATGCTAAAAAAGAGGAACACAACTCGATCCCACGGGACACTTGAGTGTGCTCCTTATTACTTATTCTAAGATTTTCCAGTTCCACAATTACACATCATGTTCTTTTCTGAGTGTTTCAAGAAAGAGGAAATGATCATATGAAAGACTGGACCATTTCATGCCTTCCAGTACCACCGTCTTTGACTTAACACGTTCAAAATATGAGATGGCAGTCTGCAGTATGAACTTTGAGTCACATTTCTTTCTATGATTAGGTACTAACCAAGCTGCTCCAACCACGGACAGAGAGATGGCCAAGCCAATGCCCAGATTGGCCCACATGAAAGGAGAAGTCTCTGTGAGGAACCTGTGAACAAAGAGGTACAGATGATTAAGACTACACTTTAAGAGGAAACTCTTCCCATTTATATACCACACTGTTACAAAAAATATGTTTAAGAGGCAAATTACTGTATAATTTTCTCAAACTTCAAACCAATTTCACACAAACATTACATAATATTGTGTTTGATGTAAGTTCAACTGATTAATTTTTCTCCATTAAATATTTCTGATCTCCAGTTATTCAGTATAAAACAGAGTTAAAGATACTATTACTAGATAATATTACTCTTAGGAATAACAAAGTGAAATAATGTAAGCCTGTTTTAAATTTGTTGTGAAACATGTTCAATGTCAAAAACAGTGCAGCCGCCTTACTAAGTTTATCTTGATATCTAAATAATTTCTTCACCCAACATGTTACCACAGCTGATGCATTAACAATAAGAACCAAAACAATGTCTGACATTAACCTAATGAGCCAATCGTTGACACACTTCCTGTAGAGGAAATTAAGCTCAACATCACAAATGATCTACTACATCAACTCAAGAGGAGTCCTACACATAGAGCAGTTATTATAAATTATAAATGAAGAAGGGTGAGATAAGTCTGCAGGAAAAATTACACTTTCATCATCTTCATTACTTCCAGTATAATAAAAACACTTGACTCTAGACATGTCATGTGAAAACAGATTAGTGCCACCACATCAAATAAAAGACCAGCCCCTGGATAAGTCACAGTCACAATATCAATAATAGGGCAATAACAAGGCAATACTTCATAACAGCACTGACTGACATTGACATTTGCTGTTGTAGGGCAGCATTCTTATAATTGTGCAATCTGGGAGTAATCACTGTATCCTTGTTACTGTTATAGTGTTTGGTACTGTTACTAAAACAGCCCCAAATCTCAACATCTACTTCAACACAGAGGAATCGTTCAACTGAAAAGGTGGAGTGACTGTTAAATCAAGCAAAATATCACACAGAGAACCAAGGTGTAAAGCAACAGGCGATTGCCTGATATCAGACAGAAGTGTCAACTCTTTACACTCCATTTCCATCAACTCAACTTGGTGGAGCGGGCAGATTCAAAGGTCTGGGTACAGGCAAGAAAACAAGAAAATACTTAAAGTTTGAGTAGTCCTGCTTGAACCAGTGTTTGAGCTCAGAATTAAGCAATAATTTGCCAAAGATACCCTAAACATGCCTTTTTAACCTGCACAGTATCTTTATGCCAAGACTATGTACTTACCATGCCACATCAAAGCGAAATCCAAGGTCAAATATGGTATAGCAGATACCTATGGAAACAAAAATTATATTAATTCATGTGTGAATGTGGAAAAACTGTCAGTCTTTTAAGTTATATGTTGACAACTGACAACACAGTGTGTGAGGAAGAGATAGCCCTCGAAGTCCAGACATGTACAGTGCATTACTGCATTTAAAAACCCTGTTCTCTGTGTTATGTGTAAAACAGAGTCACATTAATGTGTTACAGTTATGGAAAGAAGTTTTAGCTTCAGTGTGGAAACTCACTCTCATGTGAGAACTGTTCCTGTCTGGGACCGTTTCAAATCAGCCAGCTGTGAGTGAGAACAGCTAGCTAGCTAATGTTAGCACAGACATTTTGAAACGTCTTTACACTATTAATAGATTTGCAAACCAGGTCAATATCATACCTCCCACAAGATAAATATTCTTAATGTGGATAACATGAAGGGTAAATGCTACTGTCCATCGTCTGAACCTCTGAAATTTATGTTATGAGCTAACGCTGCCATTAACTTACCATGAAGTTAATGCTAACGACATGCTAACTTGTATACTAACACATGAAATTTCGATAATACTCGTGAAAAACCGTGTTTTCATGTCTTCAGACTATAACCTTCTACAGTGTCTCCTATTTACAAATGAATCTACCGACTGTAATGTTAGCTAACAAGATGGACCCAGCCGCAACCCCTCTAGTCCCATGATTTAGCCTGATCCCAAATATAGCTGTCAAACGCAGAAAAATTGCAATTTGCCACTCAAAAAGAGCGAGTTAACACACTGCCATTGTTGCTCACGCCTAGGAAATAGACGATTTCATTCATAAATAGCCACATTCTGGCTTTATTTCCAGGGAAAATATAATCTTACCAACGATTAGTATGGTGCTCCAGAAGGCCAAAGTGACCCCCGTGTAAAGAATGGCGTGTCCGTTCATCATCCACTCTAACAGCATCTATTCGGCGGGGTTTCCTGCTATATCAGCAAGCTATCCTCGGCTCAAATTTAAAATTTGAAGCCAGTACAGCCAAAACAACTAAATATTACTGTTTCAGAGACGCTATCCGTCGATGCAGCAGCAGGAGGAAACCCCGAAGAGCATCAAAAGGAGAAGCTGGATGATATAGTCAGGTGATCCAGCTTGACTAGCATGTGACCTGGAAGTGAAGGGCTGCGGTCGGCTACTTATTTCTCTTTACCTCGCTGAAACCTTTTCGCAGCAATGGCATTTCGTAAACTGTTTATTTATTCTTCATCAATTAACACGGCCGGAAAAAACAATTATGCTTTATCGTGCAGTATGAACAAAAAAGAAAATAGCATGCAGTTAAGCCATTAGCAGTGTGACTATTGTAACGGAATGCGTCCTAAAGGGCCTCGTTCCCCTCCGGAAAGACAGCTCACTGCAGCGCGCGCACTGGACACGTGATGTCACTGTTGTACTTGTGAAGGAGCCACAGTGGTATAACACTGCAGTATACAGTATTATACTTCTCAGTTGGTAAAAATCCCTCTTAAACTTTGTAGTTTCCAGTTATGCAGGCATTATCAGCTTGGTTGCTTCTGTAAGATCACAATTTGTCACCCAACGATTACTTTCTGTGGAACAATAAACACATCACTCAGTTTTTTGTTTGTTTTGTTTTGTTTTTTTATAGTAAACGTCAGTGGTGGAAAATAACCAACTACATTTACTCTACTTTAGTGCAATTTTGAGGTACGTTACGTTTACTTGACTATTTCCACTTGATGCTACTTTATACTTCCACTTCACTATATTTCAGAGGTAAATATTGTTACTTTCTACTCCACTACATTTAGCTTAATTGTTAGTTTTCTGATTAATATTTGAAGCTATGGATAAAAATACAACACACTTTTAAAGATTAGACCAGTGGTTTCCAACCTTTTGGCTTTTGATGTCACCTGCTGATGTCAACAGCTCCACCAGATAGTCACAGACTTAAGAGACAAACTCAAAAGCAGTGTTTCTCCATCATCAAAGTAATTTTGGTCAACTCTCTTCAATGAAATGTAATGGTTTTGAGAAATTGTGATAAGAGAATCTTTTGGACTGATTCAGATAACTTTTGACACAGACACTTGGAACTGTAAATGAAACTGAAACATGTTATTCAGTTGATTATTTAGAGAAATATGATATTCATGAAGCAAAGGTCAAATTCCAATTGGATCAGATTACTCTCTCAGAGATATTATCACCATTCAATACATGTTATCCATTACTGGTGAAGGTTTGCCTTAAATACCCAGTGGAAAAAAGTTTGAACCTTGTCTTCAAAATACCTGATTAGATAAAAATTGATTTCAAACTTCTCCATCGATGTTATCCAACAAAACATTAGTATAAGAGCTCCATATACTCATATACTAATTATTTCTTGGAAAGATTTCACCAGATATATTTGTTGTAACATTTCTATTAATCTTCCATTACTATATAAAGACATGCAGTTTGGTTTTTATGATGTCAGTTTACAAATTCAGCATTATATTACAAAACTTTCAAATCATCTTGGCAGAATTTCACTACCACAAAATATCTTTTGTAACAGAAAACCTTTATGCTAACATATAAGAAACATAACATAAAAATATGGAAATACAGTTCATTTGAAAGATGCTATAGCATATGTAGCTATAGGAAATGTAGGACCCAGCATTTATGGCGTTTGATACATACTAGAGATTAAATGTCAGAATAACTCTACTGCTGTGATTTTGACCATTCTTATTTTGTCTCCCAAATTTATAAAAGTTCAATACTAAATTGCTGAAATACCCCTTTAGTGTGGTTGCACTTGATGTATAAACTGGTAATGATGAGGATTCACCAGAGGGAGTCCTTTCCATAACTGTTATCCTTCTTTGAAGCTTTCTTTCATTAAATTGCAACTCGGTGAGTTCAAAGTTTTAGTGATTCGCAAGGAAATTACCAGGCGAATTTACCCCGTGCACCGAATGTATGTTTTTAACAGACACAGACTGTTTTTCTCTCCGTTTCTGTCTCTGTTTGTGACTATTTGGACATGTGTTTATGTTGTTAATGACAAATTCTAATCAAATCAAACCAAACTTAACTAAATATAAAAACAATAGTTTTATCTTTTTGACAACAGCACAAAAACATTTACAAACCAGTCCTCTATGTAAGGCTGGCAACAAAATGCTGCAAACAAACTGAAAATACGTTTAAATCCAGAAATTTGACAATTCCTCTTCATTAATTTCAACTCATTTGATCACTGAAACTTCTATCGACCTCTAAGATAGCGTCCCCTATCTTATCGTCATCTTATAGTTCTTGGCGATCTGTGGTAGGTTTCACCTTTGAGGCCACTGAAGTCCTTCAGCTATAAAGGGTATCAGATCTGTCTTCTATTCCATCACAGATCAGAAGTTATTTGATGAGGACTAAAGGCCTTGAAGTCACCTTATTCACCTTAATCCTTATTCAGCTTCTATTCCACTCTGCCCAAGGACCTAATGGTAGTCAGCACTATGAATGAATGAATGAATGAATGATCTTTGTAGTGATTATACTCAGGTACGATGACATTTCGCATGGCATTAACACTATTCTCTGGTAATTTTCCAGAACTGTCATCATTTCTATGTCTTCTCACACATGCATAGGTCTTCTTTCAGCAGGAATCACAGAGCAAGATCACAGACATTGACAGAACTGTCCTGATGTAGAACAATGAAACTGGTGGTTTTCCTCCTTTCTCCCCCAGTCCCCTTTAACTTCAGTAAAGTCTACTGCCAGCTGTGGCCCGATGCTCTATTGCGAAATGTTTACTATTTGTTTGACAAGCTAAAAAGAGCTGTATCAACAAATACAAGAGTGCAAGACAATGACCCTAGAGGAGGAAAACAAATCTTTTGCATCAGTGGTCTGAGTTATGGTTACCAGTTTTCATTTGACTGAAGTAAAGAATTGTTTGTTCACCATTGAGGTCATCATCACACTACTCATCTGTACCTTCACTGATATGTATGTTGACTTTGAATGAATCAAAAGATAGGAAAAGCTGTTGTGCACACAAAGAACTCCATCTTTGGACACAGGTGCTTAGATTTCTAGTAGTATTTGAACCATTATGGAAATAATGGAAAATAAATTTCTTCCAAACATTTACCATCACATTTTATAAAGATTACACCACAAATAAGGTGCTAAGTGCTGAAGAGCCAAGTGTGGTATAGATAACAATCAGTACAATAACAAATAAAAAGGATTTTTCTCAACTTGTGAAAATGGTATTTATGGTTTCCTTTTTTTTCTGTTGTTGTGAAGTAGTATGTAGATTCTCTCTGGTTGTTCATACAAGACTAACAAGCAGCTGTCAGTTACAATATATTTTGAATCTCTGGACATACCAACAGTCTCAAAAGGCTTCTTTTCTCAACAAAATAAAGCCTCTAAGCTGCACGTCTCCTCATTCATAAGTCATCTATGGATATAAAAGCCTGACTTTTATGTGTTGCATAAGAAATTACTTTAAAATTGACATAAATAGGCTCTTCCCACAATCTTCCATAATAGCTATTAAAGTTAACACCTCCCGTTACCTTCAGCCATCTAATAGCTCTTTAAGCTTTAGAATAGATGTAAGGGGAATGGGAATGATTTCTCCTATGTCTATTCACAATTGTTGAAAAATGTGAGTATAGTTGATTCTGTGTTTATTTACAACTGTTGAAATGTTTTGCTTCTAACCTAAGGCTGTTTCTCTCTCATCCTCACATCCTCCATAGGATTAACTTTGCTGTCAGTCTGACTCTGCACCGCAGTCAAAAGCCCTGAATAGTGGGAAAACAAATTGCTAAAAATGTCCCAGACTTAACAATTTCTGATTATCTTGATTATCTCAACTCATGAACTCTGGTCAAACAACAGCATGTTCCTTCTTCCAATGCCATCCATCTCTACGCCATGGGGGATCAGGATTTTGTGTCTAGACTGCTTACTGCATGAGCGGTGCACTATGACTGACTATGACCTGACAGGAGCTTAGAGGCTGGACTCTGTTAATATCAGCAATAAAAATCTTTCTCTTTCAAAAGACAATTTGTGTGAAATACTAAAGATAATTACTTCACCATATGCCATTTGGGCTCTTCATTTTCATCTATTTATTTATGTACAATTCATGTACAATTACAAAACCTGAGCTTGTTTGATCATTGTGAACAAAAACAATCAATAATGTTAATTCACTGTTAACGTGTTAATGTTTATATGGACAATTTTTAAGTTTCTGTCCCCTCTAGGGTAAAATCTTGAATAGAATTTCACAGTTTTTAAGTACATATAAATTGCCCACTACTCAAAACTTGTTCACCTATTTTGTCCTCCAATTTTTGTCCTCACAATGTTTTTTTTTCCTTATGTATAATCTTGGCTAATATCCCAACAAACTATTTTATGTTGTTCTGTGACTTATGGTTCAGTTCTGATAAGGTTTGCCCTTTTTGTTCATGTTATGTTCAGCAGTCCTTTTAGACATGTTTGTGATAAAGATCTATATAAATAATTGAAGTTAAACTAAATGTCAGCAGAGCAAATGTTGCCCATAGGAAGTAATTTCAAAAGCAGCGGCAATCAATAAAAGAAACTCATGTCTGATTCTCAGAAATGCAAGATCCAACTGGCATTAAACTTTACACATACTCCTATCAGCGTATGGAAAATGTCAGTGTGTCCACAACACAGCATATTAATCCTTGTACATTCTTTTACATTAAAGTCACCTTGAGCTTGTTTATAAAGCACAAGCACACAACATTTTTTCTGAAAACAGACAATGTACAAAATTCTGGCCTATGAAAGAATAACATTAAAATGGTTCTCATTCAACCACCTCATTTTGACCCCACCTGTGTACTCTCCAACCATGACATTTAAGGCAAATGGAATTAACTGTTTGTGAACCCCCCCCCCCCCCCCCCGTCCTCCTTAGTTATGTTGTTGCTACGTCTGTCAAGCTTTCTGTTCTGGCATGGCAGTTTACAATGATAACGGTGGCTTCTTATTTCTGGCCAGTGACAATCAATTTCGCCATCTAAAACAAATATCAGCTCTAGTGCTGGCTAAAAAGCTAACGTTAGCTCCATCAATTGGTTGAAAACACTGTCACTGGTGGACTTTTCCACAGGACTTGTTTTAAAATGAGAACCATAAAAAGGTTTTATATATGTACTGATGGATATATAAATTATATTGTTCTACACCTGTAATCTGAAGTGTAGTTATTTAAAAAAGTACTTCATGGCCTTAGAAGTAATACTCGGCTGCTATTGATAGTAAGCTAGTTAGCCAGACATGCTAACATCTGCAATTTACCATAGAACAGATAAATAGGCCATTTATTATCTTTTTTATCCATTTATTACACTTTTCTCTTTTGGTTTAGCTAAAGCTAAAAAATAAAAAAAATGTTCAAATTCATTTGAACAGCCTCCCTAAAACGTACACAATGCTTTTAGCAATATTTTAGCCTACTTTGGTAGATTTCTTCCTTAGCATGTGCACATCCATATGGGGATTAAAAATTAAATCTTGTTTTGGATTATGCTGTGTATTTTGCCAAGCCTTAGCCATTAGTAAAACACACACAGCTGTCTTCTGTTTGGGCTGTAACATCACACTGTTCATCAATTATCCAGAGTACACACTTATCTTTTATTCCACCACAGGAAACAGAGAAGTGTGCTTGTAACATCCGCATTCAGACAGAGCTGTCTTTGCATAGGTCATTATCTGTATGTAGCCTGCTGAAAACAGACCAAAGGCAAATGGTCTTTCACTTTGCTGAGCAAAATGTTTGCCAATTAAACCACATGTACTGACCTCCGTCTCATCCATGAGGTCTTCTGTTCATGCTTTTTCCAGCCCGACCCCCTCCAGGGTCAGTTTGACCTCCATCACTTTCAGTTTGTTTTCTATGTAACTGTTTCATTCATTAAATTGCAAGCTGTTGACCTCCAACTGTGTAAATGTTTGACAAGCCTGAGCAGCATTCAGCTTTTTTTTTTTTTGTTTACATCAAAATGACCTTTGACACAAAATGAAATAATATCACCCTTGGTCTATGTTGCTGTTTTCATATTAGAGGATTGATTTTTAGAGTCTGGTGTCAGCACAACCTTAACTAGGCTGTTTTTCTATAGGTCTTTCTCCTGCCCTCACTATGTTTGTAGGTGTATAGCTACAGCATATGCTGCTGCATAGCTGAATACGCTTTCAGTAAAGATTGAAGACAGCAGTTCTTGGCCTTTGAAGCTTTTACTGGGGAGCATTGATTGATGAAGACTAATAATTACAAGGTGAATTCTAACATATCATATCTACATTTTCTTAACTTTCCAATAGGTTTAATTATGTTATGAAGAAGTTACAGATCAAAGGCTATATTGTTAATAACAACTAACACTATTAGCAATAGCAATTGAAACTATTTACATGAAATGAAACTTGACCCAAAAAACTTGTGTGAATGAATTTTGACTTTTGACTTTAGCATGTCTCCTTAATAATAGTCATGGTCATGAAGAGCTAGAGGAGTGTTGTTTGGTGCTGAAGGAGTAACAGCGATGCGCCCACGCAGCTGTTCCCTACATTGCAGGTCTGGCTGAAGCTGACAACTTATGTCATCTGGCCCCACTGCCTCCTCCACAGGCTCAAGTGCGTCTATTGATTAATATTGATCGCCACTTGGTCTTCATAATGCCAAATGCCCTTTCAGTGACAGGACGGGCCTGTTGAACCTTGCTGCAACCGCACTTCTCAATGGCTTCCTGTAAGGTGTTATAAGTGCGATGGTTTGTGACATACAGGGACATCTGCTATGACCTAGAATATAAAACCCCTCAGGTGGGCACAGTCTCTGAACATACAAATGGCTATTTTTAAGAACACTGACATCATAGACTTCGCCTGGGTAACCAAAAAATATGTCCAGAAACTGACACTGGTGGTCACACATTGCTTGCATCTGAATAGAATAAGTTTTTTCTGGTTCACCCCTGATGAGTTTGCACCCCTGGGTGTGGAGGCCAGGACATCTCTACAGTAAGACAATATTTAATTTAAAATGATATTTTGACACACATTTTGCCTTTAACAAATATTGCACCTCCTGTGATTTGAAAATTGCAGCCATATTATGATTTCAAAACATTTTGATTAATTGTTTAGCCCTACCTGAAATCAACTGCTGGTGACAGAACACTTTTATTCTAACAGAAAGTTTTGCTAACTCAGGCCCTGCAGTAGACTCAAGCCAACCCACTGGTAATATGACATTCACAATGAAAGCCTTTGAGAACTTCAAAAGTGTCAATGCAGTGCAGATAAAAGGACCAACAAGAACAACAAGAACGAGGTGTATAGTCTCTTAATTGTCAGCTTCAGCCACATGTATTTTTTGTCTTTGTTTCCTCCCACCATCTCTGTCACCAGCCAGGTGAAGTTACTTTACCATCATTACCTCCACCTCCTTGTCTGAGACAATCACAGTTATAGGTTTCGTCTGACAGCACCTTGAGAAAGTAGAACATCTGAGACAACAGCAGTGTTATATTTTTATTCATATCTTTTTATATCTCCTTATACACACACACACGTACCCATACATATATTTATATATACAGACGGGTGACAGATTAATGGAAAAACTGGTACAGGTCTGCTGATTGCTTGACCCCTACAGTGAGGGGCTCAGTTATGATGTGGGGGGCATTTTGCTGGCATGGTTTGGGTCTACAAAAAAAAGGTCTAGGTAAAATCTTAAAATACCAGTTTTGACTTGAGGCCAGGGTCAACGTTCAACTCTGCCTCCAGGCGCTGGAGAGCCTCATTGGTTTTCAATGGGACCTTGTTTTTCAACATGGCGTCATCAATACTTTAATGACCAGGGTGGTGAGATATCTGCAGAATTCAAAGAATCCTTTTTTGCTGGTCAAGAATCATCTCTTGTTTTGTTAAAATTTCCCTCAGTACAGCTGCAAAAAAATAAATACTAGTGTAAGTGTTTCACAAAGCAGAACTATGATTTAATGAAATAAAAACTACATGGACATGCTGACTGGTGGAGTGAAGTCTATGTTACAGTGGTTACTTAGGCAGCTCTACATGGGTTTGGGGTTGTGCTAGCTTAGCTAGACTTGCTAACGTTAGCATTTCCATAAAATCAATAACATTAGCTGTAATGATACTCTAAAAAGTAAATGTGTCTTGTGGACTGCACCAATCTAGTTTAGCCAATTCAATGTGTTATTTAACTTATGAATAGTATAGAGTTTAGTATGTTCAAGTAGCATTGATCCTGGATTATCCCTTTGAAATGTTAAAACTGGTGGAACAGCAAGCATAACGTTAATTTAATTGCCATTAAATAGTATTTGTCGGTGCAACCCAGTGTAGACAAAAGCTCAACATAAGTAAATCAAGATTTAAAAATGTTAAAAAATCACTTACCCAAAGCTAGCCAGAGAAAGAAAGACGACTGAATCAGTCCACATTTAAACTTTCAAATTTTTTAAATCTCTCAATGGGCATTGACTGATCATGTCCAAAAAAAAAACAAAAAAAAAACTCAACCACAACAACTAAAAAAAAACAACAAAAATTGGTTATGCTGAGGCGTGGCTTGCTGCATGCTTGCCACATATAGGTACAGCAGCAGGTGCAGCCCATTTGGGTGCGTGTCGGTTCACATGATTGCCATTACCACACCACGTGGTCCCCAACTGTTAGTTCTTATCTGGGCCAGGTACGTGAATTTCAGAGGTGATCCCGAAGAGAAATTCCCTCCAATTTTGAAGGTATGGTGAAGCATATGTCGTTATGATTTGGCCCACATATTTGCCATGCCATATTTCTGTCACAGTGCCAGTTACATACCACATGTGGCCCAAAAGTCAATGCCATTATCTGGGCCAAGTGCCTCAATTTCAGAAGTGATCTAGAAGAGAAATTCCCTCCAATTTTGAATATATATGGCGAAGAGTATGTGGTTATGATTTGGCCCTCATGTGTTTTGCATATATTTATGTCATATCTCAGCCACATGTACCAGTTAAATGCCACATATGGCCCAAAAGTCAATGTTATCAGGGTTATTGGCCCAGACCAAATAACAAGTCCTCCAAATTAAACAACAAAATACATTGTTGGTCCTCTATTGGCAGTAATTGATTGTCTCTGCCTTCCAAAACCGTTACAAATAATACATAGTTGATGATGTATGATGACAACACTATGGTTAAGCTCTGGTTAGGTTTATGCATAATAATGACTTGGTTAGGTTTAGGGAAAGATCAGAGTATGGGTTTAAATAAGTACTACTTTGCTAAGATCTGAAGCATCATTGTGTGGGTACCTTTACTACTTCCTTAAAGTTAGGGGACCTTCGTTGTCATGGCTACAGTAATAACCACGTGGTTAAGTTTAGGGGACGTGGGCATGTCAATGTTTGGTGTTTTGTTGATTCATCCATCCACCATGACCACCTCAGAGACCAATAAAATTAGCTCCTGTATTGTTTCCTTCAGTGTGGTTTCTGTGGGTGCCACAGTCACATGGCATGCCACAACTGCAAGTTGACAAAGTTGAACACACAGTGCTATTTCGGCTTGCCATGGCTGCCATTGTGTTTAAGATTGCTGTCTGAAAGTGCTTTTAGTTCCAATTAAGGGAACTCTTAATGCTCCCATGGACAAAGTGAGGTCCACAAAGAAGTGATTTTCAAATGGTGTGGAAGAACTGGACTGGCCTGCATAGAGCCCTGACCTCAACCCCATCCAGTGCTTTTGGGATTAATTGAAAGGTTAACTGCCATCCAGGCCTTATCGCCTCAACCTCGTCGACCTCACTAATGGTCTTGTTTCTAACTGAGAGAAAAGTTCTGCAGCAATGGAAAACCTCTCCAGAGGACTGCGGGCTGTCATATCAGTAGACTAATAGACATGGTTTTGAAATGAAATGTTCAACAATCACATATAGGTGTAAAAGAAGACCTGCACTGATTTCTTGATTAACCACAGAGGTGATTCTTGTCTGACTTATTCATAATGCAAACCTATTGAATCACCATTTGGCATCTAAAGAACAAGTAACTGTGGATGCACATACCTTGCTGATGTAAAACTGAATAATACATAAAAAGTAGAACATTAGTTTTACTTTACAACTGACCCTATCAGCAGTAATGTTAATGCATGCAGCTTAAAACACATCCCTTTATTGCACTAAATGACAAGTTCTCATTCAAGGCACATTTCCTCATATCAATGCCTCCAAGGCCTTTGTCTTTGAATGTGTTTACATGCACACAGCATACTGTGAAATAGCCAAAAACCAAAAGCCCAGTCTTATTTGTGTTTTGCTGTTTGTATGCATCCTCATGCCCCAAGTATAAATAGAATACTCTAAATATTGCCATGGAAACAAAAGATCAGACTATGTAATACAAAGCGGTTATGTATGGGATGAGGTGCATGTATCACTGCCCCAGGTTATGTAAGCATGATGTTGATATTATCACTTTTTTGAGATTTTTATGACTGGGGTCAGAGCTTATCCTGGCAAAGGCTAACTGGTATTAAACACGTTCATTTGTCAGTTTGAAAACATGTGCGTATCCAGAACATTAACAGGATATTGCTTTGCATTGCATGTCTTCTCATCACATTTTATCTTTTTCCATCAATTTTCTTTTCAGGTGAAGAAGATGATGAAAAAAAAAGGAAAAAAAAACAAACGAAATGGTCTTATTGACTAATGTACAGGTCATTTACATACAGTGATGCATTTCACATTAGATTAAGAAAAGCATTTGTTGTTCTCACATGCTTTCATACACATCTCCCCTCCTTTCTCCACGTTGTTTCCATTACATGAACACACTCTAAATACATATGTCCCTTCTTAAGATGGTGACAAATGCCAAGGGTTAATTAAACAGACAAGACAGAAGGCATAATGTTCCATTCAACTTCATCAAGCTCCATTAACTTTAAGCACAACTGAGTGTATTTACATGCAACACTGTTGTAGTTCAGCTGATACATTTATAGCGATATTATATAATCCTGATTAAGAATAAATTCTATACTTATGAGCTAGAATACGCCATATAATCAAAACTATCATAGGTTTTCATGATTTCTCTTGTGTACTGTCATGTATGATTTGTTTTCGGGATATAAAGAACATAAAACAGCTGCTGATGAATTAGGCCCTAATCAGGATGTAAGCTTTCATGCAAACTGTTGTGTGCACATGAAATTGCCCAAGGCTCATTTCTCTATATGTAATCATCACTCATTGACATCAGTGAGTCTATAATTCTGTCTGTGGATGCTACAGATGCTGCTACCCTTTGCAAAACAATAATGTGTCCAACCAGCTCCAGCCACACAAATTAACTATCTTGAGAAAAGTACACAGAGTCTCAATAATAGGCAGGGATTACCAGGAAATAATATGTTTTTGCACAATTTACCTGCTTGCCAACTGTGCTCACATAAGCTTATGTTGTATTTCAAGTTGTATTTTTGTTCATTTCCTGGCTCTGCTGACGTAAAAGAAATGACACAATGGGATTTTTGTTCTTAATTTTTTTCTCATGTACCTCACTCTCTTTCATTATGGAGGTGTGTTACGGACAACTCACATGACATTTCACTAATGATGCAGATGCATTTCTACAGGCCAGTCTTATTTTATCCATCCAGAAAAGGCAAAACAGGCAGAGAGATGTCATTTGAATTGGTAATCTATCTACTCTGCTGAATAACACTTTAGTCATAAGTGACAGCCAACATTAGCCACCATAAGCTACTGGTCATACCGGACTGTCATACCGGAAGTGTATTAAATTGTGCAAGGGTGCCTTTTATTGCCTGTAAATTCAACTTTTCATTTTTAAGTTATGTCATCCATCAAAATGTACATAATCTCACTTTAAAGTAGATGCATGCAGTAAAATATCAAATGCAAACATTTATAATTCCAAAGGCCATTTTAAAAGGCCAGATAAAGGCCATGACATGGTCAAAATACATTTTAATTAGCTCCCTTAAACTAAATATGGAAATTATATTATTATATAATAAAAACTTTCAATTATTGATTGGTTCTACACCACATATTATTGAAGAACTTGGTTCATTTTCTTGTATTCATTGGTAACACTTTACTTTAACTCCCCCTATTTAACATTTAAAAGCAGCATAACATTTATTAAATGGTTTATAACACACTTTAACATTAATAAGTGTTTATTATGTATTTGTCAACAACTATAACTCTGAGGACTTAAAGTTACAAATTCAATGCTAATTACATCTTATAGGCACCTTATCTTAAAGGGCTACATGCAGAGTGAAATAACAATGTACTTGATGTACATGAAACGTAACCCGCTGTGTGTAATCTATAAACCTGTTCTAACCGTTTGATGGCATAATCAACTACCAAGTCACCACAGTATAACAAACCAATACTTCAATGAATAACCCACTGTGTATAATTTATAAATCTTTTCCAGCACTTTGATAGTGTACTCAACCATGCGCTCCCTTCAGCTTGGATACTGTTCCTTGATGTATCATCTACCTGAGTGCTGGTGTTTTGGAACAGCAGGCACAAAGAAGCTAATGGTATTGATCTGTCTGGGCTGGGCAGCCTAATGTTGATGGTTCAATGTTCCCTGTTATTTTATTCATCACAAATGGTGAATCTTTTGCATTTATGCCAATCCATGTTTTGCTAGAAATGCTATTCATTTCTGTATGGCCCTGTACTGTACATTGTCATAGTAAAACATTAATTTGTGTATTGTTATCATCATGTCTGTCACCTATCATCTTATCTCCTATGTTCTTGTTCCACCTTCATCCTGACACACTTAACATTGTGTCAGTCATCATTTTAGTATAACCATAAGGTAAACTTGTTTTACAGTAAATGCAGCCAATAAAGAGGCAGAAAAATACACATAAACATAAACCTTAATTAGATGAGACAAGAAATTGACTTTGCACAATCTATTGTCTATCTTTGCTCCTTCCTGCTCTGCTGCAACTGCTGCTCCTCAGTCATGATTGATTTAAAATAGGCTTGATGAGCCGAAGTCATGCTTTAAGCCTCCAGTGGCTGATGAGGGACAGAAGCACTGCTGTGCTGGTGATCATTCACAGCAATCATTAGCTGCCTTTGTTCTTAAAGAAGAAGAATTACTGATCAAAAATGGACCGGCTTGACAAAGTTTCAAGGTTGTGTGAACTGACCAACTATAAGTTCTGTGCATTCTCAGAGAGGGTAACATTGAAAAGTTGCCTTTATGCTGTTTGTATCTTGTATCATGAAAGCAAAAAGATTTCCAAACCAGCCATATTATTAATGAGCTGTTTGTATGTATCTTTTAGCGCAAGTCATTATGTTAATATTAAAAGCCTCTGTTTAGCTGGGTTAAGTGGACAGGGCAACATTACAGAGCTTTAATGCTGTTTAAGTGGCAATTACCAGAACTGTATGAAGTCTTTTCTTCACGAGACAGTGAGCTGTTGATGCAAGTCATAAACTCCTTCTAAAGATGTGTTTAAGAACAATTTTGCTATTTTTTCTCCAGAAGCCTTTGATTCGTACAGGAATTACTTCTGCAAGTCATGTTTTATGTTGGACTGAATCTGTGTGTTTTTGTTTGTCTTTTAGGTGAATATATGGAAACGTGTGTGTAACGTTATGTGTAAATTGTTACATTCAATGTACACACAATACATGAAGCAAAAACATACAATCCATAGAAATAGTTTCTTACCAAAACATTTGATATCATTTGAATGTAAATCAAAATGGGACATTTTAATTAAATTGTAAATTTGAGCTTTTTTTCTTTGATCAGCAGAAGGCTGTGCAGCACTCAGAATACTAAACATACTGTAAAGATGTCAAATAAACTTGAAATTCTGGAGCACTTCCATAACAAACCATATCATCATTTTCTTTCTTTAGTTGTCCATCTTATAAAAAAGGATAATATTTTGTTGTTCTGTAATACAGTAGTAATTAAGGCTTGAAACAGCTTGCCATAGGAGACTATCCAATTAAAGAAAAATGACAGAATCATTCGTTGAAGGAAGTGCCCCAGAATGTCATACAGTATATTTATGTTCAATTGACAGAAACTCTTTGCACAGTCTCTCCTCAAAGGCATTCATGATGTTACACTCTGTTTTACACATGAATTGATGAAAGTAGTTGTATGAAGAATGAAGAAAAGTTCAGATCCTGTCTACTTTCTCACTTTCGCGCAATATGTCCAGTCATTGCATGAAGTGGGCATGATTGTTAGATTATAATTGGTGGAAAGTTACAAAAACTTTTCTGTCAGAAAGGTGTGTGAGGGGGAAGGGGGTTACGGACACTTTAATAATCCCTCAAGCACTTCATTAACAGCGTACTGATGCATTTAGTTATCTATGTTTGGACTGTGACAGCTAAATACTGCTCTTAGCTCTTTGTGTTTAATTTCTTTCAGTCACATTTACATCTGAATGCAGTGAATCATTCCCTTGTGGGTGCAGATAGGAACAGAGAAAATAATGAAAACCATAAGAGGTTAGGTAGACAATTTTGACTGTTCTGAACAGCCTATTCTCACAAGAAAAACAACAGTATAGGTCTAACGTTCAACCGGCAAAAACAACCTATAGCTATGTTTATGCAATATAGTTGCTGAGTAAAGGTGACTCCCTTCTGAGGAGAAGGCAGGTTAAGGGGGTTGGTTAGATAGTTAGTTAGATGGCAAAAGATGTTATGGTTTTGTGTACTGTTGCTATGACAATGACGGTTGTGTAACTTATCAACTACGTTTCAAGTGATAATTGTAACCCATGGTTTGAGATCTTTCCCAAACCCTAACCAAGTGGTTGCTGTGCTTAACCTAACCAGACCTTAACCCAAGCGTTGTCACACCATAAAACATAATTATTTTTAACAGTGATTTGTCACGGTTTGGTGGTGGCTGAGGTTCCTTTTCTGGGTGGCTTTGGCTGCTGAACTCCTCCCCAAGGTTGTCCAGCTCCTCCTCTATCACAGTTATCACAGTTTCAAGGTTTAGTGACACCACTTGTTCACCATCTTCCTCTGTAGGCATGTTTCCACTCGTTGGTCGCTCCATATGAAACATATGGCTCAAGGAATGTCATTATGGTGTAATACTTCCGTATCATCTGGCCTCCATCTGCTGACCTGCTCCTCTTCTCCTTTAGACAATTCCTTGTCTTTATGTATCCGGCAGATTTTTCCATCTTTTTCTTGCTGCATCCGCTAATAAAACAACAAAAGAAGAAAGATGAGATTAATTACATGGCAAAACACAGTTGTTTAAAGTAGGCTTTCCTACTTTTTTTTAAATGATTCTGCCTTGAGTAAAATATCACTTAATTTACAATCAAAAATGCCATGTCTGTTTACTTCCACATGACAAGTAATGCTTTCAATGGCTCCCACATTTACAGTACATTATAAGGGCACTCCGAAAGTGGCTCCTGATAAATTATAAGTGCAAACATCTTATGAATGTTCTTGACTACTAGGCTTATCTATTAGAGATTGTCTGATAGTAGCTAGGCTATGTATATGTATGCAAAGATACATCATAAGTTATCACTGTTTGCATGAAACCTAACATAAACAACAAAAACTTAAGATGATGCATGGATCATAACCCCTATGATAGGATAAACCCTGTCAGTTAAATAGGCCAACTTGAAGTCATGAACATAGCCTACTGATTCTGTGTGTTTACAATCATGGTAATAAAAATATATGAATGCTCTTGGCTCATATTTTTATTACATGAATGTAAGTACACGGATGCATTATCTACAGCCATCAACAGCCATAATGAATCAGAGCTTCTGGTACACTTATATAGGCTATATTCATGACTTCTAATTGCTGTATTTAAGAGAGGTCGCAGCATGAACAATCAGATAAACAATCAGATTATATTCTATTATTCAATTTGTACAATAACTAAAGTGAATTAATGAATCCACCAGCCACTGTAGATTAGCCTGTGGATGATAAAGATAGTGTCCACCACAGATATGAATATCGACTAATGTTAAATGAGCTGAGTTAAATGAAATAACATTAGTTGACTGTGGTATCCGGTATACTGTATATCCCTAATCACAGGTTGATTTGTTGACACATAGTGGCAGTCCTAGTCTTTAATGCCAACAACAGACTGTTATTGTTGATAACTAAAGTTAGCTACATTAGCATAGTTGTAACTTTATAGCCAGGCTTAAGTTAAAACTACACGTAATGTTACTTGATACACCCAGTCTTGCGCCAATGCTCTGCCATGCGAAAGCCCTCCTTTTTATGTCCTGATAACTGTTTAGAAAACAGTTATATATCTCAGGGAACTCACAGATGGTGCTTGGAAAAAAGTTCAAGATAATTCAACTGTGGTAGCGGGCAGGCATGTGCGTGAGACAAGCAAGCGACAGTTTCATGGGATTGCACCCGCTTGTCACTCCGCCTGATCGGCCGCGCCTCCCTACCTGCCTGCTCTCCTCTCATTCAAAATTAATTACTTAGGCACGTCAATCACACCCCGTCTCAAAAGACCATTAATCCTCTCTCAGTACAAATGGTGTGCCGTGCTGATGTGCAAAACCCTGCCTTTTTGAAGTGTTGCTGCGCTATTCTCCTGTTACTGACAAATTTAATTAAACATCCCATCTATCGTTTCTTGACTTTTACATATTTTATGACTGTATCCTGGCCTATACAGTCCACTATGTTGTCTGTAGAGTAGATTAGCTACCTTTTAAATACAGTGTGTTTGGCTGTGTGCATGCTGTATCCATGAAAGTTTGACATTTTGGGAAATGCGCCTATTTGCTTTAGTCCTGAGAGTTAAATGAGAAGATCACCACTCTTTCCATTGAAGCTGGAGATGGTTAACTTAGCTTAGCATAAGTACTGGAAACAGGGGGAAACAGCTCGCTCTATCCAAAGGTAAAAAAGTCCACCTACTAGCATCTCAAAAGCTTACAAATTAATATCTTATATCTCATTTGTTAAACTTTTACAAAAACTGAAGTGCAAAAACAAAAAGTCACATTTTTATGGGAGGAATTTGGTTCTCAACACATAAACCACTTCTCTTTTTTCATATAACTTACAAAAAAAGGCAATCTACAGAGTGACAGCATGAAATCACATCACTAGACTCCAACAGTCCTTATTGGCTGGTCTGATGTATCTGCCAGAACGCGAAACAAATTTTGGACTCATGGCATTTGCACGAGTTTGACCACTGTGGGAGTTTGCCTGCGTGTTTCAGTTCAGCCTCTGACTGAACTCAGAAACACCAGTTCTTTCTGTTGTTTCCCTCCAGTCTTCCCTCTCCTTTTTCCTCTCCTCTGTATGAAACAGATTCATAAAGCCTTGTGATACGCATACATTTTTCACTGAAGTTGAAACAATTTCAACTCTTACAAATGCATTTTTGTGTGATATATGCCTCCTGAATTTTCTTATCTTTCTTTTGACTTTTTATGTAATTGCGCTGTGTCTAAATTTTGCTTCTTGACGAACACACAGTGAAACTTCAATCTTGAGGCTTGTTAACATATTTTTTAACAGACTATTTTCTGCCCTCTAGTGGTCATAAATGACTTAATGCAGCTTAAATTTTTTCCATCTTCATTAATCATTTTTATGTTTCAAAGGGACAAAAATGACTTAAAAGAACTTTTTTGGGTTGAGAAATATTAATAGGATGATATCAGCTAATGTTCATATTTTCCATTTTACAAAAAATTATAAAACCTACTTTGGACATATTTGTGAAAACAGCATCTAAACCTTGATCTTCAGTGTGGCTGCTTTCCATAACAGAGTGAGTGACCGTCGAAATGAAGTGATGTAAAGTATTTTTGTGCCACCAATCAAATTACAGCACAGACACCGTCAGTCAGAATCAAAGCTGAAACAAACACCAGGGGGGATATTGACAAAAACAGTCTCACCACAAGGTCAATTCAGTAGAGATTCTGGAGCTTTCGATTGTATCACTCGATCTTCCTCAGCGTATGGAGGATGGATGGAGGATGAGTTGTGCTGAAGAAGATCGAGTGATACAATCGAAAATTCTAAAACAACAACTTGTGGTGAACCAGGGAGAAATATCTTCATTTTATAGAAAAAAAAACGAGTTATAATTTTGCTCTCTAAACGAACATGTTACACGATACTTGGTTGTAATATTACTAGTCACACACAGACCAGCGCATATATACACGTTTACCATGCATATCACATCTCTCCCTCTCCCTCCAACTGCCACACACACACACACACACACACACACACACACACACACACTCACACATGCTTCCATATTCGTACTTACATATTCCTACTGGATACTCATTTCATGTGAGGACCTTGTGCTTCATATGCCTCCTTCATTTTAAATCAGAAATAGTCCTTTGGGATTGGTGTAAAAGGTCATCACAAGAGCATGAACACACACACGAGACGCATGAGAATCTTAAAATTCCTCACACGACATATTTTCATTGTTTTTCCTCTACTTGGCTCACATGAGTGTGTATATGAGAATGTGCTATGTGTGTGTGTATTGTACACAGTGTACTCACTGAGCCTCTAAATGAGGACTGTCCACACTAGCTGCTAAATCTGAAATGTGTCCTTTACACCCCAAAATGGAGTCTTTTGAAAATGCTCTCCAGAAAGGGTACATCTGAAAACAACTGTCTCACCTTTTAGTGCAGACAGGGAAAATTGAAATTACGAAATGAGCCTGCTCAGATATGATATTGTTGTTATTGTGGTGAGTAAAATATCATCTAAATCTATCAGTGCAATGAAATCTGAAGACATCAATTTAGGCTCTAGGAAACTGGGATTAGAATTTTTTTTTATTCATGTGTGATGTTTAATAGACCAAAAAATCAATCTATTAATCAAGAAAATAATCATCAGATTCAACCATTAAACTATAAAATAAGCTTTTGTTTCAGTCCTAAAGACTACTGATAACATTTATTTACCATAATACCAGTCACACCTGTACTTCTCTGGGCTGGCTCCAAGAAGGTTTTCCATTTTTGTTAAGATGCAACCCTCAATAGTCCTCCAGGTAAAATAATTCACATCACTAGAGTTGTATAAAATAATTTTAACATCCTTTTGAGCAGAGTTTGTACAATGATGTAAAATATATAAGAAACTCAAAACAAATCTGCTGGCATAGATTCGTAGCTTGATTGAGGATGTCGGTTGCAGTCTTTTAAAAAAAAACCAGTGCAGTCTTAATTCTGTTTAATCCCCAGCTTTAAAGCTGCATTAATTGATTTTTTGGACTGTAAGCTGTAAACACAACATTAAGATATTATCATCTTTCAAGTGGATATGGTGAGCAAACAGTTTGTTTACACATTCAGCAGCAATGGAGCAACATTAACATCCATTCGGAGTCGTGTTTCTGGCCACCTAATGAATGTAAGGGTGTTTCCACCATTTAAGTGTTTAGTCTGGTTGAATTGGACTCTAGTCGGTGCGATTGGTTTTGGCAGATCTGTACACAGTAATTATACTCAGTGTGGACTAAAACAATCCAGACCCTTTGAGGATATGGTCTTCGTACAGTTTGCAGTGGGAATGTGATGCGACCTCGATCTGACATAACTACTAGGCATACTCTGCAAGTTTGAGTTAAACAGCTCCCATTGCCATGGTGCACTTTGCATACTGGGATGCGGATGAACAAAATCATCATTTACTGACAGCTAGCTGGAGGGTGAATCGAGGTCTGATCGGGTCCAACCTCGACTAGTGCAACAAAGTACGTTACATTTTTGATATTTTGCAGATAGGATCTTCCTCACGACCTTCCTCCAGAGTTTACGTTCTTGCCCGCGCCCCAGACAAATCTGACCAATGAGCGGAGTAAATGTTCTCATGTGGCTTGTAGTGATGCATCTTGGTTTGCTTGGATTTTTTTGAGTGAAAAGAAATTGAATGAAAGAGAAAACGCACCAAGTTTACCAAGTCATCCACTGATTCAGACCAGAGCAAACAAACTATAGGTTAAAAAATTCCCTAAGTCAAACATTTGATGTCCTTTTAGCTCTGTTTTGGTCCCCACCGCCTCCAGAGGGAAATATCTGGCTCTTTAGCTTCTTAACACTCCACTAGCTAGTTGCTAACTGTGTTTGTTTGCCGTTTGGTGCTGGGTAGATCATCTGCTGCAGCTGGTAATGAGGCTGATGAGAGCCATGAGACTGAACCAAAACAGTAAAGTAGTGGGCCTCAAAACCCAAACAATGAGCTGAAAGGGTTAGTCATTATAAGAGCAACGCCACTGACATCACTCAAAGTTATTTGATCCAGTGTTAATATAAATATTGATTGAAGCAGCTTTAATTAAAACTAAATCAATAGTTTATGATTGGCTGATTGAATTGGATTTTGTTTCTTTTGCTCCAAGATTCTGAATGAAGGTACAACAACACAGGACAGCTAACACAAAATATATAAGGCCTGTAGTCTGAGTTATATAAAAGAATAAATAGTAAAAATTAAAATTGACATTTACACTCAGTGTGGTCGAGCACATCTTGTGCTTGGGACGTAAAGCCAAGTCAAGTTGTTTGTTCTGCAATTAAATGTTTCTCTGCAGTCTGCTGGTGTTTCTCTGCTCACAAAACAATCACCTTTTCTGCAACAAGCAACTAAAATCCACTCTCCTCCTGTGCAGCACTGCCTCTCATCTGTTTTCCTCCCCTCAGTCTCCTCTCGTCTCTAGCACTCCTCTCCTCCTACTGTGTCTGTTTACTCATTCCCTTTCCATTTCTTCCTCTGTGTCTTCTATTGATGGATCCTAAAGTTCAAGTGCTCAGTCCTCAGAAAGCTAAATAGTGCCTAAGCTGTCCCACCATAGAGCTCAGAGCCTCCACTGCAAAATACAAATGAATAAGCTGAATCTGTTGACTTTTTCCAAACATGCATGTCATGAGTGGAAATCACTGTTCATTTGGTGTCATTCATGACTTGTTACTTTGTCCTTCTTCTATTTACTAGTTTGATAAAGGCAGTGGATGACATGAGGATTTGTCCTAAATGTATGAGGGTTTGTTGCTCTGCTTGATATGAAACCTGAATGTAATGGAGATAATATAAGAAGTTTATTCAAAGATGGATCCTTTTTTGTTTCAACTTCAGCTTCCATATAAATTTATGTAAATCTGGGTTGAACCATTAACCATATGAACCTATGAGCATGATTTTGTGACATCACAACTCATGCTTCAGTATGCAACTTACACAAGTGTGATGTGGACACAAACACTGAATGGACTTTTCAGTGCTCACTCACCAAGCAGACATGCCAGCAAGTTATAAATCTATGCAAAGATCAGTTCAGTTTGTTAGTTGATGATAAAAAATTGTGTTCAATTGTAAAAATATCTAGAGCTTTGGTTCAACTGAATGTGATGCATGTAACAGTGATTTATGACTAAATTATTACATTTAATGAGGAGGAAATGCTAGAAAAAAAAATTTCACCTCTGTCACACAGTGCAAGTGATTACTGGTAAACAGTTGTTGAACAGTATACAAAACACCCACCTGATCTTACAACAGTCTCCACTTCACCCATGATTGTCTGGTCTCATTATCCCTACAATGGATAATTGCCACTTTGATGAACATGACTGCTTTTGTTTTTGTATGAAAACAGGCCATCAAAAACAGTCAAGTTTTACCAGATGAAAAAAAAAAAGCATAGCTAGATCAAACTTACCAATGAATGAAACCTTTGTTCCAAAGTAGGACATCGACCATTTTGTAAGTGAGCAGAGATCTTGATGTAAAGAGCAAAACTGACTTTCCAAATGTCACTTAGTTACACAAATTGACATTTGGAAAGTCAGTATACATTGAACATAGCTGCGTTCAGGTGCGCCAATGAAAGGGCTTGTTATTGTTCTTACTGGCACATGTGGCCAGTAATGCATCTCCTCACAGCATTTGTGTAGACAAAGCAAAATGCAACTATACTGTATGAGTGTTGAATCGCTTTGGATATACAGAACTCTGTCTTTAGAGGACACAGGATTCAAGCATATTCTACATTAAAACTGCTTAGTTTCCACTGTAATAATTTGTTGTCTTTTATATTATTTGTACTAGTTTTTCCTTTCAGAAAAAAAAGAGTGACGCCAGCTAAATATGTCAGCTAAATTTGATTGAATCAATGTGCGTCATCAAGTGAGGCATTACGACCCTCCTCTTGACTTGTGTTGAATGCGGGTTGGACACTTCTCGTAGGTGGTGAACAGAGGTTTCTATTAATTTAATGTTTTTGACACCTAAACATTTAACTTTGCATTGTCTAAAAAGAAAAAAAAAGCAACGAGTGGGCGCACAGAGAGAACTGAAACTTTGCTTTACCTTGTACTTGCGTAATGCAATTTTGCATAATTCTATACTTCAGCAGTAATGTTCAGGTACATTATCATTATCTATAGAAACAGGCAGGTTTACTGGTCTCCCTGAAAAGAAAAGACTCTGTTTGCTGTGTGATTTAGAAGTCCATTTTATGTTTTATTGGTCATTATATGATGATTTTTAGAGCTACACTACTTAGTAACTATTTACTAACTAACTAACTAACTATTTATGAAGATATATTTACCATTAAGCACGTGCATCACAAGAGTCTGGTTATTCTCTATGTTACTGAACACAATATATTTTAATACATATTGATGTTCAGGAGCTGAAAGAGTACACAATACATCTCGCACTAGGCTGCTTCCTTCCTCACCAAACCCTTGGTAGCGTCTGTTGCTTTGGCTCAAGGCAGCAGTACTTGCATCTGGCAGTACATGCTGGCCTACTGTGTGCATAATGTACATTTGTAAATAGTGTATTTGCATTGGGCGGCAGATCTGCTGGCAGGCACGGTGGAGTTATACTGTTTGTTGCACTGCTTACATTACAGTTTAACATATAAGTGCAAAAAAAAGATTATTTAAAAAGCTCCTTATTTACATGACTACTTTTGTTGATGTTTAATTTCATTTTTGTATGGAATATGTGGTTTCAACCCAGCTAAACACTTTGAAAATGAGTTTAAAAAACTGCAAAAAGACAAATCAAAACTGTGATGGATTGATTCAGCAGCATGATTAGCAAAGAGCCACATGCAAATCCTTAATTGTTTGCAGCTGCTGGGTAGAAAATATTCCCAGTTCTTCTTTTTATTCTGCGTAACAATCACAGACGGTCTACTTCAGGTCCAACTGACATTCTGAAAAACTGAAACATCACCTTAAGGTGATGTTTTAATGCCACATTCTGGCATTAATGGACATGAATGAACTTTTATTTCATTGAATTTATCGAGAACTTTTCCAGGTCTAACCTGAGATTAAGATTAAAATAAAGTTGTTTTTTTAAAAATTATTATTATTTAGTTAATA
Source organism: Thunnus maccoyii (assembly GCF_910596095.1). Taxonomy (NCBI): domain Eukaryota; kingdom Metazoa; phylum Chordata; class Actinopteri; order Scombriformes; family Scombridae; genus Thunnus; species Thunnus maccoyii. The sequence continues at coordinate 19,521,421 of NC_056544.1, read as the reverse complement.
TACGCTGTCTATCTTTTTTCTTTCTGTGTAAAGGTATGTTATTTTAGCTGCAGGAGTTAGTTGTTATAATTCCTGGGGAGCAGAATGAGAAAAGAGAGGGAGAGAGCTTTTTTTTGTTACAAAATGATGGATTGAGGGATACCGTTGCTAGGAGACCCTGCCATCATCTATTTATCCCAGAATCATGCAGTAACCCACGTGCATTCAGACTCACAGTGTGTGTGTGTGTGTGTGTGTATACAGTACATGTGTGTGTGTACCTCCTCTCCCGACTGCGTCTGTGTGTCCTTGCTCTTGCTCTTACTATAAAGCTGTCAGCATCTCCTTCGCTCTGCTCTCTCCTCGAGTAAAGTAAAGGCAAATTACAACACTGAACTGCGCTCGGAGGGTAGACAACGGAAAATGCTTGAGGTTTTTTTCTTTTTTAATACAAAGCAATTAGGCAGGGTTACTTTTGTCAAGGTTATAGCTCGAATATTGACTCCTACGCAAGCCTGCGTTTTCTTTGAATCAAGTTACTCTTCTCTCCTCCTGGTTGGAAGGTTAAGAGATGGACTGAAAAAAAAAGCTCTATCTCCCTACCGCGAAGAACAGCAGTGGAACAAATAGAAACAAAACTCGAGGAAAGGAAGCTGGATTGTTTACCTTTGGGTATTTGATGACTTAGCTCATAGAAGACATCTGTCTGTCCTCTCAGCATACACTCCACTCCTTGAGAAGAAATCCTTAAGGCTGCCGGGAGTCTTGCTTATCTAGCAAGTCTGAAACACAGCATGCTTTAAAGCTTTGAGGTGGCAGCAAAGGGGGCAGTGTTCATTCAACTTGATCTGAAGAATCACTTTTTGCTCTCTCCTGTGCCTCCTAGTCTTTGCCATCCTCCTCACATGAACACATCTCATTGCTCTCCTCCTGTCTCCCTCACTGTCACCCTCATGTTTCTGTTTGTGCTCTTGAGTGCAAGTAAATGAACGCCTCTCTGCAACTTGATGGATATTTATCCCATTTTGTCTTTTTCCTTTTTCCCTTTGTCTTCTCCATCCCTCCAACCTCATACTTCTTTTCATTTACCTTGTTAACTTTTTGATTTAATAACCACATTGCCTTCCTTTCCATTAAGTCCCTCTAAATTCTGTTTTTCTTCAGACACACTCATCTCTCACGCCTACTTTCTATCTGTCAGCTCTTCCTAACTGGCACCTCTGTTCCCCCCTCCTGTCACACTTTCTCTTACTTTTCTCTCATGCATCTTTCTTGCTATCTTGCCAACCCCCCCCCAATCTTCCCCATCTGTCTTGGACACACATAAATTCCTCCCCTTTTCCTCCATTTTATACCATCCATCTTTCTCTCCTTTTCTTAGCCTGAGGGCAGACTAGACTCAGCGGCTGAACGCCTCACATGCACACACACACACAAACACACACTGTAAACTCTCTCCCCTAATTGCCATTTCTTCCTCCTCTTGGCACCTGTTCTTTCACCTCCCTCACTATTATCTCTCCCACTCTGTCACGATGTACTCCTCCGAGAGGTTCTGGAACTCCACCGAGCAGCTCTGGATCAACGGCTCTGAGGCAAACTTCTCTCTGGGAGGACGTGGAGATGAGGAGGAGGAGGAAGGGGATCAGCACCCTTTCCTCACAGACGCCTGGCTTGTCCCCCTCTTCTTCTCCCTAATCATGCTGGTGGGACTGGTGGGCAACTCTCTGGTTATTTATGTCATCTCTAAACACAGGCAGATGAGGACGGCGACCAACTTTTACATAGGTGAGTATGAGGAAAAAGTAACAAATGGCTAATTTCTATTTCTGATTTCTTGTAATTTGTGGAAGGGACATGAGACAAGACAGGTAGTGCTAGACCAGGGGATCACTGGGATAAAATGTGTCTTGTACTTATGCATGTCTCTCTCTCTTTCATCTATCCGCTAACGCTTCATTGCATGCCAGTAGTGGGTTCAAAAGACCTTCAGGGGTTCACGAGAACACTCAATATCATTTCACTCACTCTCCTTTTGCCCAATTAGCACACAGCTATGTTTGAGAATGTCCATGTTGATTACAGGTTTCACTTTTCCCTCTTAAAGATGAGATAGGTATGAAGATGTGTGCTGAATTACAACTGAGTGCAAATTGTTTCTAAGACAGAGCACCTCCGCAGAAAATCTGATCAAACAGCTATAATAATTCTCTGCTTGGGGTGTTTTGAGACTCTTCTTGTTAAATACAATTTGAAATTTGTGCAAGTAAGCAATTTTCATTGCTCAAGAGCTCACAGCTTAAAATGTGTTCTGCTTATTTATGTTGTTTTATTTTGCAAAGGTTGGCTTTTGTGGTAGAAAAATAAAAGTACAGCATTGATACTGTATTTATATCTCAATTTTATCTCAATTTTTAAGTTTCATAATAAAAATAGTGGAACAACACTAAACATGGAGATATGGGAGATATAGATTTTGTCTTGGGGATTGTTACTTTAATCTCGGGTGAATCCAGTAAAACAAGAGAAATCAAAGGAGTGCATCAATCACACTGCTGTCTTACATCTCCTCTGGTATTCAGTGCACACTGACTTGAAACCCGGGTGATTGATTTTTTGTTGTTGAAGTCAATTACTGCATGTCTGATGGAGCCGTGACGCACCTGTCACTTCAGGCGAATTGCAAAGGTGATTGATTAATTGATGTGTTCATAAAAGATAAAAGATGAATAATGAATGTTTGCCACTTAGGAACATATATTTACAAGATCCTGTGTGTAAATAAAGCAAGGCTCTGTGCAATATTGTGATTTATTGAACTGTCATAACTATTTGTGCTTGTGTTTGCATAGTGCATTGCGGATGTGACATGAATTTGATCTTGGATAATATCCCAAGGCCACAGCATTGAAATAGTTTAATATTCAGCAACATTAGATTAGCGTCTGCACCATCTGCTCACCCTTCCAGCAACACGGTCCAGCTACTAGAACGTGATTAGATCAGCTAGTGAAACAAATAGGAAACAATGTGTGGCATATTTATCAAAGTGATGGGTTAAACGGAGAAAAGGGAAAGCCAGATCAGACTACCAAGGTTATCATGACAATCTCTGCTTGGTGTGGTGTGCAAACATGAATTTATATTTTTGTGTGCACTTGTGAATGTATGAATTTGCAATATTGGATGAGGAATGTGGATTCAAATCAAGCATTTCATATTTATAAGAGTGTGTGTGTGGGTGTCATCAGTCAAAAAGGCTTGATTTTCTAAACGCGCCTACAGCACATCATCAAGTAAACAAATACTGATCCTGATGCTTACGCAGTCTCTTAATACTTGACATCAGATGCACCCGATTTATCTCACTTACCATAAGCTTTACAGAGTCACTATAGCAATAGTGTCAACAAAATTGAACATTATAATCTTAATAAAAGTAGTATTCATTGCAGGGAAATTTCACTGCATTGCAATTGATTGTACAAGTGCCATCTGTTCTAATGTCAGATAATGATACTGTTGGTACAAGTTAGTGCATAAATATGATTTTTACTTATATCAGGACATATGGGTTCATAAAATGTCAAGGTGATTATCGCATCTGCTGATCACCAGGACGAGAACTGATAAGTGGTTTAATCAGTCAATCACAATCTCTGAGTAGCTTGCTTCCAGTCTTTGTGCTAAGCTGTACAGACATGATTGTGGTTTTAATCTTTATATCTAACTCTTGGCAAGAAAGTGGATATTTCCCAAAAATGTAAAGCTACCACTATCCCTCTCATTAATAACTAGATTGATAGTTTATAAAGAGGTGGAGTGCTGCATTATCATATTACATTCACACCTAATCTTTACTTCAAACATCTGCAGATACAGCATCTGTAAACACCAGACATCCTGTATGTTGTTTTCTCTCTGTGCAGCAAACCTGGCTGCCACTGACATCATCTTCTTGGTGTGCTGCGTCCCGTTCACTGCCACCCTCTATCCTCTGCCTGGATGGATCTTTGGCAACTTCATGTGCAAATTTGTTGCCTTTCTACAGCAGGTAAAAACATGACTCTTTTAAAAAAAAGTCTTACCACAATCATATATCAGAAATGTACTTTCTCATACACAGAACACAGAAACTGCTTTCTGCACTTAAAGCACAGAAAAAAGACATTTATCAAACATCTTTATCATTTATCTGATTTGCTCTGAAATTGAACAAAACCCAGTAATTATTATAATTCAATAAATGTGCTCAAAGCAATGAAATGTCTGTCAGAGAAAAAGTTGTCTTTATAATCCACTAATGGAGGTCACAGCTTGTCCTCTTATAGTTAAGGACTGTCTCAAGAAAAAATGGCCATTGTTGCCTTCATATCTGGATTTTATAGAAGAGTTTATAGAAAATGAAAAGAACTTAAACTTCCCAGCTTGGAAAGACCTGCTGAAGATCCACTGGAAAGATGAAAGATAAATGACCCATCATGATCACATGATCACCCGGGTGAGCTGTTCTCTTGAGCCTGTCCTCCCAAGAAAAACAACATTATGGGTCTATTCAACTTCAATAGCAAGTGAGCCAAACAGGAAAATCATTCAGAATACTTTGTCAGTTAATGACAACAAATAACTCTTACAGTATAATAGATATATTATTACATGGAATAAACTAGTCACACACATCTATTTTCTATCACTTTAATAGTATCATTATAATCAATTTCAGAAGAAAACACAGAGACATGAGGTGTCTTTCTGACAGGTCCATATCCACAAATGTAGAAAACAAGTTGAATACAGTAAAAAAATATCCATCAGACTAACAATAAATGGGCCTGTTCATGATACTATCAAAAACAATTCCAAGCAGACATAAGCCTTTGCATTTTCACTGAGATAGGATTACATGCTATATAATTAGGTGATTTACTATGATAGTACTATCGTACCTATCAGACTTCTGTCAGTTTGATTTTGCTATTTCAACATAGCTTGGCTCATAAGTAGTAAGGATGATCCTGAGACACTCATGCAACTACTCATTAGTCATGAAATAACGCGCCCTTGTTTTGATGGCATTCATATGAGAAAAGCCAGACTCACAAGTATAAGTTGATCCAAACATTGTCAGTATTAGCAAGGCCTCTTTCCTTATTGCGGTGTGCTGATATTGGTTAACATGGTTAGACCAACAGTCCACTACAACCTCAGACTGCAAGTGCTGTTTTAAAGCAGAGCAGGGCTACACATCAACCAATTTCGTCTGAAAGGTGCTCTCATCAATACAAGACATTACTTCTTTTGCTGTTATACACAGAAGTCTGCCTCAGGTTTGATGGAAAATGGATCACGAGCAAACTGCAGTACCTGCAGTACTGCAGAATGTTGAAGCCTTGGAATTTCTCAGTAAAGGTCAATTTTGTCATAAAGTCTGTCATGACGGGTGTTATGTGTGCCTCAGGTGCTGTGATCATGAATACACAGAGTTGTGAGAAGTGCATCAATTTTGTATCCGTTAGGTCTGTTGTGAAAATCGTTAGCTTTGTCTTGAAGGCACAAGCCTCTCGGCCAAATCAGCAATAGACTTTTCAAGATTCAAAGTGTTCAAGTGTCCAAAAATGTCACATAGAAAGTAGACTTCTTAAACTTCCATAAACTCTTCATCCAACATGTGCTCCCAGAGGCTGGTTGCCCGTTTATGTTTACATATGCAAAGGAAAGACACAATCTCCTGGCGGAGATCACAGAAATGGTCCAGCACCTTTCCTCTCGTTATGGACCAGTAAGTCAGTGTGTTCAGCAAACATGTCAGCAAGCAGCAGATGGAAAAGGCGATGTTGTTGGCTGGAGGCTGAGCGAATGAAATTCACAATGTTCATGACAGTGTTCATGGTGTTTTTCAGATCACGACAATACAGACTGATGAATAATACAGTGTAAAAGCTGCACATGTGGGGCTATGGCTGAAAGCCTCGCCACCAGCCCTTGAACTCTACCGATCACAGCTGGAGTGCCATCAGTAACCAACAGGCAAACCTTTTGTAAGTTCACGCTTGTTAAAAAAACAGCTGTAGTGTGTCCCTCCAATGGAGTAAGCCCCAGTAGTTCCTCCCAAAAGTGCACACCATCGAAAATCCTGACAGTTTATCAGTGTTTTCTCTGAAAACAGCTGCCTGTTTGGAAATGAGTTCAAGTTAAGGTGATACAGACTGAACCAAAATGTTAAAATTGTCGTAAAATTAAAACAATGAGCTGAAAGACAGAGTTGAGGGGAACAATGGAATCCCATTATTTTCCCATTTGTAGGTTTGTCACTATGAGCAATTCCTCTTACATTTAGGTACACAGTAATTTGTTCTTAAAGGGGACATATCATACTTTTTGTAATTTTCTCTCTTATTTTTACACTGTAATGATGTTGGATGTCTATGTTAAATATTGTTAAGGGTCCAAAACTTGAGGTGAACATATGTAAAAATGATCTCTGCAAGTCAAAGCCCAGGCTTCAACCTGTTCTGAACACTTTGTCTGCAATGTTACCTCGACTTGATGACATCCAATTGTTCATGTATGCCCACAAACAGCTGTCTGTTCCATACTGTTTGTTGCTGAGGTTGTTTACGTTGTCCACCAGCATATTTCTGATTGTATTTGTGCTCAAACATGTACAGATGTATTTGAGAAGTTTCCATTTTGTGTAAAGAATGAGAAAAAGAAGTGAAAGCCGCTGGACGTCTGATCAATCAGAAGAGAATGGGCTCATTGGGAAGGGGGTCTTAAAAGAGACAGGAGCTACAACGGCCTGTTTCAGACAAAGCCTGAACTAAGGGGCTACATAAAGGGTCAGTATAAGATAAATAAGGAGATTTTTGAAATATAAATCATGCAAAGTTGTTCCAATAGAGCCCCAGAATACAAATTGGTGCAGCTTTAAATCATACTGCAATTTTGGCAGGAAAACCTACTTCTGCACCTTATCATGAGTTAAACACGCAGGCAAATCTAAGGCCAAATAAAGGGAAGCCAAGCATAAGCTTCAACCTGTTGCCTCCATACAGCTTATTCAAAGAGGAATTATTGAGATCTTAAAAGGCCACTTTTCTCTTCTACACTGCAATTACATGTCACTTAGTCATCCAGTAATAACTGCAGATTACTCTAAAAAGCTAAATCTGCACCCAGACCTAAAGAGCTCAAAAAGACTTAATTGTCAGTGAAGGCATAAAGGAAGTGGAGGGTTGCCATAGCTCCTGTTTAGTTAATAGGCATCCTGTCAGGGTCAAATGCAAAATGTAGACCAACACTGTCTCCAGGAAAAAAAAGTTGATACTTTTTACATAAGAAAACTGAGCTTGACTAAAATATGCTGTAAAATTAATTATATGGATGTAAAAAGTCAGTCTATTGTGTTTGGAGATTGTGTTAAACCTCATTCATTATAAAGATGGAAGGGAGGAGAAGACGGTCTGACAGGCGGACAAAAAGAAAAGACATTTTCTTTTGAATGCAGAAAGCAGTACATGGCTAATTTGAATGTAAGACGTCAGTCTGAGAGGCAGGCAAGCAGAAAGGATAAAAGCATTTTTAATTGTGAACTAAGAGGCATGATTCAACTTATTCATGTGGACATGGAGACTAGTACATTGGAGAAAGCAATACTATGGCAAAGCACACTTCTCTTCTAGCTTTGATTGTTTTTCTCTCCATTTGCTAGTTTCTTTTCTTTTTGAAAAGGAGCTGGCTTTTATCATCTAACCCTGTATATTTTAAAATGTTTTAATCCATTGCTTTGAAGGGAGACCCACCACCATTTATACAAGAGCAAAGGATAATTAGGTTTTTAATGATTATAAGGACTGGAGAACTGACTGCTCACCCACCTCATTATTCAAACACATTATTCAAATAAATATGGAGTAGTGTCTCAAAGATTTCACAGTTCAATGAAAACAAATGAAAGGAAACAGCGGGTGAAGTCTCTGTTAAAGCAACAAGTTGACTGATAACGTTACCACCTCTACAATTTTACATATTACAACTTGATACCATAGCAGAGAATGACCGTGGGCTTGATCAATACTAATGACTCCACAATCACTTTCTCTTTTGAAAGTACTTTTGTTTTCATTAGCTCAACATGGGAGGGCAGTGTAACAAAAGCAGCAATATTACTATTAAAGGGGACATATCATGCTTTTTGCTACTTTCTATTATTTTTATATTGTTATGATGTGAGATGTCGATGTTAAACATGGGAAAAGTTCCAAAACTTGAGGTGAACGTATGTGAAAATGCTCCCTGCAAGTCAAAGCCCAACATTCATTGTGCTCTGAGCGCTCTTTTAGCCAAGTTACCTCTACTTCTGACATCAGACTGTTCACATATGCCCACAAACAGCTGTCCGTTCTGTAGCCTTTGTTCACGTTTTCCACTCCAAAATCGAAATCCACTGAAATCCTGCTACCACTGTTTATTTATGTAGCCTTCGGAGCTGCTGGAATTCTTTCAAGCTGGCCAATCAGAACAGAGTGGGCTCATTGGGAGGGACACGAGACTTAAAGAGACAGAAGCTAAAATGGCCTGTTTGAGACAGAAACTGAACTGAGGGGCTGCATAAAGGGCCAGTATAAGATAAATACAGTTTTTTGAACTGTAAATCATGCAAAGATACCAGTAGAGCCCCAGAATATAAATATGGACTTGGAAATGTGCATGATACGTCTCCTTTAAAGTATTTTGCACTGCAATATGTATATCACTTCTACTTTACACATTTCCGTTGGATCGCAGCTGTGATTATCTACTGTAGCATAATGTATCTGATGTAAAAACCTGATTTATAATTCCCGTTATTTGAAGGCCATTACAGTTTATAAGCAAAGAACATTTGACACCTGTGGGAACTTAAATCATACTACTTGCATGGCTATACCATGCATGGCCTGTTGCACAGCCTTTCACTGACATACATCAAAATGCATTATGGATTCTGGGCATGATTTGTCCCTTTACTGGTAATCGAAAGTTCAATTGAGCCCTAAGAATCTGAGGAGCAACAAGGATCCTCCTGGAAGACATAATCTCTTCTTAACAAACATACATAAACATTAAATTTTATTTAAATCACAGCCCGGAGCACAGGATCCATACGACCCCGCAGTCATCCAAGTAGTTTACCTTAATTCTTTATCAATTTTTAGAAATATCACTGTAATGGCACCACATCTGGATTTTGTGTTTTCCATGATACTTTTTTTCATCTAATTGTATTCTGTTCGGTCTGTTTTTCTTTCCCTTTTTGCTCTCTGGCCTCTAACTCTCTCTTTTTAGCAGGTTGAGGGAATGAGAGAAAGAGTGACACTGTTACACTGTCACAGTGACAACCCATGTCAAACTGTGTTTCAGCAATGCTAACAATCTTGTTAATCATTACTGATTGTGTTTGCACTCTGCAAAGCAAATCTTGGCTGGAAAAATCCTCTGTCATGCCCCTACGAGGACAAATAATTTGCTTTTACATAAATAACCCAATGGCCTTTTCTTTTGTACCATCATCCAGACAGATTTGACTTTTAGCTCAATTTCTGGTAAGATCCAAAAGAAGCTAACTCAGTAGTTGTTGGTGTGTGATGAATTTTGCAGCCTCTTGGGGCTTTAAACTTTCAGTCGTACAACTATAGCTACTGTATATAAAATGAAAACCTGCTGCATTGATAGAAGCTAGTGAGAGTCGATAAATGTTTACAAATTACTCATCTGTGACTCACTCATCCTTCTTTTGGTGCAAGAAATGCGAACGAGTCTCACATTCAACATTTATTGGAACAGGTGTTACTTGGAAGATAAAATGAATGCCAGTTTGTTGGTCATGAGAAAAAAAAAAAAAACTCAAGTCAGCCTCCTGTCTGTTAATTAACTGATGAGTAAGACGACAGTAAACTGCTTTGTAAGGCATCATGTTTTTGGTCCAAGACAAACAACAAAAGAACATGTTGTTTCTTGTATATATTAGTTACCTGGAAACATTTTTTAATAGGTTATATTCAACATGCACTGAGTAGGATGAAGATGCACACAGCACATACTGTTTATCTCTTTGAAAGCGAGGAGCCACATGTCTCCTTTTTCTTGTCACCATGAGTCACTTTCCATCTGCACCAAATGAATCCAAGACAGTGATTACTATTTTTCTCACCTCTTACTAGAAGCTCTATTTTCCTTACCATTCTGTAGTTTGTATCACTGGCGTGGTGTTGGGAGGTAATGGATGGCAATTTCAAAGAAACAGTTGGGGGGCCAGACAGAAAGATAGTATGACAGAGAGACAGACACCTCCTCTACATCTTTGAGGAAACTGAGCAGCACATTAATTATGAAAAATGCCCACTAGAAATATTTGACTGAATGCTATATTTCCTTTAACCCTTAGAGAGACCCACCATAGACCCATTTTTCAACAGTATATGCCAAATAGATAAACATCATCTGGAAGCTGGGAACCTGAAGCACTGTGTGTCAAGTTTTTCTAGTCATAAATCTGTAATAAACAATGTGTTTTAGTTAGGTGCCTATTCAAATTTTGAAAGTTTAGAGTTTATAAAGGCTTAGAACGTAATGAGAGAAGTATATGATGGTCATTTACATGCTCAAATATGTCTCATAAATTGTTGCAGCAATTTCTGAGTTAATACCGTTTGTTGCACGGATTTGGTGCAAAATTAAACCATTCCTGACCACTCGAGAATTGCTAAAAATGGTCAAAAATCCCTCCAAAATTAAGATGCTTAGACTTTGAGGAACACCATAGAAAAATCTATGCTGTGATTTGATATCAAAAACTTTTGACCTTTGGAGATTTCTGTAAGAATTGCATCTGTCAGCGATTGGATGGCGAGGACACATTTACACTGCATGCAAAAAACTGCATAAGCATAAAGGGGGCATGTCTGTAAAGGGGAGACTCGTGGGTACCCATAAAACCCCTTTGAAAATGGCCAGGCCGTTTTTTTCTCGCCAAAATTTAGCCTAACTTTGGAGCGTTACTTAGCCCCCTTTCCTACAAGCTAGCATGACATGGTTGGTACCAACGGATCCCTTCCCAGATAGCAAAATTGCTGTGGACCAGATCCGACCCACACTGGACACTTTCGGCACTTTCATCTGGCCCACTTACCATGTGGAATGATGGCACTTGTCTGTCAACCAAGAACAAACCAGATAAACCAGAAATGGCCCACATCCAGAATGCACATACCCGAGAGCACTGCTTCTTTATCAAAAAAGGCCCACATTTGATTTGGGATATTTGGGCCATATTTACCATTTTACATGTGGCCATTTCGGGCTCACATCCATTTTGTCTGGGCCAGAAGAAGGCCAGCAGTGCCACATCGTAGCCTGACGTAGCACTGCTATGTGGGTTAGGTCGTCTAATTTATGATACCAGCATCTTCACTTAAGCTTTACAGCTGAGCCCAGATATCAGATTTTTTTTTCATTTGATACACATTTGCTGTGTATCATGGCTACATGGCTACAAAGATAATAAAAAAAATGCTGTTTGACTCCATTCAATTGTTCTTTATCATTCTTTTATCTTTACTAACATCTTCTAGTTTAATGAAAATAATTCATCATTGCATGGCATAGCATGGATAATCCTCAAAGCAGCAGATTTAAACATTTTGTTCAGTAGTGGTAAACTTTTTTTTAATCAAAATATATAAAAACAAAAGTAACTGAGACAAAATACATAACACATAAAATGCAAAACCCAGGGCTGCAACTAATGATTGTTGTCATGATCGATTATTCTGTCAATAATCCATAGCCTTTCAAGACACAATCACACCGTATTATTTTAAGAAAGATATTGTGCAACATACAATCCTCCTTTTGTAAAGCACAAATCAATCTTTCCTTATCTCACTTAAAGAAATGAGAGGAAATAGAGGCTGTGTTGCCACACTGCTCAGCTAATGATCTAAATATATTCTCTTTGCAATGTTCAAGCCAATTCCTTTAAATGGACATGCATTAAAGATAACAAAGTAGTGCAGTCTTAATCCACCAAGCTTCTTAAAAATTGAGGGGTCGCTGTATGCACTTCCTCAGTGGCCTCAACACTGAACTTATCCCGACCCCTCTCTGTGTCTCTCATCATATCCTTTGACATGCTGATGTGGTGCTCCAAACCTCTGGAGGGTAATGGGTGCTGGCTTCATAGTCATAGATAAGAGGTAGAAAGAGAAAGAGAGAAAGAGGACCGACACATAGAGCAAAGAGTGTTTTAAATTAGATCCTATTTGGAATGGAGCATATAGAGAGAACTTTTGACCCCTTATTTCTCACCCAGCTGCACATTATTTCAAAGCAATATGGATTACTGTACCTATAGATAACACAGTAAGACTCTCAGAGGTCCATGTAAATTAAATGAACAAAATGTAATTTTTGTTTAGAGGATGAAAAGAAATGTTATGCCTGTTTTCAGTCTCATCATCCTGCTCCACTGGATATCAATGTATAGATGCGTATGAAAAGAGAACATGTCCAGTCAGAGTGTTTTCTGCTGTAGAACGTAATGACTGTGAGAGTAAAGTAAAATGATGTGTATTTTTGTTTATTATCAAAGGCTGGTTTGGGATGACATATGTCTAAATATGAGACTGACACAGTGCTGTCAAACTTTAAAATGTTTCTTTTTATATAGGGAATTTTGTCAAAAGTCAAAGTCTGCATACTGGAACATTTAATCGCAACATGAATTCTCCATTTGGCTATAAATTAGCATTCCTCTGACGTCTCTGGGTTTAATTGAATCAAGCATCATTGAACCCTATTAAAAATTAAATTGAATGATTTGTTCTTATGCTAATTAAAAATACTTATCGCAAATGCAGCCTCGTCTCTGCTTTCCGTCTTCCTGTTCCCTTGTATGTTTCCTCTATCCCTCACTCCCTCTCATCCCGCATGCTCTTCAGTTAAAAAGCACCAGAGCTCATTAAGAAAACCTCAGGCGACTTGGAGAGCTCGTCTGAAACAAAGGTGGTGCAAAACAGCTGCTTGAGTTTCTCCTTCGCTTCTTAATGAAGTGTGATTAACTGAGGCTGGATGCACAGTGGTGGTTGCAGGGGTGGTTGCAAACTTCTGTTGCAATTATGCCATCCAAACTTGTGATATGTTCTCTGAGAACACCACTTAATGTGATGGTTTGTTTGGAAGCAGTGGTGCATTTTTTAAAAAAAAGTTCATAAAAATGTAAGAGTGAGTTGAGTGTGTAGCACTGGAAATACAGACCTGTGTTGGCATATATTTATCATAATAATAATTATCAGTGACATTTTCCAATGAATACCTGATTTGCTACTTATATGTACAAGTGTTACATGTGCTTTTTAAAACACCCTGTTAGGTCAAGTCTTTCCTTGAATAAATCCTCTAGTCCACCACAGGAAATTAAGTATTTATTTTCAGCAGTGGAAACAATGATGTCTTAATAACAACATGAGGTGGACGTCAGCTCACAGGTAAAGCATAAATAATGCTAAAAATATCATCATGCCAAGGTCAAATTTCCAAAGAAAGCTGCAACGATTTGTCGATTAATCGATTATTTGGTCGACAGAAAATGAATTGTGCCTCAACAATTTTGATGATTGATTTATCATTTTGAGTTATTTTTAAAGATAAATTGTCCAAATTCTCTGGTTCCAGCTTCTCAAATGTGAATATTGTGGTTTCTTCAGTCTTCTTTGATATTAAACTGAATATCTTTGGGTTGTGGACTGTTGGTTGGGATAAAACAAGACATTTCAGGTCACCTTGGGCTTTGGAAAGCAGTGATTGACATTTTTGACCATTTTCTGACATTTTATAGACTAAACGACTAACTGGTTAACCAAAAAGTAAACAACAGATTAACTGATAATGAAAATAATTGTTAGTTTAGTCAGCCAACTCACATGGAGTAAACTATTACTTTAACGTAGAATAGCTTTAGTGTTTGGCATCTAGGCTCTGACTTTGTTGCTCCCCACAAGGAAACATTTATCTCACATAGCAGGCAGTGGGGAGCGACAATACTAACTTCCCCTCAAAACCACATTACATTCATAGCCCAGCGCCAGCCATTATGAAGAATCTCTGTGGGCCTAGGCACCAGCCGCTGTGTGGCCATTCCCCTGCTAAGCACCTCAGACTATGAAGGGAACATGCTATCTAGTCAAACTCATATGTGTGGGCCTAAGACTTGGACCCCCTGCTCCACTGGCATTAGCTGAGGAAAATACTAGCTTTTTGAGAGCAGAGCTCAGGTCCTGATGGTGTTATATATTGTAGATGGGGGCCTGAGAGAGGCAACTGTACGTTGTACAGTGGCAGGAAAGAAAATCTTCACAACTGTGCATATGTGCAGGGATAAACCCAATAGCAACAGCTCTTCCAGGGCTATGCCTAATCTGGAGTTACAAAGTTTGTCTTCTGCGCTGTGCTTTGTTTGCAGTAAGAACATTAAACCACAAGTCTCTGACGTTTTGCACATTTAGAGTATAGCACTATATGTTCTGTATATTCTTCTCTGTCTTCCTTAGGTGACAGTTCAAGCCACATGTATCACTCTGACTGCTATGAGCGGGGACCGCTGTTACGTCACAGTCTACCCTCTGAAATCCCTCCGCCACCGCACCCCGAGAGTAGCCATGATTGTCAGCATCTGCATTTGGATCGGTCTGTCCTGCTAATTTGATAAAAACTACTCTCATTTTTTCTCATTGCATTTGATCTTTATTTGTTCATTCATTCACTACAGTGTACAGTTGTATATATATAAAAAAAAAAAAAAAAAAAAAAAAAAAAAAAAAAAAATTGCCGTTCTGTCCAGGCTCCTTCATCCTGTCCACCCCGATTTTAATGTACCAGCGTATTGAGGAGGGTTACTGGTATGGCCCCAGGCAGTACTGCATGGAGAGATTCCCCTCGAAGACACATGAGAGGGCTTTCATCTTGTACCAGTTCATCGCCGCCTACTTGCTGCCTGTTCTCACTATCTCCTTCTGCTATACTCTGATGGTGAAGAGGGTGGGCCAGCCCACTGTAGAACCTGTTGACAACAACTATCAGGTATGGACATGGTTTGATGTGCTTTGTTTAATTGCTTGGCTTAATTTTAAGATGTGACTGGTAATGCTACTAATTTACAGCTAATTAAATGTTAAAAAGACTGTTCTCTTCTCTTCAAGTCTCTTCAGCGGTTCCTGTTTCTTTACATTTGTTATCTCGCTTTTGATGTTGGCTGTCTCTGAAAATGTGTTTTAAAGCACCTGTCTTTAAAGCGGCTATATTCTTTTGTTTTATAATAACAATGACTATGCCAACAAATGACTATGTGTAATGTAAAAGGTGTTGCTTGTAGTGACATTATTACCTGGCTCTGCAGTCCCCCTTCAGCTTTATGGTGTTTCTTCAGTGACTTTTTAGCTTCATGTGTTTGGTTTTTGGCCCACAACTTTACTATTTCGGTTCACTCTCATAGCTGTTGTCAGCAAAAAGCTCTTTAAACCCTTCAACTTTATGCTAACTACCCAGCATCAAAATGCAAGTAGACAAGGTTAATGATTATCTTGTGAACACAGCGGAGCATTTAGCAGCGAAGGAGCCAGGGCTTTGTTTCCCGATAACGACTTAAGTGTGTTTTCTAAGAGCGTTTCTCCAAATTTCTACATGCATTTCCCAAAGCAGTGTTTAAAAGCAAGTGCATGCCGCTCAGAGCTTCTTAATGTCGACTGTTTGTGGTGCTGAAGATGATGATGAACACATTTTAAAGTAACTTTGCATATTTAATTGTCTGTAAGCCTTGCTATATAATGAAAACACACACATCACAAAGTGCAAATGCTGTAAACTACACAAACACACAAAAAAGTAAGCTTAATGTGCAGTAACCAGTCCATAGCCTTTATATTTCAGGTTACTGGGAGGAAGTCGGTATAACATTACTAACCATATTAAAACTAAAAACAGTGGAGGTTTCTGTAAGTTTCATGAATATGTCATTCTGTCATCATTTCTGTATTAGACTTGCTGTATGTAAGCGTGAGGTTAACAACATTCACACCATAAATAGAAAGGAAAGAGAAGATACAGAACCTGAAAATATACCACCAGGGAAGTGGCATTTCAGATGAACACATTATGCAAGAGAGAAAGGAGGACAATTTTAGCAATTTTAGACAATTTAAACATTAACATCACTCATTTTACGTCAAACATCACTCAACAAAGAACACCATTACTCATGAAAACATATAAACCTAAAAATGAACAAAAACAATGAAAACCAAAATAAAACATGCATCTTAAGATGCTCTGAGCCTCCACTTGTTAATCTACAGTCATTTCTAAGAGCATCTTCAGTTACAGTGCTTTTAAAAAACACTGCTTGAGCTTGAGAAGGTTTGCAAGATTTTGTGATCATCTTAAGTCATCTTAAGTTGCTTTTGGGAAACAAGGCAAAGATATTTCTCTCAAGAGTTAGTGGATAACAAAACAGAGTGGATATTGGACTTACATTCACCAAGTGGACAGAAAAACAACTCCAAATTAAGTTAAGTTTAAATATATTTTATTTAAAGATCACATTACATACAGAAAGCAACACAATGTGCTTCACAAGGCCAAGAGCAATACATGTATAATGACAAAAAATACTACCATACATACCGTCATAGAGAAAAACAAACCAACATAATTAATACTAATGTTGCTTCGTATCTGCTGGATGTGTAAATAGGCAACTGTTTGCTAACAAGACTGCCACATCAGTGTGTGATAATATGATAAGATGTGTTGCATTTATAGCTTGCTTTTGCTACTACTGTTCCTCAGGTCAACCTCCTGTCTGAGAGAACAATCAGCATCAGGAGCAAGGTCTCCAAGATGGTGGTAGTGATCGTCCTCCTCTTCGCCATCTGCTGGGGTCCCATCCAGATATTCGTCCTCTTCCAGTCTTTCTATCCAAACTACCAGGCCAACTATGCCACGTACAAGATCAAGACATGGGCCAACTGCATGTCTTATGCCAACTCCTCCGTCAACCCCATAGTCTACGGTTTCATGGGAGCCAGCTTTCAAAAGTCGTTCAGAAAAACCTTCCCCTTCCTGTTCAAGCACAAGGTCAGAGATAGCAGCATGGCTTCGAGGACTGCCAATGCTGAGATCAAGTTTGTTGCAGCAGAGGAAGGAAACAATAATAATGGAGTAAATTAATTTTGACAATTAACAATAGGAGGAATGATTATTGTTTGTATCTTGAGACATTGCAGCCGAAGAAAATTAAAATAATGATAAATGCCGATCATGAGTTCTGGCTTGTTTCAAAGGGAGAGACACATTTTATTTACTGTATGTTAATGAATTCAACTAATTAACAACTAGATGTGGAGAAACACAGACTCATAATATGGATGGACACCAACAGCGTTTGCACAGTGTCACCTGTTCCCCTGTCAAGGCCAGGCAGTGTTGGCACATAACCTCATCTATCAAGCTGCCAAACACCACAGCCAAACAATAATAGAGGTCAGTGACATAGATATAATGAAGAAAAGGAAAAGTTTGGTGCAACAGCTGCACATGGGAGTCCTAATCCCCATAAGATTATGGCTGATAAGGTCTCCAGCTTTGGTATAAAGCATTTGGACAGTTGACAATTTTACATAAGCTAAGGAGAAGGACACATTTTTGGAAATGACTGAACACTGAATGCTGATTCATAATGGACAATTAATACACTAGATGTACTATACATTGACATGCTTTTTATAACTTGTTTTGTGGTTGACATTTGTTTCTTCACTGAAGAGAAAAATAATAATTCAATTGAAGACACTGTATCTGTGATTCTGGAAAACAGCAAACTTACTTCTTCAAAGTAAGTAGATTAACATTTTGGGAAACACACTTATTTCCTTTCTTGTCGAGAGTTAGATGAGAAGGTCTGTACTACTCTCACGTCGGTATGCTGGATATGAAGCTATAGCTAACAGCAATTAGCTTAGATTGGAAAAATCTAGCCTGGTTCTGTCTGAAGCTCCAAAATACACACAGAGAGCCAAAGTCAAACTGGAACTTCAGGATTCCACTTCAGAAGTAGGAAAACCTCATTAAAAATCCCACTGACATTTGTAACTATACTAATAGTTAAAATCCAGTCTTGGAACTGAAGATTTCTCAACAGTACATTGTGCAGTTCGCTTTATATGTTTAGATAAGGATGCAGATTTTCTTAAAAACAATCTAATATCATTGTTTATTCAATATTTATGTTTTTTAACTGCCTCTAATGAACATCATTTCCCATAAGTCCTAGATGTTTGTGGGCTAAACATCATGGCTCGACAGAGGTGAGGAGTCCATGAGCAAGGGGAGAGGTTGCGGGGCTAGTTCAGACATGTCTGTAATAACAGCAGCACAGAGAGGAGTGAACACTGCACAAGCCTTTACACAACAGAGATTAAAAGTATAAAGTTGAAAAATGATTTTAGAAGACAGTGTTGGGGAGTTTTTATGGATATGGACAAAACCAAGTTATAGTGACGTATGTACCTGCGCTGCCAGGCTTGTAGTTCTTTTAATGGGGGCGGTAGTTTTTTCTGTGCGCACAATGAAAATGTTTTTTAACTTCGTTAAAATAACAAAAGTTTAAACTTCTTATAGCATCTGCTGTGGTGGATGCTGAGGCATCTTAGAAAATGGAAAGTAAACACCAGGAGCACGCTGAAAGACAGATGAAAGAAATGCTAAATAAGAGATTGCATTGAGTTACAGAAGCTAGTGGAATGGAGGCTAACCGGAGGTGACGTAATGACTTCAGCTCTCAGTACCTCTAAATCTCACTGTATATTCCGTCTTGTGTTTAATCCATACACAAACATAAATGTGGAAACAGTTTATCCATCAATCTTTTTTGGTGGCAACTCTTTCTCATAAATATAAAAAAGGAGCCAGGCTTGCTTTGTCCTCCTGCTTCCAGCCTTTATGCTAAGCTAAACTAATCACCACTTGGCTCTGGCTCTGTACTTAATGCACAGGACATGCGTGGTATCAATCTTCTCATCTAACTCTTGGAAAGAAAACGAAAAGCATATTTTCTCAAAATATCAAAATATTACCTGAAACAAGACTAGGTCAAAACCTAGTATATGGTTGGACCGTATATGGTAAATGTGCAACATTGTGGCCAATTTGTTACAGGGATAGTCAGTGGTAGTGTCTATAATGTGAATTCCTTGATATTAAATGTTCATCGATTTTCTGTAGTGGTCCCAGTAATATTTGTTGTTAAGTGTACTGAAGTAGCATATCACATGACATGGTTAAGCTACATTTGATTTAAAAAAAAAAAAAAAAATCATAAATGCAGTTGCAAGAACAATACTTTCCACACATATTTTTGGATGTTTGATTTGAAAGAGAACTAATTTTAATTTTAATTACAGCTATTATATTTATCTGTTACCTCCCCTGTTCTTTCATCTGTTTCTATCTGTGGATGTCTCTCATTTTTCACTCTGTATTGAGTGTTTTGTGAGAGTGATTGTTATTCGGGTTGCTTTAACTGTGTTCTCTCCCTCATACCTCTCGGCGCATGGAGAGCTGTTTTCTCTCGTACTCTGCAAGCTCTGTTTGTCGTGGTTAGAATGCAGCCAAAGCTGCCGTTGGAGGTTTCTCATGTCCAGCAGCCCGACATGCACCACTGGGTGAGCTGCCAACATCATCCGAAGGAGGGACATGACCGCGAACCTCATGCGCTGGTTCAGCCGCAACAACGCCTCCACACACTCCTTCGTGGTAATGGAAATGCTACATGGGTAAACTCCATCACTCGTCTGGCCGACAAATGGTGTAACTTCATCACAGTCAGTGAGTCAGTGACGGACAGATAGTCGGGGTTATAGGGCTGGACCTATGGCTGTATCTTGAAGTTGTGATATTGTTGTAGGATAGATCTGCAGGTTGGGGCTCCATTCCTTTTCCTGCTCAACTCGCATCTCAAACAAACGACCGAAACACAAAACCTACACATCAGTTGAATGTTTCCACATGGAAGTTGCTGTCTAAGGAATAGTTTTGTCAGAGCACTCTGTGGTGTCTCAACTGAAGAAGATCAGGATGGAGATGGTGACGTCTGAAAAACTGAACAAGATGTTTGTTCTTTTCCTCTTTAACCAGCTGTGAAACAGTAAGCTCAGGGTAATACAGGGTTACAAAGCCAGCATCTAGCTGAATGAGAGTTTATTTGCTGTCAAATGTGATGAGTGGGAGCTGGCTGAAGCAGGGGTTACAACCAATGAAGCATGGACAGTGTTTACCTTTCTTTTGTGTCCCACACACAAACAGTCACACCTTGCTCAATACACGTGCAAACACTGTGGAATCACGCACAGGTGAACACATGCACCTTTATCCACTGAATCCAGGTGTTGTTTATTGGACTCAGTTGTCTCATCTGCACTGACAAACTGTCTTTCGCCCTGAAATGATCTTGTCAGACAGACAAATTTCCAAACGGTAGATTGGAGGTGAACCGCATGGCTTCCGCCCTGCTGTCAGAGCGCTTTTTTTGAGGGAGATCTTGTTCAGGCAGCAGCTGTCTGGGGATGGAAATGAATAAGTCTGCTGAGTCCCAGCCAGCTCTCTACTTTCTAGATGCAGTTCTTTTCTATAACATCCCACACAATGACATTCAAAATCAGAGCTCCAATTATGGCCCATAGAAAATCTGCTAATGAAAATTCTCATTTGAATTGTAGATACTGTAGGACTTGCTGTCATCGGAGCTGCATTTGAATGACATTGAAGTATTCTGAAAGGAAAAGACAGTGCTTTTTGCTGCCATGATTAGGTAGGGTTGGTTATGAATTAAAATATTTTGTGCACAGAAACCTTTAGCTTTAGCTGCCTTAATGTTAATAAAAATGATGTAACCCAACATTTAGCCCATAGCCACATGAATTAATACATTTTTACTACTACTTAGTAAAAGTATATTTAATACTTTTACTAAGTAGTAGTAAAAGTATTAATTTTGTTATTAGTAATATTTAAAAGTATATTTTATACTTAAAAAGTATATTTAATTAAAACTATTTTGACTTAGCCTATTTAAGCGGGAAGTGATTATCCCTCTGTGTATAATTACAATTTTACAAAAAGCATCCAACAAAAGGAAATGTCACTTTGTCATCAGTAAAAATGAGATGGAATAAATGTCATGGTATGAAAGGTATGAAGTGCATTGCAAAGCAATTTATTTTCAAGTAGAGTGTTACTGTAAAACATGTCTCTTAACATGTTTAATTTCAAGCTAATGCTTACCACTTTTAAATGTATGCTAATTGTGCTGCATCTGCTCCACAAAGAGTGATGTACATGCATTAGGACCAAGGTCTTTAATAACAGGGCTGATGTACATGTTCTGCTTTACATTTAAGTATCCTCTTGTATTTATACTTGTGTGAGTCTGTTTTATGTCTGTTTTTAGTTCAGCTATATCTTCAGTTCAGCTTTAACCTTGCACAATAAAACAGTCTTCATTGTGTGAGCAGCTCCCACACTTTATCTTTGCTCTTTATTCTTTCTTTCTTTTTTCTTCTGTATGAATTTCGCTCGCTGACTAATTTCAGCTACAGAAACCATTCAAATATTAAAACATTCAGCTTTTTCAGGACAATACTGCTATCATTCAGGGTTTTTAAAAAAATGACTTTTATTCTTTTTTATATCATTTTTAAAGTATTAAAATGTATAAAAAGTCTGTGGGAGGAATGTTTCAAAGTTTATATATCAAAAACTAAAAGGACTAGTGTCCCATGTGGAAATACTTAACATATTAAAACATGGTACCTATAGCGCCACCATGTGGTTAGTTATTATGTGTTTTATATTTTGGCTAATAACTCATGATCATGACATCATGGTATCAAAACAATATTTGCAGAGTGAGTTTCTTGGATGAAGCTGATTCAACTGATATAGGCCACATCCATTTGTGCCTAGAAAATTTTCTGGTAATTTGGATTTTTTGTTAAACACATTTTTTGCTTCTTTTGACACATATTTCATCTAATCTTCACCAAAGTTGATGCATACCATAATTAGATAACCCTGAACAAAACCTACAAGTTCATTTTCGGGTATCGGGTGTGGCCTGATGCACTTCGGGCCATAACTCTTCAATACTAAATTGGATTGCAACCAAATTTGGTAATGTTGTACATACAGTCACATTGTGTAACATTTCATTTAATTCTACCTAGAGGGGGGTACTAAAGTAACATCATAACATGATATTTCTGCAATTATGTTTTCTTTAGCAAAACTAGTGCGAGCCAACAGTTACATGTAATTTAACAACAGCCCTGTTCCTTGTTGGGCTCAGTGGCACATAATAGAAAAGAAACCAAGGAGGAAATAAAATCGGTTTACACTGTCTCTTCATCTGTTGTTGGCGTCAGATGAACAGTACAACACAGGAATAGCTCCAATGCCTCCAACGGTATCTATTAAAGGGCTGATTGCCCTTTAAGATTAGATATCTTTACCTGGCGCTAGCTGGAAAAGCCCTGAAGCTAATGACACCTGAGACGAGCAGCACATTCTGTGGTGGTTCAAAGCCTCTGCTCAGTCAATACCTTCTGATGATAAACCAAGAAAATGGCTATTTATGTGAAGTAAAGTAAATTATTTATATCATTTAAATTATTTAGACTGAAGTTAAATTAAAACAGCATTAGTCAGTAATTATAGCGTTAACAATGGTTATGTCAAAGTCTTGTCTTCATTGATTTTGTAAGATCAGTGAATAACAACATAAATGTCCAACAAAAGGCAAAATACCGAGTTAGATTGTTCTCTTTCTCATCATGGGTCATATCCAGATGGTTGGTCCTAGTAACAGTGTTGGACACTGATGTTCCAGTTCTGTCTTTCAAACAGTGAAAAAAATAATCACATTCTTGTTGAATCAATTAAAATGTATTCATTATCAAGAAACAAGCAACAACTTAAAGGTGTTCCCACAGTCATATTTAACATCTTTTTTATTTTATTTTATTATTATTTATTATTTTTAACTACCTGATTCCATATTTATGTTCCTGAAGATTCAGGTTTATGTAAAGAGAATAAAAATAATAAAATCAAAAAGATCTGTGCACTGTGCATGTATTATTTGCACAGTAGATTTATTTTTAATATAAAATAATTTCAACTGTCTGCACTTCAAGGTGAACGAGGCAGCCTGTTCAGTGTACTGTAAAACGATAAGGTCTGCAATTCTGGCTGTTATTCATAGAGATAGTCACACCTAGAGCTCCTTCCTCACGGCACTGCATACCTGTAGAGGTTATGAGCGAGGTATCAATATCACCAGGTCAACATATTTTCATCTAATATTGACATCTCTCTTTGCTTATTTTGTCCTCTCTCTGTTTCTGTCTCTCTCTCTCGCTCTCTCTCTAAGCCTGGTGAGAATATTGTTGGGAGTCTTTATTGGTTGCAGCACTTGGGTTTCTCTCCTCATAGACTCAAATGTCACCGTCTCCCTGGTGTTTCTTTAAAATCGCCTGTTCCACCACTTGCTGTGGCGCCTGGCTATTATTACCCTCCTCTTAAAGAGTGACAGTCGGGTATACGTAGATATGACAGAAACCTCTGTGGACGGAGCTGTAGTGCTGTGTCAAGCCAATGCTCCCAGCCGATCAGACAACCATAGACAGACCACTTTTCTCTTTTTAGAGCACCTTTCTCTGACTTGTGTCATGCCTCGTCTCTGGTCTCTCCCTGACATGCCAGAGTCAGTCGGCAGAGCCCTGTGGAGCGGCTTGCTGATAGCTGGTTTATTCAAAGTTTATTAATATTAAATGTATTGCTTGTCCAAAGTGCACCAAATTTGACACTGCACTCCCTTGGGCCCCCACCCATACACTCACCAAGTATGGAGTCAATCAGATGTTACGTACATACATATTTACATACATATATACATACAGAGATTCCTTTCTTTAGTAGAGAGACTAGTGCAGAACCCGTCCCCTAAATGCCTCAAATGTGGGCTATCAGTAGATGCTACAATTTAACAATGTTGTCTAAAGGTCTCACACACAGGCTATCAGTAGACACGATAATTTACCCATGTTCCCTAAATGCCTAACATACAGGCTACGATTTACTGATGCTCCCTAAACACCTCACACACAGAATATGTGGAGACTACAATGTTGAGTTGAGCTGAAGTTGATCGGATGAACTGTAGTGGCCATTCAAAATGTGCCTGAGACATCCTGAACTATGTCTTGAACATACATACAAAGTTCCTGCGTGTGAGGAACAGGAATAGAGCTTAACCATGGATGTATTATAGGAGCTGGATACCAGACCAAAAAATGGCGCCCATTCAATCCAATGAGAATTGCTTGGCTGGTGCATACCCCAAAAAAGTTCCACACTTCCAGGTTTGCTTCCACTGAATATGTGCAGTGGTGTTTCCCCCACTGGCCCCGCCCGCGAGTTTCCGTTCGACCCACAGACTTTACATTGTGATGACACAGATTTTTAAATCGCTTTTCTTGGCTCAAGGAAAGTTTTACAAATATAAAACCTCCATGGCCGGAGGGGGATTTTTTTGCTGCAATATTGCGAGTGACCACTGGGAAAAATTGGCTGCACGGCTGAGTGACGGAGCCCTATCCAGCTCTTATAATACATCCATGAGCTTAACTCTAAACTTTTTCAATGCACTCTCTATGATAGTTCTTATCACTACGGATGTAATCCCATCTCTGACCACAATGTGGATTGCAATGGAAGAGTGGCACTGTCTGTATTTCTGCTTGTTGAATCCACTTACAGAAGAAACAAATCAAGGTTGTAAAAGCAATGTTTTTTATTAGGCATTTTTATATATCTCTCAAGAACCGCTCATCCAAACAACTTCACACATCAACATTGCACTTCATTGAGTCCCCAGCAATCCACCTGCCAGGTATGAAGTAGATCAGGTAAATGTTCCTCGAGATACGTGAAGGACAAACATACATACGTACGTTGAGACAGACGTTGCTTTATATAGAGAGATGAAACTTAGTGTCACACAAGTTCTCCATGAGAATGTGCACGACATACTGAATCATGTCACCAATAGCGAAACCTTGTAGTCATTAGTAAAACACCACCATGCTACTTATTAACTGCCATATCTCTTTAATGTAATGTTCCAAGGTAACCAAATTCAGCAAAGTTGTACAGATGGGGATGCTGAACAAGTCTGTACTATTTGATACCATTTTACCTGTAGGTGGTGCTAAAAGATTTTAAAAATTACTGCTGTAGCAGCAGCTTGCAGCAACAGCATATTTGCATTTTCTTCAGAAAAAAGACATTTTTTACAGAATATTTTTATTAAAAAAAAATAAATTAAAATTTTTTCATTAAAAAAAATAAAAAATGGAAGAAAAACAACTAAAATAGAAAATAAGTAAATACATAGATAAGTAGAACCCTTCACATACAGTTGAGAAGAATTTTATGAAGATATTGGATCACAGTGCCTCTCAGTGCAAACTTTATTTTCTCAAGATTCATAAATATCATTAGGTCTTGAGATGGTAAGTCATTTTAAATCGAGAATATCATTGTGAGGTGACCTCCAGATGACCAGCAGTGATGATTTGATCATTTCTCAGGGTAACATGAAATCATGTCAGCAGTAAGTTATCTTGTGAGCAGAGGTAATAAGGTAACAAAGACTATTTAAACCTCTAACTCATTTTATTCGTGCCTATCATACATTATATCCTGCTAATAGAGATGTAGGTATACTGTAGAGTGCCTGCGTAACCTTATACTAGCTGAATTAATGCTTGACATTTTCACTGGGGATTGTCTGGAAAAATGTTTTTTTTTTCTCCCTTGTCAGCCATTAATGATTTTGCAATTGTGTAAATTACTAAATTGTATTTATTTATTTAAAAAAAAAACTGTCTGCAAGAGAGAAATGAGGCATTTCATGGTAGCTTTTAGTCTATCACTGATTATTAGCATGTAATGGGACCTTATTGTCAGAATAAATCAGAATAAGAATGATGAAAACTGATATAAAACTAAATGTACCTGATGTAATATGGTAAAATTTGCATGAAGACATACAATCAACTTTAGAGTTTCTAATAGAAGCTGATTTAAGCTGGTAAGGTTCAAGCACAATGATACAAGCACAAGATATAACAGTACAGTCTGAGTTGCCTCTTTTATTGGATGTATAATATGGCAGGAAATCGTTTAATTTTTGGAGTTTGGCTCACTTTGTTCCTGAAACTTCATCACAATAGCAACCTCAGAAAAATTTTGATTTTACTAAATCAACAGTATCATAAATGAGCACCTGACTGAAATATCTCAATAACTATTGGATGGATTTCTGTGAATTTTAGTTTAAACATTCATGGTTCTCAGATGGTGAATAATACTGACTTTGGTGATCCTAGACTTTTCATCTTGCACCATGAGGTTGATATTCTTGGTTCTGTGAATTATCTCCACAAATATTGGATCAATTGGCATGAAATTTAGTTCAGACATTCATGTTCTCCACATGATGAAGTTGGGATCCCTTAACTTTTCCTTTAAAACCATTGTAAATCAAACTCAAACTTTAATCAAACTTTATCACATTTCATACAGGTTGGTGCTTCACAGATGACTGACAACCCAATGATAAGACAGAACCAATGTAAACACAACTGTTTGAGATTGATAAACAAAAAAATGAAAAATGTAATAAAAGCCAATGATAAAATTGTGTAAAATAAAAAGAAGATGAAATAGATGAAAACAATGACAAATAAAATTGATGAGAAAAAAATATTTTAAAACATGAATACAATAAAATAAGTGATTAAAATAACATAAATGATGCCCATAAATAATTCTAATCAAAAGCTAAAGGGGTAGCTTTTAAGTTAATGTAAGTTAAGTTAAAGATATCAACACTTCATCATCATCATCACCATTGGGTGAACTATGTCCAATATTTTGGTTTATGACCAAATTCCTGCAAAACTAATGACATTCCCATCTGCCTTACTACCTGCTAAACATCAGCACGTTAGCATTTTCATTGTGAGCATGTTAGCCTGTTGACATTAGCGAGTTCATGCAAAGCACTGCTGTACAGCCTTGCAGAGCCACTTCAGACTCTTATTCTTGTTGTAAAATCAGTGAAATCACAGCATGACAAGGTGGAAGATATACTGAGAGAGGTGATGTAATCCAGTAAAAAGACACCAAGTACACAACCTGTGACAGATGAGGTGGAAACACTGCCGTTCTAAAACATGAAATGCTATAAATTTCCTTGTCAGTTCAGAGGTAATTCAACCTTCAACTGTTGAGTGCAGAGCAGTCTCTAAAGATATAGTGAAAAGCTTTATCTTCAAATGTCAGGGATTGACACTGACGTAATGTCATGTCGAAGGATGTGTGTGCATTTTATTTTTTTTACTTTGTGTCCAATCTATCATAACTATGGTATCTAATGGAAAACATTACAAAAGAACAGTCCCTGTCAAAAAAATAGACAGTAAAGCAACAACAGCTGTGACTCACCATTCCTGAACAGAAGTTCTGCCCACATGGTGTACCATGTGTGATGATGGTGATGATGACCTTAGTAACAATAATGAGTCCAAACTCCATTGTTGTCCATTTCACCACTGAGTTAGCTGCAGCTCTGAAAAACACATACACAGGACAGGCGGCTTTTACATCATCCAGTGCCACGTTGAGCTAAATAAAGGCTGCAGGAAACAGCAAGTAGTCAGAATGTAGGAGGATTGATTCAATAAAAAAAGGAGGGTACTCACATATACTCATCATTGTACTCAGTATATTGTGGCTTGAGTCCTCCTGTATCACACATCTTTAAATGTCAGCTGTCATTCATTTACCCCCAGACTGTCTTTTTTTTGTGGATACTGAAGCCTATCTGAATGCTAAGATTTTATGCAAAAATGTTCTTTCTAAAAAAGCATTGTGCTCAATGAATGAAAGAAAAAAATAGTAGGAACTTGTGTGCCAAGAACTTTCAGTTTTTGTGAAAAAAAAAAAAAAAAAAAAAAAAAAAATATATATATATATATATATATATATATATATGTGTGTGTGTGTGTGTGTGTGTGTGTGTGTGTGTGTGTGTGTGTGTGTGTGTGTGTAAGAGTTCATCAAATAAGTAATGATAAAGTGCTTCATTTTTTAATAATTCCTACAAGCATGTACAGCAGGTCACTAAATAATCAATTCCAATTTCTCAGTCAGATCTGATCTTTTTGTTTTTATGTTTCACATTCATATTTGTAAATGACGTGTGTGTCGGCTTAAGAAGCTAAGAAGATAAGTGTCCAACACATTTTAAACTTTCTTGTCTCTCCATTGACCATCGCTGTTGTTGGTCTCCTCCATGTTTATTTTTAAACATGGAGGCTGTGAGGTGCTCACACTGATTGATGACAACAGGCAATATGAACATGTGCAGAGAAGTGAGATGTAAAAAAAAAAAACCAACAGATAAATTTTGAACTGACTGTTCTGACAGTGATTGCATAGCCAGAGATCAGATATGATCTATGGCCACATATGCAAGTGGCTCAGATTTGATTTGATATGAAAAATATCGGAGCTGGTTTGCTCACACGTCTGTGAAAATATCAAATTTGAGTCACTTAGAGGCAAAAAATTGGATTTTGGCCACTGCATCATGTAATGTGAACATAGCCTCTTCTACGAGACAAACAAGACAGTAATCCAATTCCACACAGGTGTACAGCAGAACACACCCAAAAAGAGGAGCAGAGAGTTTAAATGTGACAAACAGGCAAGTGAGGGGAAAAATGGACTAAACCCTCCAGACTCTACAGTAGACTTAGAAATGGCAACCATAATCAAAATTATTAAAACGTCTCTCTCACACAGGCATGTTTTGTGATATTAAATCCCCTGACCATTTGTAGCAAATAGTTATTGAGTTAAATTTGGCAGAAAAGGCTCTTCTGTTTGAGGGAGCTCTTCCAAAGAATACAAGGATTCTGTTTAGAAAGCTAATCCCCCTAATATACATCAAATCTTCGTTAAAAATCAACAATATGAAATACCACACACCGTAAAGACGAGGTTGGGGTAGTGGAGGTAGCTGCAGCAGCAAACTGCCTGACAGTGTCAGGTTAAAATGTCTACGGTGTACACAAGTTGTTTTGGTCCACGCCTGAATAAAATTAATAAAAATATCCAGTAGTGTGTTCATCACTGTCTTTCATATGATTTAATTTTTCTATGCAGCTGTCTACAGTGTAACACTTAAGCCTGCATTAATTGATTTTTGGCCACTTGGGGGCAGTGCAACAACCAGTGACACAACATTATTAAACTTAAATGGTGAATGTGTTGACAAGTCCAGCAGACATAGAGTAACATTAGTACAGAGTCATGTTCTTGGCCACTTGATGAATATTCACTGTTCTTTTATCTATAAGTTGTAAAACCAAAACAATGAGCTGAAAGGTGCCAAAAAAGCTGCGTAAAACTGAGGGTAACTGCAGAGTTGAGTGATAATTCTCTGTGGGTTCATCACTAAGAGCGACCCCTTTTACATTATACATAGTCCTTTGATCCACTGTTAATAGAAAAATATTTATTGGTGCAGCTTTAATTTGACATGTAGCTGCTGATGCTTCTTCTGTTTTGTTCAAGAACATGTTTTTCTCTCCAGTGTAACGTTTTGAATTAATGGGAAACATTGTCCTCAGATTTAGAGCACATGACTGACAACTGTGAACTCACACCTTCTTAACAGATAATTATTCAACAACATCCCTTTACCTGCCCACACTTGCTGCCTGGACTTCTCAGGTTGTGACAGACAAATAGCTGCTTTCCTGTTTCTGTGGACAGAGATATCTCACCTGTTAGTGTCACAGCAGCAATTCCCTCTCCGATACCTTGGCAGCAGCTTGTCAGGCCAGCACAAGAAAATAAGGAATGAAGATCTTTAAGGCATACCAGTAGTCTTTAAGTATTTATATATCTGTTGGGGCATAACTTCAAAATAGACTTTTAAGATCTCATAAACCTCTTCATCTGCTTCTCAATATAACACAGTTATATTGTTCTACATAATTAATAATTTCACCTGGCTGAAAGTATGCTTCCCACAGGAAATTAATCTTCAGATTAGAAAATGTAACAGCAGCGGTGATGAAAAATTGTCTGGAGGAAAGCCGGGAGAGATGTGTGGGCTGCCATTTGCCATCCTGTTTAAAGCCTCACCACTTGACAGTAAACTGGAAGTGTGTTGGAGAACAAAAATGATTTTCAATGTCACTCTGGCATGGCCATTATTTTCCTGTCAGTGCCTGCTAACAGACTTGTATTTAGGGCCAATTGAGTTTGGAGGCTCATTATGCGAACTGGTCAACTGAAGTAATTCATCAATCATTGAGGGAGACAGACAGTCAATCAAAGTTCAAACTTTCATAACTTCTGACTTTGCTGTTTCTTGACAACACAATATGACGACCTCTGGCAGAATGAAAGATGATAAATTGATTTGCCTTTGAAAAGGAAACCCCTTCAGTACTCAAGTGTTTTCCTCAGTGTAAAGTGCAAAGCGATTACTGGAAAAGACTATCAAAAGCAAATTGATCTTTTCGCTTGACCAATGATTGCCACCACTCATGGTTTTATAATCTCAAAAAGATTTTAAGACATCACTCATTTTATGGCACAGCAAGTTCACAGTATTTTCATTGCGACCAGGAACCAGTTGCACCAGCTCTTTGTAAAATTCAAACTTAGTCTATTTATAAGTGCTTTTAAGAGATTTACATGTTACTAAATTAAAACAGGCTGTACCACACAAACTAGTTCTTACATAGAGATATCACTATAACTGCCAGGTGTAACTGCTGTTAGCTAACTGAACCAACAAAATAAAACTAACGTTAGCTTGCAAGAAATATAGAATACGGTCGACACAAATGACCAGATACTTTATAAAAT
Organism: Thunnus maccoyii; assembly: GCF_910596095.1. NCBI lineage: Eukaryota > Metazoa > Chordata > Actinopteri > Scombriformes > Scombridae > Thunnus > Thunnus maccoyii. The sequence goes on along the minus strand of NC_056544.1, from coordinate 19,490,338 downwards.
GCTGTTTAATTATGTAAACTGGGAAGATTTTAAATTACATTTCACAATAATAATACAATATATCCCTTTCCTCCTCAGTCACTAATTTGGGTGTTAGGTTTGACCCTCAGCTGACTTTTGATGACCCTATAAGACATCTATGCAAAACCTCTTTCTACCATCTCAAAAAACATCTCTAAACATCCCTCTAATCCTGTCAGATGCAGATTCACGCCTTTATCTCCTCCAGACTGGACTACTGCATTGTGCTCTTCACACGGATCCCTGGCTGGAGCATCCAGAAGCTCCAGTACATTCAGCACAACACTACCAGGATCCTGATGAGAGCGCAAAAACCCGAACATATATCACTGATTCTGTTTTCATCGCACTGGCTCTCTGTCTCCTTCAGGACAGACTACAAAGTCCTGCTACTCATATACAAATCCATCAACGGACATGCGCCTCCCTAGCTACAGGAACTGATTATACCACAAACCTCCACCCACATCCTCAGATCTGCCAGCAGCTTGCTCCTCCGGGCCCCCAATACAAAGCGTTGCGCCATGGGGGATCGAGCCCTCTGCTCTGCTGCACCATGCTTGTGGAACAGCCTCCCTAACCATCTGATGGCAGCACAGACCCTTGTCTCTTTTAAAAAAGGCCTAAAAACCTTACTATTAAAATTACTATTTTCTCTATGTTGTATGTCCTATATTAATTATACTGTAGCACTTTGAGTTTCACTATGAATGAAAAGTGCAGTACAAATTAAATGTATTATTATTATATTTCAAATTACAAAATGTTATGCCAAAAATGTTAGCTACAGTAGTCTGCTAGGAATAATCAGATCTTCCCCAAACATGCAAACAAGCTATGACTACTACTAACTCTGAAAAACACATATTTCTTCATGCATGCATTTACAAAGAATTTGCAGTTAGTTTTAATATACAGACAGACAAAGGAAAAACCAACAAAAAGTATCTTAGTAAGGTGTTGGGCCACCACGTGTCGCCAGAACAGCTTCAATGCACCTTTGCATTGATTCTTCAAGTCTTCGAATTTTGCTGAAGGGAGGAACGCCATTCTTCCAAAACATATTCCCTCATTTGGTGTTTTAATGATGGTGGAGGAGAGCGCTGTCTAACACGTCGGTCCAAAGTCTCCCATAGGTGTTTAATTGGGTTGAGATCTGGTGACGGCAAAGGCCATAGCATATGATTCACATCATTTCATACTGATCAAACCATTCAGTGACCCCTTGTGTCCTATGGATGGGGGAGTTGTCATCCTGGAAGAGACCAGTCTCATCAGGATAGAAATGTTTCATCATAGGATAAAGGTGACCACTCAACACTACAACAACTTTGTATTGATTTGCAGTGACCCTTCCTTCTAAGGGGACAAGTGGACCCAAACCATGTCAGCAAAATGCCTTCCACAGCATAACAGAGCCAACAGATCCCCTCACTGTAGGGGTCAAGCATTCAGGCCTGCACCGTTCTTTTGGTGTACGCCACACAGGCACTCGCCCACTTGTCAAGAATATGATGAAGGATGACTCATGTCACCATATCACATTTTTTCCACATCTCTGTAGACCAGTACCTATGATTTTTGTACCGCTGAACTCTCAAATGTGCATTCATCTTTGTAATGAGGGGTTTATGCATTGCAACCTCGCTATAATATCCCTCTCTATGTAATTGTCGACGGTCTGTTCTTGCTGACAAAGTCTGATCACATCCTGCATTGACATTCTCAGTCACCTGCGTAAGAGTTGCACTTCTGTTTTTCCTTACAAATCTCACTAATGCACAAACATCACAGTCATCAAATGTGCACCGGCGACCACAATTTCCGACCCTATTTACTTATGTCTTTCCCATAGATCTTTGGTCACCGTTTCTATTGAATCACAAGCCAGCTGAAGTTCCTGCCATCTGTGCCCCAACAATAAACCTCTTTCAAAGTCATTTAGATCTTTTCCTGTTGCCATCTTGATGCAAAATCAGAATCAACTGGGCCTGTTCAGCATTTTTATACATGCCACAGAGCATGATATCATGCAGTGCACCTGTGTGGAAGCATCTGCATTCATTATGTCTCTCCACTCATTTATCCAAGTTTTTCCTTTAATTTGTCACCTGTTCGTACATTTCCCCCCTAAAACTGTAATTATTGAAAGTTTTATTACAACTTGAGAGACTTGCTACATGCTGTAAAAACTGAGGTTGCGGTTAATTAATACTCTCAATAAATATTAGCAACTTTAACTTAATAGAAGCGGCTTCAAGTAGTTTGAAACAGTGTTAAGTTGGATTCAACATATCTAAATAATGTATTAATTTAATTTTAAACTATTTTGTTCCAAAAAATCTAATGAGAATATATTAGTAGAATTTAATTCAGTTTCATTTTGTGAGGAAAATCAAAGAATAAAGTAAATTGATGAATTTGAAAGTAGGTTTTAATCATTTTGAACTTCCTAATACATGTGGCACCAAGTCCAGGCTTTCACGTTTCATGGACTGCATTCCTCTTTCAATTTTTCTACAAATTAAGACTCGTCTTGCAATACTTGGCAACAGTTTCTAACCAAGTAGTTTTGTAGCAGTTGAATATTGAGTTACTAAGAATATCAGGCATGTCAACATACATACATACAAACTGTACTATCAACATTACTGTATTATCAGCATTACAAACCACAGCTATTAACACTACATTTCCACCTGTTGTTTTCTTTTATTTCTTTGTTGCAGCAAACAAGTCAAGTCAAGATTATTATATAGTGCCAAACCACAACAGAAGTCATCTCAGGGCATTTTTCACATAGAGCAGGTTTAGACCGTACTCTTTACTTTACAGAGACCCAACATTCCCCCATGAGCGTGCACTTGGCGACAGCGGCAAGGAAAAACTCCCCTTTAACAGGAAGAAACCTCGAGCAGAACCGGGCTCTCGGTGGGCTGCCATCTGCCTTGACCGGTTGGGTTGAGTGAGATTAAATGCAGAGCAGCAAGACAGTTCACTGCTTATTTCCTGCTATGGAGCGAAGTCAGATCAATATCAATCACTCAGATCCATGAACCAGAATCCTCCGCACAGTGGGATTCTGGAGAGTTGCATGTGTCAAAGAGGTCACTGATCTCTTCCCCATTACGTCCTGTTACTGCAACTGGGATGTGTGGCAATGCTATGGTTGAGTGTGTGCTTCAAGGAGCACACTAAATCGTGATGTGACAGGATTGTAGAGGTGAATCAGAACAAAAAAACTTCATAATATATTAAAGGTAGAGGTACCATTGAGACAAGCAAGGCAAGATGTAAATATTAGTGGCATGACCTCATGAGGGCTGACAAGCTGTTGCTCCTGAAGAGGGAGACAAAGAGCCAGAGTCATTTGGGTAAACACTTTGGTTGCAAAGCAGCAAATCACTGTGAGAAAAACTGTGAGGGGAAAAAAATGAGCGTCTGGCAGAGAGGGCTAATGATCTGTGGTAGTTTTTTCTTGGCAATGGTGCCTGCTCTGTGGAATAAAACTGTTGTGTGTGTACGTGTGTATTTGTGAAGACAGAAAAATTGTCTTTGCGCAAACTGCAACAGAAACACCAGTATGACTGTTGACACCACTGCTTCTGCTCTGGCCCCAAAAACCACATCAGATCACTCGGAGGACCCCGTGAAACTGAGCCAATGATGTGTAATGGAGCAACTGGACTCAACTGAAAGATCTCTCAGCTCAGAAGATTGCAGCATATGTGTATGAACTGGCTGGTGATTCAAATTTGGGCGTCACATGCAAAACGTTTTCCTTGTCTTGTGGAGATGGAAATTGCCTTGTGGTCTTCCCCCTTGATGGCCTTGTGATAAATATAAAATAACAAAAATTTAAATGAAAGTCATATTATTCTGGGTGGCCTGACCTTGGGACTGGCAAAATGAAGAATATACTGTAAAGCTGCACAATGATGAAAAGAAGCCTCAGCCAAAACAGTTTGAGTCCATTTCCAGCTTGTGAGCCCCCCGAGCCGTTGTCACACTGAAAGCAGTGAAAATGAAAGGTACAGCTGCTGAAATCTAAACCTGCAGTTGTTGCTCTTTTTTCTTTTCATTCTTTCTTTCTTTCTCAAATATCAAGATGAAGAATGACGACAGCGGCTTAACACACCAAATTGTCAGCTGAGGGTTGGAGGGGAAAATAATTGTCAGCGGTGGAAAGAGGGGAAAGGCAGAGACGGTCAGACACAAAGAGGCCTTTCTACCAGCGAGCGGGACTGCCTCACGTCACAACTCGGGCAGGAAACCACACCAGCACCACTACCTTGCCCCTGGGACTGAGTGTGTGTGTGTGTGTGAGAGAGAGGGAGAAAGAGGTGGGGAAATAGTCGGGGGAAGGAGGGAAAAGAAAGGGGTCTGGGACATTTAATGAAACCCAATATCCTGCCTCTGGTCTAAAAATAAATTGTGCAATGAGCCCATAAACACAACGTAGTATGTGTGTGCTTGCATATGTGTATGTATGACGTATAGACTCAGTGGTGCAGAGGAGAAGTGTGAGAGAGCTGTATTTATTTCCCAGGTTTATTTGAGCTGAAAATTAATATTGTATCCCTCCACTGCCTCTACTGCCCCATTATAGCACGCACACGCACACACAACAAGGTGAGGTAGCATCCAGTGGTGCACAACTGCATGTAAAGGGGTAACGTCAATTTGATTATGGAAACTGTACAGACCATCGACTCTCCGCTGTACAGGCAATTAACTGGTAGACTGGATGCAAACAGTTAAATGGTGAAATGAAACTTTAGAGCTGCATATTTTCCTCAGTGTTATTCTAAGAGTGTGTGCACATGCGTGTGAACTCTGATAATTACTAACTACTCACGGAAAAGTATGTCTCCATAATGTTTTTTTTTTTTTCTCTGCTGGAGTTTTTATGCAACAAGGCAAAAGGTGTCACATGACTGGAATGAAATTAGGCTAAATGAAGTCACTTGCTACAGCAAATATGATAAATGTGGAAAAAATCATGTTGCAGGAAGCTAATGGCAGCTCATTTAACGTGATCGGAGTACATACTGGCAGAGAGGATGTCACAAAGGACTTGAAATTAACAGTAAACTTTATACACTTGCAACATGTTACAACATTCAACATGAAAAACAACATTTTATTGTAGCAGTTCATTCAATTTCATCATCACGATAAGGCTCCACCTCTCAGTCATTATCCAATGGTTTCACTGGGATTTGTCTGCAGGTTTTTCTCCATCGTACAATTGGCGTCTCAGCTAAAGACAATTTAAACCACCTTAAGGTGCAGTCACATCATATTCTCGTCATACAAATATTTGCTTTGTTTCCCTTTGTTTCCTTCTATTGAAGCCTATCTGACAGACAAATTTCAACGTGTCAAATCGGCTCATCTTTATTCAACTTTGACTGGGCGGTTGTCAGCCAATAGAAACACTGCTGCACTGTGTTTGGAAATGGAGAAGTTATTATTCTAATGTGTTTCATCAACATTTTAAGAACATTAACACACTACCAGGCTACAAGCTGTAGTATCACTCTTATATACTGTTTAAGGTTTGTGTCCGCTATGATCAATATCTATTTACAGTATTAGCCACATCAGAAACATGGCATCACATCCTTTTTTGGAGCCTAGTGCGAGGAAATTTCATGGAACGGAAACGTCCTGTGACCGCACCTTTACCTGTTTAATTTTGTCATTGTTGATTGCAATCTCTGCTATGGCTATAGATCTATCTAATTATCAAATGAAGTTTCTCTATTATAGTTAGCCTGTGTTGTTTTAATTATTTTTCAGGATGAAAAAATAAAAGGATTGTTTCAACCAAGTTCCAAAAAAAACCCCATATTTCCCACTTGTGGTATTTGACCATGCTAATACTTTTGGTTTTATTTGTCTAGATTTTCAGATATCCGTTGCTGATATCCGTATGCCTCAACCCCATTACAATTGTGGTGAATTGTTTGTAACGCTCAAAGCATTACTTTATTTTTTAAACTTTTTAAAATTCAACAGCAACATTTCTTTCCTGAATCAGTGTCCCTCTTACACTTGACAATCCACAGATCTTGCTGTTATCAGTTTTCATAGGAACTCAAGAAGTTCAAAGTCCACCCCTGGGTTTGACAAGAGTAAGGTAATCATGTTTTTTTAAAAAAAAATTATTTACAGGGTTCAGTTGTCTCTGTAGTCTGTAATCTTATGTACTAAGATTACGTATTGGATGCGGGCTTGCGTTGGAGTGTCTAAACTGTCCTCCACGCTGTCTGCCTGCTGGCTGTGAACTTGTCATGCTCCTCACGAGAGATTCTCCTCATAAAAAAGTAAAAGGAGGTACCGGTGTTTAGTTTGGCTGCACAGTAAAGAAAACAGCCAGACATACGTTGTATTTACGTCATTTAGGACAGAAGGTAGAGATGAGAGAGATTATTGCTTGCATTTTATACTTTGAAGCTTTCAAGATATATGTACAGTTTGTTCACACACATACATGCACACACGCAGACAGAGAGCACAGCTATGGACATAAATCACACCAACAAAAGAAAGAATAACACTTTGTCAGTTACAATGTATTTAACCTCAGATCACACACAATAGCAGATCCCTTCTGGGCACCCTTGAAGGAGGCAGGTAACCTCCACATCACTTTTTGCTGCTATCAAACTGTCACACAGCACTGAATACATGCATGTTTGTTGTCTGCATGTTTGCATGCGTGTGTGTGTGGGAGCAGAGCATGCCAAGCCACCTGGAGCAGGGCAGGTATTATTAGTGATGGTGCCAAGAGACACTTAAAATGCAGCCATTCTGTCTAGTACAAACACGCCTGTCTGGGCACAGATCAGACATGTGTGTCTGTGTGTGTGTGTGTGTGTGTGTGTGTGTGTGTGTGTGTGTGAGATTGCACCTTTTGTGGAAGCTTGACAAAGCCTGAGCATTACACTCCTCCCTTTAATAAAAAAAAAGGATGTTCGAGTTCAACCAACATTGTACATCAGGGCCGGCCCTAGCACATTTGGTGCCTTAGGCAAGCTTCATTCCCAGCTCCCCGCCCACCAAAAAATGAAATAGATAAATAAATGAATACATGTGCAGCAATGGCTCTAAAGACATTAACATGCCTCTCATTTACTACAATATTTACTAAAAGAAATCTAATTACAATTACAATATGATATCATATAATCTATATATGTCTATCAGATGTGAAGGCCAGTCAGCAGTATCAGCTGAAAGTGGCTCATCTGTCTCAGCAGCAGCAGGTGTGTGCAGCTCTAAAGGCTGAGCAGAGGAGGCTGTATGTGGTGCTTCCGCAGGGCAGATAATACACTTATTACACTTATTCTCACCTCATGTCCACACAAGCTTCACACATGAACACAGGTCATAATACAAACTTTTATAAGGAATTTACTTGAATCAACTGATTAAGACAAATTTATGGTGTGTGTAGACAATTACAGTTGTACAAATGAGGTGGCTATTAAACAAGATGACATTTAAAGTTGTGCATATGTTTGTATTCATGTATTCACACACCTGGGAAAAGTGACAAGGTGGAACCTGTGTTCAGTGTTGTGCTCTCATCATCAGAAGATGTAGCCAACTGTTGACTGAAACTGTTGTTTCTTCAAGTAGTTCTATAGATATAAAGAGGAAACAGGAACAAGTTCATTGATTAGATTGTATACAGCATTACATGTAGTATTTATATTAGATTATTTATTATCTGGAATGTCTAAATTGACATGTTACACTCACTCACCTGAAGAAAAAGTCCCATCTATGGACATACTTGGGCCTTCACCAGTTCCGACAGATTTGTAAATATTTTAAAAGTGCATCTGAAATTATATGAAAGACAATGTGGTTAGCTAATGTTGCCGAGCTCATGCTAGCTAGCTAACGTAGTGGGTTAATGTTAGCTAACGCTTTCCAATATAGTTTAGCTAGTGATAGCAGCTAATGTTAGCTAGCCAGCTAACTACATTAGGGGCTAGCTAGCTACATAACAAAACTTCACAAACGTTTTGCACACTTCTCCTCTTCTTTTTTTGTTTTTCTGACCCACGCCCCTGATGGCTTCTTTCTCTTCTTTTTGCTTGAAACACGCTCCTCCGGCTCTTCCAGTCCCCACACGTTTTGTTTTAATTGCTGTTTTTTATGTGTGGACGTCACGATTGCTACTCAATTTCGTTGTACACAGTGCAATAACAACAAAAGAATTCTCTTTTGTTCTACTCCACTTGCTCAAACCTGAGCGTTCGTTTGAAGTGATGAGTTGTAAACAATGGGCTACCTTGACATTAATTATTAATTAATGTTGCATATTGTGCAAATCCCCTTAAAAAATAAACTGTAGCAATACTCAGGCACCACACAGGATGCCAGTGCATTTGATAATGGCATTTGATTTGATACAGCATGTTAACCACAGCTCCTTTGGTGCATAACAAAATTGGCTTGTTATATCGCGTCCCCCAGTAAATCATCGTCTAGGTCGCCTATAGCTAGTACTGGGCTTGTTGTGTTTTATGTTTTTGACCATTAAAATTAGAAATGCAAACAGAGAGGCCAGTTGAGTCACCTTCAGTATTTTTATAATTGATATTCAGTCAGCAGGAGTAGACATTTGTTTAAAGGCGGTGGAAGTAATTACTCCACTACTTTCTACCTTTTCTTCTCTAAACGCCAACCTAAGTGTTGCAGAAAAATGTACATGGCTGATGAAAGCAAAAGGTGATGAAACACAAAATGACACTTAATTGCTTCAGGTGTCTTAACTTTCGTGGCTCATACCAGTCACCTGAACTTCTTTTCACTTGTACTGCTGTGAACAATAAGTACGTACTTGCTGGTGTAATAATTTGCTTCATTAAATGCACCCGTTTGCCTCTGTTGGCTGTGTTTGTTAATTTCTTAAGTTGCGGGAATGCTGAAAGGTCTGTGTGTGTTGAAATTTGTTAAATTTTTCCATCTGCTGTGTAATCCATCAGGGTGGTCTTGATGATTGCCTTATTTGTTTAGTTGCCATCAACTTGATACACTGTTTTATTTTTCATCACACAATGTACTGAACGTGTTGTACTCTCAGTGCAGACAGGCTGTGGTGTCAACTTTCAGGTAACACTGACACTGAGGACAGATCTAAAGATTTTTTTTTCATCTTTTCTGTCAGCTTGAGGGAGGGACAGGGTTGTTCATGAGTATCAAGTGTCTGAGATACCGGTGACATGTTTTATTGTGATTTGATCAGCAGTGCAGCAGTTTTTATGTTACAATTACTTTTCCTTTTTTTAAAATTAGATTTATTTTCAGAAAAATATGAAAGTATAATATAAAATATAATATTTTACATTATATTGTTAAAATATTAAAATATAAAATATAATATTTTAATTAAATAATATTTAATGTCAAATATTAAAGTTTAAAAGTTATTTTCCAACCCTTTTACTTCTTTAAAGAAAAGTTTTTAAAGGAAGTTATTTTAAATTCCCACTCAATTAATTTAGTGAAAAAAAGTAATTGCTGCAATATTACTGAGCATTGTAGATTATCATAGATGCGCTTCACACATGATTATTTGAGTATCTGAAAAATACATAACATTACAATTTTTTTTACAAGTTTTTAAAAATAATTTATTACATTTTTTCCAATGATTGATGATGTGTCCCTGTATGAACTTTGTAGACACATTTTTAAAAATAACTTTTAAATAAAGATTTAAAAAACTATATATTTTATAATAATGTTTTATATCTGTTTGGTTTTTTTATTTTAATTTACATAGTAATTAATATAAGTAGAGCAAATCTAAGTTAATCTAATTATACAGTAGTTGTATATAGTATTATATACTGTAGTGTGTACAGTATTTATCAGTATGTCAGTAATAAAAAGGTCATGTCTTATTTTTATTTATTTAAAGGTTGTTTTTTCAAAATCACTATTTAAATAGCAGATGTTTGTCAGCTAATTGCCCGGACACAAGTTTAAAATTACATTAATTTTGGCTTTTAATCATTTACAAAACGCACTGTGTGAAGAAAATGCCAGAAAATTCAACATTTTCAGGGTGACAGTCAGTTGTGCTCCAGTTGTAATCAGAGTGTGTCTTGAGCTCTGAACTTTACATAGCGAGACCACATTAGGTTGATTTGTACATCGTCGTCTTGTGTAAGAAACTGCCCAGAGGTCTTAGATAACACCACTTCTTGGGGATGAATATTGATTTTAGGCCCAGTAAAGTATTTTATGACAGATGGTGTTTCTGTGTAGTTGCCAGTGTTTAGAGAGACGGCTTTTCTTTTTCAAGCCATGTTTGTCATGTAATCGGACAAACCGAGGCACAGATACAAAAAAAGTCACTCGCTGTAACATGTGATACATAAATGTTGGTGATTGTTGGACAGTTTTCAAAAAAAGTAACATACTTGCTATAGATTTATAAGCTGTTTTTTTAAAAAATGTATTATAATATTGTATATTATTTATCATTACAGTCTCTTTTTCATCGTACTGCGCAGGCCTGGATCTCTGTTCTCTCTCTCTTAGGGCCTGACCTAGCACATTCAGTGCCCTAGGCAAACTTCACCTGCCCTGACATTTGAATCATTTTCATTTGTTAAATGTAGCTAAGCTATTATTAAGTTATTAGGTATATGCTTTTTGATGTATTTGGACTAGGGGTGGAGATGTTTACACTTTTTTGTAAATGATTACATGTCCATTTTTCTCCAATATGAGTAATTTCTTTAATTGTAGGACCATATCTGCGAATGCTTAGCAACAGTTATTGTTTTTCTTTATCCATTCTTTTTGTTCATATGTGCACAAGTTGACTATTTAATAAAACAGTATAGTGTAGTTTTTTTCTCTGAACGATTATAAATTCAGTGAGTACACATGTACTTGTGTAAATGTTCCCAATCCTAATTTGGACAGCCTGTCCTGACACTTTTTTCATTCAAACCCAAAATAAACACACATGCACCTTTTGCATACACTGGTTAGGTAGCGTTTCCAGCTGAGCTAAGGCCAACCTTATTCCACACACACTGGCTATAGCTCACTACACTACAGCAAAACTAGTCTAGTGTTGTTTACTCAAATTTAAATTTCATGACACATTGAAAATGATGCAAATTACTGTATAGCTGAATTTGCGTCTTATATATTTTGCTCCAAATAGCCTGATGATGGTTTTGTTGTTGGCTAACATCACACTCTCCCAATCCCAGCACTGGCTCCCTTATGTTAGCTAACTAGCAAGATTGCATGACGCTAGCATGATTGATCAATTCACTAAAATTGACAAATTGCAAAGTTAACAATCAAAATTGCATACACATACCACATATCCACATACACATACACTCCACTTTTTTTTTCACACACACACACACACACACACACAGACACTAAAGATAGGGAGTCCAAATAAAGATTACAACAACATGATTTCAGAGCAGTTCATCCAAATTATAATTAATATAATATTTTTTCTTGTTTACACTTAGTGGTATCCAGCTATGTTGATAATTTTGTTTTTAATTGCCCAGAATGTGAGAAATTTGTCACTAAATACCTCATCATGATGAAAGCCATGATAAATTACAAACTCTCCATAAATGAAAAACATTTGCAAACAACTCTCACTATTAATACTATACTTTTTATTCAGTAGAAAACTGTTCTCAACAACATTTAACTAGGAAAAGTTTCTAGGAAAAGACACACTGCTGTTGAATTTTGAGCAGAGTACCACAGACAAAATGCCCTTTCTGGATGGTGGCAGTCTCAGTGGTGCATATCTTAAAATCTGAGTGAATAAACCTGAATCTGCATGCATGGATAAGTTCACTAGAAGAGATGAATTTAGATAAATTGAGTCACTGCCATATTCTCATGTGAAGAAAATAACGAAATTCAACCAGACAGCAGCAATACTACATGAATGGAACAAGTCTGGCGTGTGTGTGTGTGTGTGTGTGTGTGTGTGTGTGTGTGTGTGTGTGTGTGTGTGTGTGTGTGTGTGTGTGTGTGTGTGTGTGCAGGGTTTTCAGTAAAATTAATGTTTTGTTTTTGCTCTGCGGTTCACATACAGTCACTGAGGCGTCATTCCACAGAAAGTGCCCCTGAATGACTTTTCCTTTTTCCAATATCTTTAAACTCAGACATTTGCTGTAATTTTAAGGTTTCTTATAATATTATGAATCAACTAAACTAGCACCAGGGCGCAGTCAAATAAAAATACTTTGAAGACCAGACACAAATCATATTAATAGACCAAAGCTGACACAGGACTAGTAGGAGAAGCACAAAATATATACTGTATTGTACTCTACTGTATGTAAAAGGAGTTTACACGACAAACAAAAACTCCAACAGAGCGCTGTTCAGTGAAGTATGTGTGTGAGAGTGTTAACAGCCAGTCAGCTTATAAACACTCAATCTTTATTGTTCTGGCGGACCTGCAGAAACATAAACAAAAGGGCGAAGACATAAACTTATCACTATGAAATATTGGAGAAAACACGCTGAATCAGCTTATACAAAATGAAAGTCATGCTATTAAGTGACCAATCTAATAATCAATTTGTGATGATTTGAAAGCTTTTAAACTGCTCCCCCCCCCCCCCCCCTTTTCTCCACACAACTGGAATTCAGAGCAAAGAAAACTCTTTTTGCTATCATTTTTAATACAACTTTTTAATAACTCCTTGAAGAAAGAAATAAGAAAGAAAGAAATTTCCATTCCCATGTCATTAGCCATCCACGAGGGCCTGTTCAGTCAGAACCACACGAGCTGTCATTATCTGTGTAAGTGGCTGTAGCCGCCATTATTTCAGGTGCCAAAAAGGTGTATGAAGCACAGTCAAAAACCCCTATTAAAATAACTTTAATCAAAAGAATATCAGCTGCCACAGAAAGCTAACATTAATTGCCTGAAAAATCTTGTGCAGCTAGCAGACACATGCAAACCAAATGATGAGGGAGTTGGAAGAGATGGTTTAATATGTGCAGCGGCTGGAGGGCAGACGATCCTTCGCCTTGCCTTGAGTATCCCTTCTATTGTCTTCTACTTTTCTCCTCACTCCCTGTAGCTGTTCTTTTTTTCTCTCATTCATTCCCATCCCCTATTTTCCAAATATCATCTGTTTAGTCCTCTATTTGGAGACACTGGAAAACAATTAACCTCCTTAAAAATTTTGGGAGGCTGAGTCTGTAAATGTGAGTTTACAAAACAGGTCAGTTCCTATAAACTGGATGCATTTTTTTCAATCCGTCCTCAATATCCTTTTCCTGCTTATTTTCTCTTCCTCTGTCCGTCTCCATCTCTTCTTCTTCTCCCTTTCTCTTTCCGTCTCCTCCTTCCTTCGCCCCATTAGAGACAAAAGGAAGCCATCAACCCATCGATCACGCTAACCTCCTGCGTGACCTTTTGCCAAATGACGCCCCCAGAAAATCAGGTCTTCTCCATGCTGCTCTTTGTTTGCTCTCTTCCTGTGTTTCTCACTGAAGCATTGTGGTACTCTCAACAAGTGGCTCATTTAGCCTGCATGCAGCAACAGCAGTTCGACGTGTTGAAACATACATCCTACTCTAAATGGAGGTCTGGTCGCAATCAAATGCAAATGTGAGTTTTCTGTACACTCTCTGGATATCAAATTGTTAAATCTAAGGAGCAGGAAAAATTTAATTACTCCCTTAATGTGGAAAAAACAAAAATAAGATTCCAGTTAAATACCTGGCTCTCATTTTTATCCCTGCAGGGTGGAATTTAACAGATGAAAGCTCCTCAACCGTGATGACTGCTCTCATATCGCTGAAAATATTTATAGTTTTGGTGGTAATGGCTGTGTTTATTTTAACTTTCTGCCTGTAAATCCATTTTTATTTTGCGAGTCACAATAAAGGAAGAGTGTGCGCAGGAGAAGAGGATGGGCAGTGCTGATGAAAGCAGGAGAAAATGAAGAGGTGAAAAACAGGAGAGGAAATGCAAGGGGAAGGAAAGGTTGAAACAGGCGGGCAGGGAGAGGCAGAAGAAATAGAGAAAAGAGGGCCAAGCCAAACTGTTAATTTCCCTTAAAAGAAAAACAATATGAGTCAGTGGTTCTGGTATTTTTTTTTTTTTTTTCAATTTCAGTAAGCCGAGCAGGAATGCAGTGGCAAACTGGGTTTACTCCCTTTTTTAGTTGAGAAAGTCAAGCTTATTTTGCATCTTTGTCTGTTTTGCATGAACTGTTATGACCTTCTAGTTACACATCAAATGAGAAAATGAATCCAGTTTCAGAAATGTTAATAATTTGCAGCTGTCTCAGATAGATACCTAATTATTAATTTGTACATTATCAGATAGAAATCACAATATCCTGTGCAAATTTACCCAACACATTTATCTTACATGTCTTCTCAAAATGTTCTAGATTCATTTTTTTTTTTTTTACTGAAGGTGAAGCAGAAATCCGTTGGAAAA